>NC_090655.1:58551265-58913765 GCF_040937935.1 Hyperolius riggenbachi
TAATATAACTTTTCAAACCAGTGCCAGCAAACAAAACACTTAACCTAATTTGTTTCTGATTCATTTTTATGAAAGCTCTCATCTCTCTAGGATATGATGCAGTGGCAGCTCCAGCTTCCAATTTTTTTTTTGTAATTTATATGGAGGGAAGGGGGCGGGTGCACGATGGCTGGCTGGTGGGGGGCCCACTTGGGTGATCAAAATTGATGGTTGTAATTGTATGGCAAGGGCTGGTTCTAGACTTTTTACTGCCTGAGGCAAACTTGTGGGGATGCCTCCTTCCCCAAAGCCCCCCCCCCCCCCCCCCCCCCACCGAGCTGGAAGGATCGCACAGCACCACACGTTATAGCTGCGGTGAGCCACTCAAAAAACACCCACAGTATAGGTAGGTAGCCATGTATAGGTGCCCCCAGTACTGATAGCTGGCTACAGTGTCGGTTGGCCAGGTACTCTCCACTTCCTGTTCCTGCCTGGTGCTGCCCCCAGACTTCTGCCACCTGAGGAAGTTGACTCACTTGGCATCATGGGCGGACCGGGCCTGTGTATGTCAACCTTTTGATATTTTTTTGCCTAACACAGGTGAGACAAAATGATGATTTTATCATAAAATTAAGGATAACTAGTTCAGCAACAGTCATCACATCACAAACAGCACTCTTTTGAGAAGAGCAGAGTGTCCAAATGATGGTGTTATTATTGAAGAAGTTACCTACAGATGTACTTGGCTTGTTGGCAGGCAAGCTTTAGATCCTGTGTGGACAATTCACAAACAAATCATTTCATTCCCCAGCCTGTGTCTAATGACTCTACAAGCAAGGGGAGGGGTAAGAGGCAGGAGGGAGAGAAACACTGTGTGTAATCCCTTATATTAGTAGCTAAGCATTGCTGCAGACTAGAGCTTGTATTTTACAGACAGGATAAAAATTTTGATTCATTTATTTAAAAGAAAAAAAAGTAAGCTTTCAGCTAGTAAGCCTTTTTCAGACTGATTCC
Source organism: Hyperolius riggenbachi (assembly GCF_040937935.1). Classification (NCBI taxonomy): domain Eukaryota; kingdom Metazoa; phylum Chordata; class Amphibia; order Anura; family Hyperoliidae; genus Hyperolius; species Hyperolius riggenbachi. Next base: position 58,552,259 of record NC_090655.1, read on the forward strand.
TGTTGATTGACAATGTTAGAACATACCATCAGAATGAAGTATAGTAATACTTTTTGGCAAATGTGTCATTCAGACACGTATTACAAGGGGTCTTGCAAAGATTGTGAAGTATTTATAGCAAATAGATAAGACCCTTGGTTTATTTAACACCTACATAGGCTCAGGCTGACATGGGGCATTTTTTACAGTGTATGCTGCTGGAGCCTGGAAAACGTTAACTATATGTTACTGAGGGGCGGTGGAGGCTTTAAGGGGGCACAGTGATTTCCAGGTGGGCCAGTGCCTCAGCGTGCCCCAGTGTAGCGCCGCTAGTGCTATAACATGTCAGCCTGAGTCTATGTAGATTTTAAAGCGGAGCTGTCAGCCATGATATCTCAGAATAAAAAAACCACATATATAAGTACTGTATATTCTGGCATATAAGACTACTTTTTAACCCTTAAAAATCATCTGAAAAGTCAGGGGTCGCCTTATACGCCGGGCGTCATTGATGCCCGGTGATACACCCTCTCCTGTTACCGCCTCTCAGATCTCGCTGCTGTGGATGGCAGTGAAGTGGCGCTGGCGAACATGTGCGAGATTTGAGAGGCAGAGAAGAAGGTAAAAAGGATACAAGGGTGGGCCAGAAGGGTGAAAGAGGCGTTTTTGTGGCACAGCACAATCTATTCTTACGTACCGCTCTGATAAACAGGTAGACACGGAGAGCTGACCAATCCACTTAGGGAGAGGGAGGAGTTGACTAATCCAACCAGTCAATCGCCTATATACTGTTATATACTGGGTACCACATACAGTACAGCACCAGTATCTGTTCATACATAGCACCAGTATATGATGTTTTTTTTTTATTTTATTTGGTGTGTGTTGGAAGAGAGGTAATCTTATATGGCGAATATATCCCAAACTCTATATTTTAACTGGAAAAGTTGGGGGGTCGTCTTATACGCCCAGACGTCTTATACACCGCAATATACGGGTAGATAAATACTTGCTCTACTTACATATGTATTGCACTGTCCACATTTTGATTTTAGTGATTTTTCTACAGTAAAAAAAGAGAAAATCCTTCTTAGCATTTCCAATTGTAAGTGTGGCTATTTTGAAGCCAATCCTGATGTAATTTCCTCCCTTAGTCTCCTCTGCCTGATTGTGCATGCATTGCCCGCCCTTCACTATAGAAAGTGCATTGTCTCAGCATGAGAAATACTGGCCAATCAGAGAGGAACAGAGGTGTTGGAGGGGAAAACAGGAGGAGAAGAAGCTTCAGCCAATCAGGCTGCATTAGTTAAGTCAGAGGGGGAAGTAGAGAAGCAAAAAGGACAACCCAGCATGCCCTGCAACTTCCTTTTTGTGTACCAAATTTTGTGTGTACCAAATAAGAGTCAGGTAAACTGGGGAATGATCATTTATCAACAAGAAAAGTAATAGCTTTTGGACTGCCTGGTTAGCATGCTTATTACTTGTTTACCAGATAAAAATAAAGAATTGATTTTTGATTTTATGCCCGACAGTTACACTTTAAGTAAACCAAGGTTCCTATCTATTTGTCATAAATACCTCACAATCCTTGCAAGCTCCATTGTAATTAATCTGGATGACACTTACATTTGCAAGAAAATACCTCTACCTCCTTCTAATTGTATGTTCTAAATTTGTCATTGAACAGGAATAGAGTCTGAAAAAGACTTATGCTAGGTACATACTATGATCTTCTGGTAGATTTACTGTGAGATTGATTATTTGCAACATGTCCGATCTGATTTCTGACCTTTTTCAGTTCAATTCATTAGGAAATCGATCTGAAAATGCACAGAAATAGATTAGAAATCAGATTGGACATGTTGGAAATAATCGATGTGACAGTAAATCTGCCAAAAAATCTCATAGTGAGTACATAGCATTACTAGCTGAAAGCTTACTACTCCTGTGTCTCCTTACCTATTGTGTCCACCTCACTACCCTCTAGATCGTAAGCTCTCAAGGGCAGGGACCTCCTCCTAGTGTTTCCTATTTTGTTGTACTTTATCATATACAGTATGTACCAATTCTAGTGATATCTCTAAACCAGGGGCGCCTCTAGCCTTCTTGCCACTCCAGGCAAGAAATCCTGTGGCGCCCCCCCCCCCCCCCCCATAAAAAATAAAACAAAAATCATATACATTATAGAACACTTCATACATGATATAAGCCATCAGAGAAGGATAACTATGAAACGGGGCCCTGGGCAAGATAACACTTTGCCCTCCACTGATGGTCACCTGGCTTATTTAGTTAGATTTGGTGAGGACTAGCAACCACCAGGCCCCTAAACTCTCTCTAGACCCTAGGCAGCTGCCTAAGTTTGCCTTGTGGATGATCAGCATTGTATGCCATACAGCACATGCTGCCAGTATGCACCTCAAATATAGCATCCACACTACAAGTTCCAATGGCAGTCACATTGCAAGATTGGATTATCAAGCAAGACATTCTTACTTTCAAAATAATTTTTCACAAACATTATGAGATATGCAAATATGTTACCACCTGTTAGGGTAGGACTACAGTGGGTATATCATGACATTTAAGGGCTGATATGGTAAGGTGGTTTAAGGCCCAGTGCACACCGAGCGGTTTTAGCAGCGATCCGCCAACCGCATCCGCCTGTGAAAACGCTTGGCTAATGTATTTCCATGGGATGGTGCACACCAGCGGTTTGAGGTTTTTAGCAAACCGCAAACGTGCCTCCTGCTGCACATTTGCGGTTTGCAGAAGCGATTCTGCCTCAATGTAAAGTATAGGAAAAATGCAAACCGCTCTGAAAAACGCTAGATCAGAGCAGTTTTCCAGGCGTATTTGTTACAGAAGCTGTTCAGTAACAGCTTTTACTGTAACAATATTTGTAATCTGCTACACAAAAACGCTCGGCATGTTTAGAAAATGTCTCTAAACATGCCTAGAATCGCTCTGAAATCTGCTCCAAAAACCGCTAGCGTTTTGAGGATCTGCTAGCGGTTTTGGTGTGCACTGGGCCTAACAGTTTGATTCATAATCCATTCTGGAGATAAGCACAGTGTGTTTGTAGTGTAAGTGATACAAGAGAAGAGAAGTAGAATGGAGGGAGGAAGGGTAGTAGAGGGTCAGAATTGATGACATGGATGAGCAGATATCTATGAGTAGAATAGAGGCTCAGTGGGTACCACTACTGCATTTTAGTGCTGAGTCCTAGGCTTGAACATTGGCCAGGGCAAAATCTGCATGGAGTTTGTCTTCAGACACTTCAGACATTTCCTGCATCCTAAAAAACATACTAATAAGTCAACTGGTTTACCCCAAAACAATCCTATATTGAAAATATTAGACTATAACTGTGGTAGGGATTAGACTGTGAGCTCCTCTGAGGACAGTCAGTGACATGACTATGTACTCTGTAAAGTGCTTCAGGAGATGTCAGTGCTATATAAATAAACAATAATAATATAGTAGGACATTATACTATGACTATGGTAGGGTTAGATTGTGAGCTCCTCTGAGGACAGTCAGTGACATGATTATGTACTCTGTAAAGTGCTTCAGGAGATGTCAGTGCTATATAAATAAATAATAATAATATGGTAGGACATTAGACTATGACTATGGTAGGGTTAGATTGTGAGCTCCTCTGAGGACAGTCAGTGACATCACTATGTACTCTCTACAGTGCTGCAGAAGATGTCAGTGCTATATAAATACATAATAATAATATGGTAGGACATTAGACTATGACTATGGTAGGATTAGATTGTGAGCTCCTCTGGGGACAGTCAGTGACATGACTATGTACTCTGTAAAGTGCTGCAGAAGATGTCAGTGCTATATAAATACATTATAATAATATGGTAGGACATTAGACTATGACTATGGTAGGATTAGATTGTGAGCTCCTCTGAGGACAGTCAGTGACATGACTATGTACTCTGTAAAGTGCTGCAGAAGATGTCAGTGCTATATAAATACATGATAATAATATGGTCGGACATTACAGTTTGACTATGGTAGGGATGAAATTGCAAGCTCCAGTGAGCAGTCAGTGACATGACTATGTACTCTGTAAAGTGCTGAAGATGTTAGTGCTACATAAATACACAATAATAGTTCCAAATGCTACTGGCTCCCCTGAAGAGTGCTCAGACTAGTGTACATAGTTGTGCACATTGTTCCCCAAGTAGCAGTTGTTTGGTCAGGGAGACAGTGGGAGAGGGAGCATGAGCAGAGGGTGAGGGCAAGCAAAGTTAAGCTCCACACTCACCACAGTGACTGCAACAACACAGGAAGATGGATCCAGCGAGGTGTCCCCTCATGACAAGCGTCCAGCGATTCATCTTCCTGCCAGCGGGTATGTGAGATGTCACGTGACATTACAGGACGGGCGCAAACGAGAAGTCAAGCGACCTCAGTACTTTACTTGATCCTCAGTGACGGTCACTTTTAACCACACAACGCTAAGCGATGTCATGACATCGTGTAAATGACTACTTGTCGCTCAAAAAAAAAAATTGATGAACATCGGGAAAATCATTGGAAAAATCGTGAGGTAGTACAAAGCATTAGAGAGAGGGCAAACAGACAGCATTAATGGAAATACATTATTATGCCATCTTCAATTATAAGTAGTGATGGATGTAATTACACACATTGCTTACATGTCCATTATCATTGTTTGAGCTTTAGATGCTGCCCTCCTATTCACTCTCTCACAATGAAAGACAAAACCTGCAACCCCCACTGTGTCCATTACACACTTCAAACACTGTCCTGTTGAATTCATGGAGAAGTGCAGGCTGTGTAGGGGAGAGGATCAGATGATCCTACCGCTCCATAGCTAGTCATGGCGATCCTCCTGACATCTAGACATGCAGACATTCTAGCAGCAGAGCACACAGCTGTCTGCAGAGTTTACTGTTTGTTTGTTTGTCTCACTCCCTCTGCAGACTCAGTAACATTTGGGGGTGGGGCGCTGTCGCTGTCTTCTCTGTGGCGGGGCAGAGAACAGCTATAAGCCAGACACCTTCTTCTTAGGGAGTATCTATAATTCTGAACTCTGATGATTCTTTAGTGACTTAGCAGAAGGCTATTTGTGAAAAGAGCAGAGTAACCAAGCAGCTCAGGGCGACCCAAGCTACTAGGAATGTATAGAGGGATAAAAGGAACCAAATGCCCTCCTACTAAAAAAGCAAAGCTTGGTGTAATTTGCCTTCTTAAAACAGAAGGAAATCTTTTTCTCTCCAGTCCCTTACAACGGTCTTTCAGGACAGGAATTTTTATTTCCCCTTGGACTGACAGTAATTTATTGCGCCTTCCCCATCAAAGCCGCTCCAAGCCGCTGCCTGGGTGGTCAGTAGGTAAAGGCGCCCCTGCTCTAAACCACACATCAACTATGTATTTGTATTGCCGGATGTCATGATCGTACAGTGTGTGGAACTTTTCTTGTACATATGTTCCCCAATATTTGTTTTGCACTATGTACAGCGCTGCAGAAGTTGTTGGCGCTTTATAAATAAATAATAATAAAGTTGTTCCAAGTGAAGAGTGTGTCACATATCTGGGTTCTCAGAGACTGTATAGCAGAGGGCCATTACCCTTGTGTCTCACTGTCTAGAGACCATGGAATGGCTAGATAAGGGCAATGAGAGGGCTTGCGAGCAGGCTGGTTTCAAAACTATTTGGGTAGCTGGAGGCTGGGTTGGTAAAAGACCTGGTAGTCAGGCGAGGAGTGATAGTTGACAAGGCCAGTTTTCAAACAGGCACTAATCACAACAGAACATGTAGTGGGACATTGCAGAAGTGAGGAATTAGGTGGGTAGTCAGACAGGCAGAGTTTGGCAGCAAGGGGGGTAGTTGGACAGACAACAGAGGTGCATATAAATCAAGGTGCATACACATATCCAATTTTGATTGGCCAATTTTACCACCTCCATATAGTATGAGAGTTTACCTGCACAATCTGTTCACAGTATTCAAAATATGTAGGCCTTTACACTACAATGCATTGGTGTAACGATCGGCAGTGCTGGGCCGAAATTACGCATTAGCGTAATTACGCATCGTAATTCACTACAAATGCACCGTAAGCGTTACGTGTAAGGTTACGGTATTACGCGTAATTAATTACGCGTAGACCGTGGGTTACGTTTTTACGCGTAACAAATTACGCGTAAGACAGTAAACTCCCATTGAAATTACACAGTCTGCCGTAATCACGTAATATTACGCTCCCGTATAATATAAAAAAGCCGCCGACTTTAAGGGTTAATAGCAAAGCCCCCTTAAGTGCTAAGAGCCTCAAATTTGGAGAATATATTAAGGAGATCAGAAGGAATAAGAGGAACATTTTTTTTTTCAAAAAGACCTTATAGTTTTTGAGAAAATCGATGTTAAAGTTTCAAAGGAAAAATATATACATTTAAAAACCCGCCGACTTTAACGGTTAATAGCAAAGCCTGCTTAAAATTTAGGAACACCAAATTCACAGGGTATATTAAGGGGATCAGTGGGAATAAGAGGAAAAAAATTTTTTTCAAAAAGACCTTATAGTTTTTGAGAAAATCGATTTTTAAGTTTCAAGGGCAAAAATGTCTTTTAAATGCGGAAAATGTCAGGTTTTTTTGCACAGGTAACAATAGTGTTTTATTTTCATAGATTCCCCCAAGTGGGAAGAGTTTTACTTACTTCGTTCTGAGTGTGGGAAATATTAAAAAAAAACGACGTGGGGTCCCCCCTCCCAGACCTCTTTAACCCCTTGTCCCCCATGCAGACTGGGATAGCCAGAATGCGGAGCACCGGCCGCGTGGGGCTCCGCACCCTGACTATACCAGCCCGCATGGTCCATGGATTGGGGGGTCTCGGAAGGGGAGGGGCAGCCAAGCTTTCCCCTCCCCCTCCGAGCCCTTGTCCAATCCAAGGACAAGGGGCTCTTCTCCACCTCCGATGGGCGGTGGAGGTGGAGGCCGCGATTTCCTGGGGCAGGGTTTCATGGTGGCAGCTGGGAGTCCCCTTTAAAAAGGGGTCCCCCAGATGCCCACCCCCCTACCCAGGAGAAATGAGTATAGAGGTACTTGTACCCCTTACCCATTTCCTTTAAGAGTTAAAAGTAAATAAACACACAAACACATAGAAAAAGTATTTTAATTGAACAAAAAACATAACCACGAAAAAAGTCATTTCATATTCTTAATTAACCATTAATACTTACCTGTCCTTCAAATCAGAAGGAACCCCATTGGTCTGCTAAGGACCAATGGGGCTCCTTGGAGCCCAAATACAAAGATGCTTTCGAGAGCTCTAAGCTATATAGCTCAGAGCTCTGTCGGGTGAAGGGACGCTAAGTCCCCGCCGGCTCCGCTGCTCTCCCCGCCTCTCCCACATGTCACCTATATACATGCTGGCACCCGTGGGTGCCAGCATGTATATGGGTGACAGGTGTGGGCGGAGTGGACGGCGGGAGCCGGCGGGGACTTAGCGTGTATGCGGCGGCCGGCGGGTAAGCGGCGAGTGACGTCGGGTGCGGTGGTGTTACAAAGTAACAAAGTTGTTACATTGTAATAACTTTGTTACATTGTAACTGATTAGTATATTTCCGAGGATATTGCGTGGGAACTGGCTTTTAAAGGGACAGGTAAGTATTAATGGTTAATTAAGAATATTAAAGGACTTTTTTCGTGGTTATGTTTTTTGTTCAATTAAAATACTTTTTCTATGTGTTTGTGTGTTTATTTACTTTTAACTCTTAAAGGAAATGGGTAAGGGGTACAAGTACCTCTATACTCATTTCTCCTGGGAGGGGGGGTGGGCATCTGGGGGACCCCTTTTTAAAGGGGACTCCCAGATGCCACCATGAACCCCCCCCCCAGGAAATCGCGGCCTCCACCTCCACCGCCCATCGGAGGTGGAGAAGAGCCCCTTGTCCTTGGATTGGACAAGGGCTCGGAGGGGGAGGGGAAAGCTTGGCTGCCCCTCCCCTTCCGAGACCCCCCAATCCATGGACCATGCGGGCTGGTATAGTCAGGGTGCGGAGCCCCACGCGGCCGGTGCTCCGCATTCTGGCTATCCCAGTCTGCATGGGGGACAAGAGGTTAAAGAGGTCTGGGAGGGGGGACCCCACGTCGTTTTTTTAAATATTTCCCACACTCAGAACGAAGTAAGTAAAACTCTTCCCACTTGGGGGAATCTATGAAAATAAAACACTATTGTTACCTGTGCAAAAAAACCTGACATTTTCCGCATTTAAAAGACATTTTTGCCCTTGAAACTTAAAAATCGATTTTCTCAAAAACTATACGGTCTTTTTGAAAAAAAAAAATTTCCTCTTATTCCCACTGATCCCCTTAATATACCCTGTGAATTTGGTGTTCCTAAATTTTAAGCAGGCTTTGCTATTAACCGTTAAATTCGGCGGGTTTTTAAATGTATATATTTTTCCTTTGAAACTTTAACATCGATTTTCTCAAAAACTATAAGGTCTTTTTGAAAAAAAAAAATTTCCTCTTATTCCTTCTGATCTCCTTAATATATTCTCTAAATTTGAGGCTCTTAGAACTTAAGGGGGCTTTGCTATTAACCCTTAAAGTCGGCGGCTACCTAACATTGATCCATGCGTCAACTTTTCCGCTTGGCAGCATGACCTTACGCATTAATTGCTAGTAGGATTTTACGCGTAAGCCTATAACGTAACAACCTGAATTACGGTATTCTTACGCGTAATTGCGTAAGGGCAATGCGTAATTACAGACATGTACCGAAATTGAATGTCTATGCCGTAAGCGTAATTTCGTAATGCGTAATAGCGTAAAATTACGCGTAATGATCCGTAAGCGTAGCTTTTTCCATTACGACCAGCACTGACGATCGGTGTAACACAGAGAGGATCTGATTACCGGTGATCTGCAGAATCACTGGGAATACAGATATATACCAGATTATAGATGATCTGCAGTATCACCGATAATCCGATATACCAGCTAACCTCTGGACACGTGAGTAGAATGAGAGTGTTTGGTGCAAACAGTAATATTAAGAGGACTGGGCCTCAGAGCAGTAAGGAGAACTGCTTAATTCCTTCTGGACTCTCCCGGAGGGAGGAGTCAGGCTGAGAGAAGGAACGACAGAACGAGAGTGACACTCAAGAGGGAGTGCCACTATCAGGACTGGGAACCGCCTCTAACAGTAAGGTCGGTTCTCGAGGTCGGACAAGCCAGGTCGAAAACACACGGACAGATAAAGTACAGATTCAAAAGGCAGAGGCGAAGTCTAAAGTACAGGCAGGGTTCGGCAACAGGGTATCAGAAATATCGAGGTACAAAATCAGAAGGCAGATGCAGAGTCTAAGGACGAGCCGGGATTCGGCAACAGAGAATCAGAAAGACAAAGTACAGGATCAGAGTTCAGGAGAATGGTCAGGCAGGCAGACGGTCATAACAGATAATCACAATCAAACTAGTACTTTAACCAGCTGCCGCCCGCGTCACGCCAGTAGGCGTGGCCGCGGCGGCAGCCCCAGGACCGCCTAACGCCGATTGGCGGAAGGTCCTGTCAAACAGAAATGCGGGCGATCGCGCGCGCATGCGCGCGCACATCGCCCGGCATGACTTGCAGCCCCCCTGTGTCATCAGCCCGCCGGCCAATTAGCAGCGCCGGCGGGCTGCGATCTTTCAAATAGCCCTATCCCAAGTGTATAATACACGTTGTTATGTAAACAACGTGTATTATACTGGCTGCCTCCTCCTCTCCTGGTCACAGCGCGCCCGGACCACCAGGAGAGAGGACGGCAGCCCTGCTCAGTAAGCCACACACGTTTCCCCGCTCGATCCCCCACCCGATCGCCCCTGATCACCCCCACTACCCCCCTCACTGGCCCTGCCAAGGCGTCTGACTGAGGTCTGAGTGTCATCTGGTCGCCTGTCACAGCTCTGATCGAGGTCTGTGTGACATGTGAGTGGCATGTGAGTGACATCATTGCCTGTGCACAGTTTTTTGACTTCTGATTGATTGATTGATTGCGTTGTGATTATTGATCATCTGTGATTGCCCTGTGTTTTCAATTGCTGTATACATTGGTTGGCATCTGACAGCGGCACTGTGATTGATATCTGGTCGCCTGTCACAGCTCTGATCGAGGTCTGAGTGAGATCTATTGTCTGTGCACTGATTTTTGACATCTGATTGATTGATTGATTAGTGATTGGTATTTGATCATCTGTGATTGCCTGAGATTTCAATTGTTGTTTACATTGGTTGGCATCTGACAGCGGCGCTGTGATTGATATCTGGTCGCCTGTCACAGCTCTGATCGAGGTCTGAGTGACATCTATTGTCTGTGCACTGATTTTTGACGATTGATTGATTGATTAGTGATTGGTATTTGATCATCTGATTGCCTGAGATTTCAATTGCCGTTTACATTGGTTGGCATCGGACAGTGGCACTGTGATTGATATCTGGTCGCCTGTCACAGCTCTGATCGAAGTCTGAGTGAGATCTGAGTGACATCTATTGTCTGTGTACTGATTTTTGACATCTGATTGATTGATTAGTGATTGGTTTTTGATCATCTGTGATTTCCCTGTGATTCCAATTGCTGTTTACATTTGTTGGAATCTGACAGCGGCACTGTGATTGATATCTGGTCGCCTGTCACAGCTCTGATCGAGGTCTGAGTGACATCTATTGCCTGTGCACTGTTTTTTTGGCCAGTGAGTTAGCTAGGCCCCTTTTGTTAGGTAGTTAGCGCCCAGCCCACTACACCGCAATCACTATAAGTCGCTGATTAGCGTCATCACTGTCGCTAATCTGCATTGGTACTATATAGTATCTGTAAGTGATCAGTACTGATCACAGTCAGATCTATATAAGTACGTTAGGGTCACCTTAGAGTAGGCTCCACTAAAAACGCAGTGTTTGCCCGATCAGGCCTGATCGTTCTGCCGCACTTGCGTTCAGCCCTCCCCACCAAGTGAAAGAAATTTTTGTTTTCTGATCACTGCAAAAAAACACAATAGCTGCGACGCTATAAAGATCAGTTTTGATTTTTTTTTTTAAATCAAAACTGAGCGATCGCAGCTCTTTACTTAACAAATACTCCCATTTGCTAGACAGGTGCATTTTTTCCTGGGTGGTCTCAGAGGAATACCCCCTAAATTTAGCAGCCCAAAATGGCAAAAAAGATGTATTCCCTGCAAGAGGCCTACAATATTATGGCCGAGTCGGGTGAGAGTGATTGGGACTTCTCATCCGATGAATCCGGCTCAGAATATGAACCTGTAGAGGACAGTGACTCTCTGACCGATAGTTCTGATGACGAGGTTGTGGTCCCTGCTAGCGCCAGGCGTTCCCGACCCCATGTCAGTGGACCACAGGTTGCGCAGGATCAACCTCAAGGCCAGCAGAGTGGTGCTAGCGCTGATCCAGATTTTGATGGTGAGGCATGCACCAACAGCGCAGCACATCCTGGACTTGAAACCAGTACTGCCGTAGACCCTGGTGAAGTGGCGAGCACCAGCATGGCAGTTGAAACTGGTTGGGTGGTACGTGCAGTAAGACCCCAGTCGCAGCCACCAGAAACACGGGCCCGTAGTACCCCTAGGCTCCCAGAGGTGCTGGCAAACCCTCATTGGAAGTTCCCTAATTCCGCCGCACCCGTAGTGCCCCCTTTCACCGCCCAGTCTGGAGTCCAGGTGGAGACAGATCATCTAGGATCGGCCCTAGACGCTTTTCATCTGATCTTCACCGAGGATCTCTACGACTTAGTCGTGGCAGAGACCAACCGTAAGGCCACACAATTTATCACCGCCAATCCGAACAGCTCCCATGCCCAGCCTTTTCGGTGGAAACAGGTCACAGTTTTCGAATTTAAAATCTTTTTGGGCCTTCTCCTTAACATGGGTCTAACTAAAAAAAATGTATTGCGGTCCTATTGGTCTACGCACCCAATACATCACATGCCCATGTACTCTGCTGCCATGTCCAGGTCACGTTTTGAGGACATCCTGCGCTTCCTGCACTTTAATGATGATACAACCTGTCATGAAAGAGGCCACGCTGACTATGACCGGCTCCACAAATTTCGGCCCCTCATAGACCACCTGTCATCCAAATTTGCAGATGCTTACACCCCTGAACAGAACATCTGTATAGACGAGTCCCTCGTACATTTTACCGGGCGCCTTGGCATTAAGCAGTACATCCCAACCAAGCGCGCCCGGTATGGGGTCAAGCTGTATAAGCTCTGTGAAAGGGCCACAGGCTATACATATCGCTTTAGGGTCTATGAGGGCAAAGACACAAAATTGGAGCCGGTCGGATGCCCTGACTACCTGGGGTGCAGTGGCAAGATTGTGTGGGACTTGGTGTCACCCTTATTCCACAAGGGGTACCATCTCTATGTGGACAACTACTACACAAGTGTGGCCCTCTATCAGCATTTGAAGATACTCGGAATTCCTTGCTGTGGCACCGTGCGGCCTAGTCGCCGGGGCTTCCCCCAATATCTCACTGCTACCCGACTTGCACGGGGGGAGAGGGCTGCCTTGTGTAATGACGACCTTCTTGCAGTGAAATGGAAGGACAAGAGGGACGTTTACCTTCTGTCGACCATTCACGGAGACACGACAGTCCAAATTCAGCGAGCAACTGAGGTTGTTGAGAAACCCCTCGCCGTCCACGACTATAATTTAAACATGGGAGGGGTGGACTTCAATGACCAGATGTTGGCTCCCTATTTAGTTTCCCGAAGGACCAGCCGCTGGTATAAGAAAGTGGCTATTTACTTGATTCAATTGGCAATGTACAACAGCTTTGTTCTCTACAGTAAGGCTGGGAGAACAGGATCCTTCCTTAAATTTCAGGAAGAGATCATTTTGGAACTCCTGTATCCAGGAGGGGCCGTGGCCAATCCCCCTGATGTAGTTAGCCAGCTACATGAAAGACACTATGCTTATGTCTTTCCGAGTACCCCAGGTCAACGCACCCCAAGAAAACATTGTCGTGTCTGTAAGAGGAATGGAATGAGGCGTGACACCACTTTTTATTGTCCCTACTGTCCTGACCAGCCTGCCCTATGCATAGGGGAGTGTTTTGAAAAGTTCCACGAACAGATTCGCTATTGGAGTAGGGAACGTGAGACACAGTAGTAGTCTCTCAAGGCTCTTTCACACTGGAGCGATGTGTTGCAGCATATTGCCTAGCGAAAGTCCCACTTTGCGGTCCCCCCTTACGCCGGAAGTGGTTGACTTAAAGCTAGTGCATACCTACGCTACTGCGCGGCTCCTGTGTGTGAAACCAGACATCTGCTTTTGAGAGACCCAAATACATTGGAGTGATGGTTGCAGCATATTGCCTAGCGAAAGTCCCACTTTGCGGTCCCCCCTTACGCCGGAAGTGGTTGACTTAAAGCTAGTGCATACCTACGCTACTGCGCGACTCTTGTGTGTGAAACCAGACATCTGCTTTTGAGAGACCCAAATACACAGGGCTGCCAGAAACCTCTCCTTTCACTTGGGACAAAGTGCATAGTGTACTTCGCTACATCTCTGTGCGCTTTGCACACTGTCCCATGGGGAAGGAGAAGTTTGTCCTCGGAAGGTAAGTTAAAAACAAACAAAAAAAAAAAACAGGTAAGCAAAAGTTCCAAATGTTATTGTTTGGTTAAAAAGGTTTAATAAAGTTTACGAATGTTAATGTTAATGAATTTCTTGCATTGCTGCTTGCTTGTTTTTTTTTTGTATGTTTTTTTCTCTCTCTTTTTCCATCCTTTACCCTTCCAGGTGGACCGAGCGAACGACTGATCGACCAACCAGCTGCAGCACTGATGGTGCATCCTGACAGAAGCATTGCGCGTCTGTCAGATTACACACAAGTCGGTGCATGCAGCGCTGCAGGACGAGATTTCTCCTCCGCAGTAAGATACGTTTGTCAAGGCATATGAGCTGAGGGGTGGTGTTGGAGCTCCTATGCTTTGGCAAGCACTTTGTATCAAAACTGGCAAAGGTTTTTTTCATCCACATCGATCGATGTGAATGGATTAATCTGGTTTGCCAGGGCATAGGAGCAAAGTGGGTTTGGAAAATTTTGTGGGCGGTGCTCCTATGTCCTGGCAAACGCCATGCCCCCCCTTTTTTCACATATTTCGGCAGATATTTTTTCATCCACATTGATCAATGCGAATGTGAGAATCTTTGCCGTTCATTTTTCCTTTTATGGAGAAAAAAGTGCATCACCCGTATGCCCAATATAAGGAGTATAGCAGAAACTCCTAATACTGGCCATACATGTAATGATTGTGGAGACGCTAAAATGCCAGGACAGACCCCCACAAGTGACCCCATTTTAGAAAGAAGACACCCCAAGGTATTCGCTGAGGGGCATGGTGAGTTCATAGAAGATTTTATTTTTTGTCATAAATTAGCAGAAATGGATTTTTTTATTTTTTTTCCCACAAAGTGTCATTTTCCGCTAACTTATGACAAAAAATAAAATTTTATATGAACTCAGTATGCCCCTCGTGGAATACCTTGGGGTCTCTTCTTTCCAAAATGGGGTCATTTCTGGGGTGTTTTACTGTCCTGGAATTGTTTGGTGGGGGCCTAAATTGTGAGCACCCTTGTAAAGCCTAAAGGTGCTCATTGGACTTTGGGCAAGTTTGCGCAGCTAGCCTGCAAAAAAGTGTCACATATGTGGTATTGCCATTCTCATGAGTAGTAGTATAATGTGTTTTGGGGTGTCTTTCCACACATACCCATGCTGGGTGGGAGAAATATCTCTGTAAATGACAATTTAGTGTAAAAAAAATGGGAAAAATTGTCATTTACAGAGATATTTCTCACACACAGGATTGGTTATGTGTGAAATACACCCCAAAACACATTATACTATTATTCCTGAGTACAGCGATACCACACGTGTGACACTTTTTTGCAGCCTAGCTGTGCAAAGGGGCCGAAAGTCCAATGAGTACCTTTAGAATTTCACAGGTCAATTTTAATTATTTGGTTTCCAGACTACTCCTCACAATTTAGGGCCCCTAAAATGCCAAGGCAGTATAGGAACCCCACAAGTGACCCCATTTTGGAAAGAAGACACCCCAAGTTATTCCATGAGGGGTATGGTGAGTTCATAGAAGATTTTATTTTTTGTCACAAGTTAGTGGAAAATGACACTTTGTGAGAAAAAAAACTAAAAAATCCATTTCCACTAACTTGTGTCAAAAAATAAAATAATCTATGAACTCATCATACCCCTCATGGAATACCTTGGGGTGTCTTCTTTCCAAAATGGGATCACTTGTGGGGTTCCTATACTTCCCTGGCATTTTAGGGGCCCAAAACCGTGAGGTGTAGTCTGGAAAACAAATGAGTAAAATTGACCTGTGAAACTCATTAGACTGTGGGCCCCTTTGCACAGCTAGGCTGCAAGAAGGTGTCACACATGTGGTATCCCCGTACTCAGGAGAAGTAGTATAATGTGTTTTGGGGTGTCTTTTCACACATACCCATGCTGGGTGGGAGAAATATCTCTGTAAATGACAACTTTTTCCATTTTTTTACACACAATTGTCCATTTACAGATATATTTCTCCCACCCAGCATGGGTATGTGTAAAAATACACCGCAAAACACATTATACTACTTCTCCTGAGTATGGGGATACCACATGTGTGGCACTTTTTTGCACCCTAACTGCGCTAAGGGGCCCAAAGTCCAATGAGTACCTTTAGGATTTCACAGGTCATTTTGAGAAATTTGGTTTCAAGACTACTCCTCACGGTTTAGGGCCCCTAAAATGCCAGGACAGTATAGGAACCCCACAAATTACCCCATTTTAGGCAGAAGACACTCCAAGGTATTCAGTTAGGAGTATGGTGAGTTCATAGAAGATTTTATTTTTTTGTCACAAGTTAGCGGAAATTGATTTTTATTGTTTTTTTCACAAAGTGTCATTTTCCTCTAACTAGTGACAAAAAATAAAATCTTCTATGAACTCACCATACTCCTAACTGAATACCTTGGGGTGTCTTCTTTCTAAAATGTGGTCATTTGTGGGATTCCTATACTGTCCTGGCATTTTAGGGGCCCTAAACCGTGAGGAGTAGTCATGAAACGAAATTTCTCAAAATGACCTGTGAAATCATAAAGGTACTCATTGGACTTTGGGCCCCTTAGCGCAGTTAGGGTGCAAAAAAGTGCCACACATGTGGTATCGCCATACTCAGGAGAAGTAGTATAATGTGTTTTGCGGTGTATTTTTACATATACCCATGCTGGGTGGGAGAAATATCTCTGTAAATGGACAATTGTGTGTAAAAAAAATCAAAATATTGTCATTTACAGAGATATTTCTCCCACCCAGCATAGGTATGTGTAAAAATACACCCCAAAACACATTATACTACTTCTCCCGAGTACAGCGATACCACATGTGTGGCACTTTTTTGCACCCTAACTGCGCTAAGGGGCCCAAAGTCCAATGAGTACCTTTAGGATTTCACAGGTCATTTTGAGACATTTGGTTTCAAGACTACTCCTCACGGTTTAGGGCCCCTAAAATGCCAGGACAGTATAGGAACCCCACAAATTACCCCATTTTAGGCAGAAGGCACCCCAAGGTATTCAGTTAGGAGTATGGTGAGTTCATAGAAGATTTTATTTTTTTGTCACAAGTTAGCGGAAATTGATTTTTATTGTTTTTTTCACAAAGTGTCATTTTCCTCTAACTAGTGACAAAAAATAAAATCTTCTATGAACTCACCATACTCCTAACTGAATACCTTGGGGTGTCTTCTTTCTAAAATGTGGTCATTTGTGGGATTCCTATACTGTCCTGGCATTTTAGGGGCCCTAAACCGTGAGGAGTAGTCATGAAACGAAATTTCTCAAAATGACCTGTGAAATCATAAAGGTACTCATTGGACTTTGGGCCCCTTAGCGCAGTTAGGGTGCAAAAAAGTGCCACACATGTGGTATCGCTGTACTCGGGAGAAGTAGTACAATGTGTTTTGGGGTGTATTTTTACACATACCTATGCTGGGTGGGAGAAATATCTTTGTAAATGGACAGTTGTGTGTAAAAAAAATCTAAAAAATCTCATTTACAGATATATTTCTCCCACCCAGCATGGGTATGTGTAAAAATACACCCCAAAACACATTATACTATTTCTCCTGAGTACGGCGATACCACATGTGTGACACTTTTTTGCAGCCTAGGTGCGCTAAGGGGCCCAAAGTCCAATGAGCACCTTTAGGCTTTACAGGGGTGCTTACAATTTAGCACCCCCAAAATGCCAGGACAGTAAACACACCCCACAAATGACCCCATTTTGGAAAGTAGACATCCCAAAGTATTCAGAGAGGGGCATGGTGAGTCTGTGGCAGATTTCATTTTTTTTTGTCACAAGTT
Organism: Hyperolius riggenbachi; assembly: GCF_040937935.1. Classification (NCBI taxonomy): domain Eukaryota; kingdom Metazoa; phylum Chordata; class Amphibia; order Anura; family Hyperoliidae; genus Hyperolius; species Hyperolius riggenbachi. The sequence goes on from NC_090655.1 coordinate 58,569,664, forward strand.
GGCAGAAATGGAAACTTTTTATTATTATTTTTTTGGTCACAAAGTGTCATTTTCCGCTAACTTGTGACAAAAAATAAAATCTTCTATGAACTCACCATGCCTCTCAGTGAATACTTTGGGATGTCTTCTTTCCAAAATGGGGTCATTTGGGGGGTATTTATACTATCCTGGAATTCTAGCCCCTCATGAAACATGACAGGTGGTCAGAAAAATCAGAGATGCTGGAAAATGGGAAAATTCACTTTTTGCACCATAGTTTGTAAACGCTATAACTTTTACCCAAACCAATCAATATACACTGAATGGGTTTTTTTAAATCAAAAACATGTTTGTCCACATTTTTCGTGCTGCATGTATACAGAAATTTTACTTTATTTGAAAAATGTCAGCACAGAAAGTTAAAAAAATCATTTTTTTGACAAAATTCATGTCTTTTTTGATGAATATAATAAAAAGTACAAATCGCAGCAGCAATTAAATAGCACCAAAAGAAAGCTGTATTAGTGACAAGAAAAGGAGGTAAAATTTGTTTGGGTGGTAAGTTGTATAACCGAGCAATAAACAGTTATAACTGCAGTGGTCTGAATTGTAAAAAATGGCCTGGTCTTTAGGGGGGTTTAGCACTGCAGTCTTCAAGTGGTTAAACTATCAACAAATCTAGCTAAGTGTAGGATTACAGCTCCAGCTGGTCCCGGCACACTTTCGGATCTGACTCAGGTCTGCGTGCTACCCCGTAATGATCGCAACGCCAGACAACTAGTGTTGGGTGAACATCTAGATGTTCGGGTTCGGGCCGAACAGGCCGAACATGGCCGCGATGTTCGGGTGTTCGACCCGAACTCCGAACATAATGGAAGTCAATGGGGACCCGAACTTTTGTGCTTTGTAAAGCCTCCTTACATGCTACATACCCCAAATTTACAGGGTATGTGCACCTTGGGAGTGGGTACAAGAGGAAAATTTTTTTTTAGCAAAAAGAGGTTATAGTTTTTGAGAAAATCGATTTTAAAGTTTCAAAGGGAAAACTGTCTTTTAAATGCGGGAAATGTCTGTTTTCTTTGCACAGGTAACATGCTTTTTGTCGGCATGCAGTCATAAATGTAATACATATAAGAGGTTCCAGGAAAAAGGACCGGTAACGCTAACCCAGCAGCAGCACACGTGATGGAACAGGAGGAGGGTGGCGCAGGAGGAGAAGGCCACGCTTTGTGAGACACAACAACCGAGGCCTTGCATGAGGACAAGAAGCGTGCGGATAGCATGCTTTGTACCGCCATGCAGTCATAAATGTAATAAAGATAAGTGGTTCAATAAACAGGGACCACGCGGCAACGCTAACCCAGCAGCAGCAGACGTGATGGAACAGGAGGAGGCGCAGGAGGAGAAGGCCACGCTTTGTGAGACACAACAACCCAGGCCTTGCATGAGGACAAGAAGCGTGCGGATAGCATGCTTTGTACCGCCATGCAGTCATAAATGTAATAAAGATAAGAGGTTCCATAAACAGGGACCGGCAACGCTAACCCAGCAGCAGCAGCAGCACACGTGATGGAACAGGAGCAGGCGCAGGAGGAGAAGGCCACGCTTTGTGAGACACAACAACCCAGGCCTTGCATGAGGTACCGCCATGCAGTCATAAATGTTATAAAGATAAGTGGTTCAATAAACAGGGACCACGCGGCAACGCTAACCCAGCAGCAGCAGACGTGATGGAACAGGAGGAGGCGCAGGAGGAGAAGGCCACGCCTTGTGAGACACAACAACCCAGGCCTTGCATGAGGTACCGCCATGCAGTCATAAATGTAATAAAGATAAGTGGTTCAATAAACAGGGACCACGCGGCAACGCTAACCCAGCAGCAGCAGACGTGATGGAACAGGAGGAGGCGCAGGAGGAGAAGGCCACACTTTGTGAGACACAACAACCCAGGCCTTGCATGAGGACAAGAAGGGTGCGGATAGCATGCTTTGTACCGCCATGCAGTCATAAATGTAATAAAGATAAGTGGTTCAATAAACAGGGACCACGCGGCAACGCTAACCCAGCAGCAGCAGACATGATGGAACAGGAGGAGGCGCAGGAGGAGAAGGCCACGCTTTGTGAGACACAACAACCCAGGCCTTGCATGAGGACAAGAAGCGTGCGGATAGCATGCTTTGTACCGCCATGCAGTCATAAATGTAATAAAGATAAGTGGTTCAATAAACAGGGACCACGCGGCAACGCTAACCCAGCAGCAGCAGACGTGATGGAACAGGAGGAGGCGCAGGAGGAGAAGGCCACGCTTTGTGAGACACAACAACCCAGGCCTTGCATGAGGACAAAAAGCGTGCGGATAGCATGCTTTGTACCGCCATGCAGTCATAAATGTAATAAAGATAAGTGGTTCAATAAACAGGGACCGGCAACGCTAACCCAGCAGCAGCAGCAGCACACGTGATGGAACAGGAGCAGGCGCAGGAGGAGAAGGCCATGCTTTTTGAGACACAACAACCCAGGCCTTGCATGAGGACAAAAAGCGTGCGGATATAGCAGCAATGCTTTTTGCCGCCATGCAGTCATAAATGTAATACAGATGAGAGGTTCAATAAACAGGGACCGGTAACGCTACACCATCCCAGATGTTCATTGGTCATGTTACTTGGTTGGGGTCCTGGAGTGTTGCGTAGTCGTTTCCAATCCAGGATTGATTCATTTTAATTTGAGTCAGACGGTCTGCATTTTCTGTGGAGAGGCGGATACGCCGATCTGTGACGATGCCTCCGGCAGCACTGAAACAGCGTTCCGACATAACGCTGGCTGCCGGGCAAGCCAGCACCTCTATTGCGTACATTGCCAGTTCGTGCCAGGTGTCTAGCTTCGATACCCAATAGTTGAAGGGTGCAGATGGATTGTTCGACACAGCTACGTCATCTGACATGTAGTCCTTGACCATCTTCTCCAGGCGATCGGTGTTGGAGGTGGATCTGCACGCTTCCTGTTCAGTGGGCTGCTGCTGCATGGGTGTCAGAAAATGTTCCCACTCCAAGGACACTGCCGATACCATTCCCTTTTGGGCACTAGCTGCGGCTTGCGTTGTTTGCTGCCCTCCTGGTCGTCCTGGGTTTGCGGAAGTCAGTCTGTCGGCGTACAACTGGCTAGAGGAGGGGGAGGATGTCAATCTCCTCTCTAAAGTCTCCACAAGGGCCTGCTGGTATTCTTCCATTTTGACCTGTCTGACTCTTTCTTCAAGCAGTTTTGGAACATTGTGTTTGTACCGTGGATCCAGAAGGGTATAAACCCAGTAATTGGTGTTGTCCAGAATGCGCACAATGCGTGGGTCGCGTTCAATGCAGTCTAGCATGAATTGAGCCATGTGTGCAAGAGTCCTACCAGAATCCTCATCATCCTCTTGTGAGCGTTGTGATAGTTGTTGTGATGCATCATAGTCGTCACCTTCCTCCTGGTCTGCTTCTGCTGACCATTCGCGCTGAATTGTGGAAGTCCAACGTGCACCGCTCTGGCCCTCGTCAGTGGTGGCATGAAATTCCTGCTCCAACTCCAGCTGTTCCTCCTCCTCTTCTTCGTCATAGCTGCTGGGGCCAGCGTTCCCTGAGGCGGATGGCCTGATGTTGGTACCATCACGCTGATCGTTTTCTCCTTCAGATTCCCCCAGTTGCATCATGACAGCTGTTTCCTTGATTTTCAACATTGACCTCTTCAGTAAACACAGCAGTGGTATGGTAATGCTGACTGAAGAGTTGTCACTGCTCACAAGCAACGTGGATTGCTCAAAATTTTGGAGGACTTGGCAGAGGTCCAACATGTTGGCCCAATCGGATCCACAGAAGCTTGGCAGCTGTCCGGATGCGCCTCGGTACTGCGCCGTCATGTACTGGACCACTGCACTCTTCTGCTCACAAAAGCGTGCTAGCATGTGCAGCGTAGAATTCCAGCGCGTAGGGACATCACACAGCAAGCGATGGTGGGGGAGATTGAAGCGCTCCTGCATCTTGGCGAGTGCCCCCGAAGCAGTACTGGAATTTCTACAATGTTTGGCCACTCGACGCACCTTCAACAGATGATCGGCCACGCCTGGGTATGTCCTCAGGAACCGCTGAACTACTAGGTTCATCACGTGCGCCAGGCAAGGGATGTGTGTCAGCTTAGCCAACCTTAAAGCGCGAATGAGATTACTCCCATTATCACACACAACCATGCCCGGTTTCAAGTCCAGCGGTGCCAGCCACAAATCCGTCTGTTCCTTTATTCCCTTCCAAATTTCCTCCCCTGTGTGCTGCTTATCCCCAAGGCAGATCAGCTTCAGCAACGCTTGCTGACGCATGCCAACAGCTGTGCTGCACTGCTTCCACGATCCTACTGCTGCTGGGTTAGCGTTTCCGGATGAGGTACAGCTTTGAGATGCGTTGGAGGAGAAGGAGTCAGAGAGGTAGGTGCTGCTGTTGTTATCCAGTGGGAGGGACGGCGGTGCAGCTGTTTGCGGCGTGGGCAACACCCGCGCCGTAGCAGGTGAGGAATCGCTGCCAGGCTCCACAAGGTTCACCCAGTGCGCGGTAAAGGAGATGTATCGACCCTGGCCGAACGCACTCGTCCAAGTGTCAGTGGTGAGGTGAACCTTGCAGGCAACGGCATTCTTCAAGCTTCGGGTTATTTTGCTGACCACGTGCTCATGCAACTCAGGCACTGCAGAGCGCGCAAAGTGGTAGCGGCTGGGAACCAAGTAACGTGGGATGGCCACTGACATCATGCCCTTGAAGCTGTTTGTCTCCACCACTCGATATGGCAGCATTTCGCAGGCCAGAAGCTTGGCTATGCTGGCTGTTACTGCCACGGCCCGGGGGTCATTTGCTGGCAATTTCCTCTTGCGCTCAAACATCTCCGACACAGACAACTGAACCGTAGCGCTGCACACGGAAGGGCTGTTGGTTGTTGTGTTTAATGAACACTGGGAGACCTCAAGAGCACTACTCCGGAAAGTGACAGTGTCAGCGTCGTCTGATGTTTGTGAATGTTGTGAACCACGCAATGGCTGGGCTACTGCTGCTGCTGAGGCGGGTCTGGTGGTGAGTCTGGTGAACCCAAGGGAGGCAGTGTTGCTGGTACCCTGTCCTGCCGCGTTTGCCCACAGAGTGGGATGTTTGGATAGCATGTGGCGGCTCATGCTGGTGGTGGAGAGGTTGTTAATACTTTTCCCCCTGCTCAGGCGAGTCTTGCACACCTTGCAAATCGCCATGGTAACATCCTCAGTGCAGTCTTCAAAGAAAGCCCAGACTTTGGAGCACCTGCCTCCTTGCTGGCGATTTCTGTTTCCTCCTCTTTTGCCTCTCACTCTAACTTCCACGCTTGTGGTGCCTGAAATTGCGCGCCGCCTACCTTGTGGCACAAGGCGAACTCGTGCAGCAGTGGGTTCTTCAACAGACTCATCTGTGCTGCTGCTACGACGGCGATGTTCTCGTTCACAAATAAAATCTGGGTCTCTGTCCACATTGTCCATACCCTCCTCTTCCATCTCCTCAAACTCGTCATATGTCATTGTGGGGGGCCGCCGCCGTGGAGTAGAGCTCCCCAGAACAACCTCTGCGCAGCTCACTCCAACGTCGTCTTCCAGATCTTGTCGGCCGACCTCCTGCAATTGCAACCCCTCCTGCCCAACTTGCTCTGGGATTTGGGTTTCCGAGTCCTCCTCGGACTCGCCTTGTATTTCAGTGCGCGGTGCATTTCCCACAGTTAATGGTTGTGAATCCGGGCACAACATTTCTGGCTGTTCCTCCATTGACCTTTCATAGGTGGAAGTTTGTTGGGCTGGGAATAGCTCCTGCGAATACCCCATTGTGTCCTGAGGTAATTCATAGGACTGGTTATCTGGCAGTTGTGTGCGTGGTGTCGCTGCCGGTTGTGTCAGCTTTGTGCCCACTGGCTCCTTGTAACTGGCTGAGGACTCGGACCTCGTGCGTGATGTGCTGGTGCTGCTTAACCCACTGCTGGACGCTTGAGAGGTCATCCAAGTAATTATCTGGTCCTGTTCTTTTGGATTTGTGAGGGTTGTTGTCCTGGACAACATGGGCGGTATTGAGTGGGTTTTCTTGGGTGCTCCCCTGTGGCCTGTACGTGAACCGTCAGGGGAAACACCTCTTCCCTTGCCCCTTCCTCTTTCACCGGATTTTTTCCTCATTTCACTTATCCTTACAGTACACGCTGACTGGCAGCAGTACAGTGGCAGTACAGAAATGCTATACAGTACCACTATTCCCAGCAGCGACACAGAGCACAATGCTATACAGTGGCGGGTGAGCGGTGTACTACTGTTCCCAGGCCCAGCAGACACAGAGTGGAAGTAAACACAATGCTATATAGTCTGGCTGAGCGGTGTACACAGAGTGGCAGTACACACAATGCTATATAGTCTGGCTAAGCCGTGTACACAGAGTGTCAGAAAACACAATGCTATATATAGCGTGGCTGAGCGAGGTGCACAGTGGCAGTACACACAATGCTATATTAGTCAGGCTAAGCCGTGTACACAGAGTGTCAGAAAGCACAATGCTATATATAGCGTGGCTGAGCGAGGTGCACAGTGGCAGTACACACAATGCTATATAGTCAGGCTAAGCCGTGTACACAGAGTGTCAGAAAACACAATGCTATATATAGCGTGGCTGAGCGAGGTGCACAGTGGCAGTACACACAATGCTTTATAGTCAGGCTGAGCCGTGTACACAGAGTGTCAGTAAACAATGGTATATAGTCTGGCTGAGCGGTGTACACAGAGTGTCAGTAAACAACGGTATATAGTCTGGCTGAGCGGTGTACACAGAGTGGCAGTAAACACAATGCTATATATAGCGTGGCTGAGCGAGGTGCACAGTGGCAGTACACACAATGCTATATAGCCAGGCTAAGCCGTGTACACAGAGTGTCAGAAAACACAATGCTATATATAGCGTGGCTGAGCGAGGTGCACAGTGGCAGTACACACAATGCTTTATAGTCAGGCTGAGCCGTGTACACAGAGTGTCAGTAAACAATGGTATATAGTCTGGCTGAGCGGTGTACACAGAGTGTCAGTAAACAACGGTATATAGTCTGGCTGAGCGGTGTACACAGAGTGGCAGTAAACACAATGCTATATATAGCGTGGCTGAGCGAGGTGCACAGTGGCAGTACACACAATGCTATAGAGCCAGGCTAAGCCGTGTACACAGAGTGTCAGAAAACACAATGCTATATATAGCGTGGCTGAGCGAGGTGCACAGTGGCAGTACACACAATGCTATATATAGCGTGGCTGAGCGAGGTGCACAGTGGCAGTACACACAATGCTATATATAGCGTGGCTGAGCGAGGTGCACAGTGGCAGTACACACAATGCTATATATAGCGTGGCTGAGCGAGGTGCACAGTGGCAGTACACACAATGCTATATTAGTCAGGCTAAGCCGTGTACACAGAGTGTCAGAAAACACAATGCTATATATATAGCGTGGCTGAGCGAGGTGCACAGTGGCAGTACACATAATGCTATATATAGCGTGGCTGAGCGAGGTGCACAGTGGCAGTACACACAATGCTATATATAACGTGGCTGAGCGAGGTGCACAGTGGCAGTACACACAATGCTATATTAGTCAGGCTAAGCCGTGTACACAGAGTGTCAGAAAACACAATGCTATATATATAGCGTGGCTGAGCGAGGTGCACAGTGGCAGTACACACAATGCTATATATAGCGTGGCTGAGCGAGGTGCACAGTGGCAGTACACACAATGCTATATATAGCGTGGCTGAGCGAGGTGCACAGTGGCAGTACACACAATGCTATATATAGCGTGGCTGAGCGAGGTGCACAGTGGCAGTACACACAATGCTATATTAGTCAGGCTAAGCCGTGTACACAGAGTGTCAGAAAACACAATGCTATATATATAGCGTGGCTGAGCGAGGTGCACAGTGGCAGTACACACAATGCTATATATAGCGTGGCTGAGCGAGGTGCACAGTGGCAGTACACACAATGCTATATATAGCGTGGCTGAGCGAGGTGCACAGTGGCAGTACACACAATGCTATATTAGTCAGGCTAAGCCGTGTACACAGAGTGTCAGAAAACACAATGCTATATATATAGCGTGGCTGAGCGAGGTGCACAGTGGCAGTACACACAATGCTATATATAGCGTGGCTGAGCGAGGTGCACAGTGGCAGTACACACAATGCTATATATAGCGTGGCTGAGCGAGGTGCACAGTGGCAGTACACACAATGCTATATATAGCGTGGCTGAGCGAGGTGCACAGTGGCAGTACACACAATGCTATATTAGTCAGGCTAAGCCGTGTACACAGAGTGTCAGAAAACACAATGCTATATATATAGCGTGGCTGAGCGAGGTGCACAGTGGCAGTACACACAATGCTATATATAGCGTGGCTGAGCGAGGTGCACAGTGGCAGTACACACAATGCTATATATAGCGTGGCTGAGCGAGGTGCACAGTGGCAGTACACACAATGCTATATTAGTCAGGCTAAGCCGTGTACACAGAGTGTCAGAAAACACAATGCTATATATATAGCGTGGCTGAGCGAGGTACACAGTGGCAGTAAACAATGCTATATATAGTGTGGCTGAGCGAGCGGTGTACTACTATTCCCAGCAGCGACACACAATGACTGGGGGGGACCCTGGCTAGCGTGGCTGGAGAGCGAACTACCCTGCCTGCCTACCCAAAGCTAAACCCACAGACAAATGGCGGAGATATGACGTGGTTCGGGTATTTATTTACCCGAACCACGTGACCGTTCGGCCAATCAGAGCGCGTTCGGGCCCGAACCACGTGACCCGTTCGGCCAATCACAGCGCTAGCCGAACGTTCGGGGAACGTTCGGCCATGCGCTCTTAGTTCGGCCATGTGGCCGAACGGTTTGGCCGAGCACCGTCAGGTGTTCGGCCGAACTCGAACATCACCCGAACAGGGTGATGTTCTGCAGAACCCGAACAGTGGCGAACACTGTTCGCCCAACACTACAGACAACCAGCAACTGAACAGCCAGCAGTATATATACACAGCCACTCTCCAGCACCTCCCTAATGTCTGGACCAATGAGAGGACTCAGAATTGTCAGCTGACCAGCTTGGTCAGCTGACCTACTTCTGGCTGTTATATAAGCTTTGCCTCTGTGCACGCGTGTCACTCTGAATCTTGGTGGACTATCAGTCCCAGCCACACCAGTACTGTCTTGCAATGTATCCAGTGAACCGAGCGTGGGAGCCGCCGCACCGCTTACTACACCAGCGGCGGCTTCCCCACGCTCAGCCCCCTTGTCAGGGATACTGCTATGCGGCAAGTTCGCCGCCTCTAATGCGGATTCCGCCGCTTCCAATGCGGATTCCGCCGTTCCCAATGCGGATCCCGCCGCTCTGCCTATGCGGCATGCGGCGGTTTTTCCGCGTTGTGACGCCATGCTGGACGCGGAAACGGCCGCCTCACCCTGAGAAAGGACGGCTTTTCCGCGTTTCCTCACAATTGGCCAATTGTGTGTTAGTGGCAGCAGAGAGAATGTGCTGTGTGAAATGGAAGCAGGTAACATTACACGTGCTGCTCTGCATATCGGGAGGGGGTAGCAGGGAGGTTTATTTACCCGCTGCCTGCCTGGTCCCTTGGGGGAGGGGGGCCGGTGCTATGGACTTTAGGGACCCCATGCAATCTTTTTTGCAGGGGGGCCTCATACATGGCCCCTGATACAAACTCCGTGCAGATAGTGCCCTGGTTGGGATTCAAACCGGGGACCCAATGCTGCTGTCATACTCACGCTTCCGTGTCCCGGCAATGGCATCCTCCCTGTCTAGCGCGCACGCGTGTCACTGGCGCAGGTTGAATCCTGTGGTTGGGGGCGTGTGTACGCTTGCGAGACATGGAACATGGCTCTGTGTATGCATGCGCGGAGTGTTGCGTCCACGCGCAGCGTGATGACGTTGGCGTCAATCTGCCCAGCCAAGAGTATAAAAGGCCAGTCCGCCCCTGACTCTGGTGCTGTTCGTTCTGACAGATAAGTGTTAGTTCCTGGTGTTTCTTGCCTCCGGCCAGCCTTGCTTTCTCCATTGCTGCGCTGCGTAATATGTTGGCGCTTTATAAATACAATAAATAATAATAATTGCTTCACGCTGTGACCCGGCTTTCCTTGACTACTCTCGATCTGCTTCCCTTGTTAACGACCTCGGCCTGATACTGACTACTCTTGCCTGCTACCTGCCATGACCTCTGCCTGAATACCGGATTACTCTTGTCTGCTGCCTGCCCAACCTCTGCCTGAATACTGCATTACTCTTCATCTCTCAGAGCTATCTTAGGTACTCACCTGGTTTGGTTTCTGGACTCTCCACACTGAGGTGTCTCGTTCTCCTAACCACCAGTCGGAGTTATCAGTTGTGACCTGGTGGGCACTAGGCCGCTAAAAGTCCATCATCCCTTGCACGGTGCTCTGGTGAACACCCGTGGTCACCTAGACTCCACTTCTGAGCAACGCTCCAACCACTGGTGGGAGGGTCAACGTACTCCTGAACATAACAGCTGCAAGGCAAGAGCACGAGGAAAGGGGGAAGTAAGGTGTTAAAATTGGGCAATTTTTTTTTTTATATATATATATAAAGGTATATTTTTACCTTTTGGCCACTAGATGGCCCCACACTATCCTGTGTACTGAACAGTACCAGGGATGCTCTCACCAGTAATCACAAGTGTGTAAACACTCAAATTCATGATTTAAATGAGAATTAATTAGCTCACGTGTGTGGCAGGGACATATAGGGGTTAGTTACCCATAATTCCGCGTCCTCCAGGCGCTCCAAATAGCTTATCACCACATTCTTTCTCCTTTGAGCTTGAAAGAGGAAGTGCCCGCAGTGAGGCTTGCAACGTGTCCAATATTTGGAGTACAGGGAGAACGCAGAATTATGGATAACTAACCCCTTATGTCCCTGCCGCACACCTAAGCTAATTAATGCTCATTTAAGTCACAAAATCGAGTGTTTACACACTCGTTATTACTCGTGAGAGCATACCTGAACAGTACACAGGAAGTACACAGGAAGTAGTGAAAACCTGTGTTTTTACTTTCACTTTGGTATTTCATTGGTTTCCGGTGCTCATTTGCAACGGCACTTCGGTCGGTTTTGGGAACATATGTTTGCATTCATCGATCATTACTCTGCTGCGGGGTGAGTTGGGGGGGGGGGGGGGGGGGGTTGGAGGAGGGGGTGTCATGGGCGCGCAGACAGGTGCATGTATCTACGCTCTTGGTGCTGAAGTGAAGTCTCTAGGGGCATAGATACACAAGGTGCTGTATTGGTTAATTTGTAATACAATTTCCAGCAGTAATACAAGTGAGCCATCTTTGAAGACACATGCACATCCCATCAACACCGAGAATCCATGACTGTAGCTAATCAAAACAACAATGCTGCAGTCCGATCTGTGCTCTTCTTGATCGGTCGAACATTTTTACGTCTCTTTCATCCATGAAAGCGTTGAATAAATTGCGTTTGGCACGCACAATTGGGAAATGAAGAGGCTACAAGAGATTAATTGCTGGAAATCTCAGCAATAGCACGAAACAAACACAACAAACATTCGGAGAGCTGAGTTAATTAAATTGAATTGTGTTTTACATTACGGCTGTAAAATGGGTAATTATCGCTCACGTTTCCGAGCGGCTCAAGTGGACATTATTCCTATTCCAGCCCTGTCACATTTCCATTTAATAATTCCGTAATAAAATGCAGATGGGAGGAAGCAATAATACTTCTGCTACAATAGGAGTGACCAAAGCTTCCAGCTTCCTATTATTATTGATATAAGTGGTTTATAATATCACATCATTATTAATATAATAATTAATGTGAAAACCATCACATCACATGGGCAGCACGGTGGCGTAGTGGTTAGCTCTCTCGCCTTGCAGCGCTGGGTCCCTGGTTCGAATCCCAGCCAGGGCACTATCTGCAAAGAGTTTGTATGTTCTCTCCGTGTCTGCGTGGGTTTCCTCCGGGCACTCCGGTTTCCTCCCACATTCCAAAAACATACAGGTAAGTTAATTGGCTCCCTCTAAAAATTGGCCCTAGACTACAGTACTTACACTACATAATATAGACATATGGCAATGGTAGGGATTAGATTGTGAGCTCCTTTGAGGGACAGTTAGTGACAAGATATATATATATATACTGTACAGCGCTGCGTAATATGTCGGCGCTATATAAATACTAAATAATAATTAAAAAAAAAATAATAATCACATAGTGTTGTATATTAAAAGGGGTATTTAGATTATTAACTTGAGACAAAATCACAAATACATGATACTAGGGGATAGGAGTACCATACTGAAAAGTTGCTAATATCTTATTGCCGGTGCATACATAGAACATGTATATATACATACACACACATTTATTTATTTAGTATTTATATAGCGCTGACATCTTCCGCAGCACTTTACATAGTATATAGTCTTATCACTAACTGTCCCTCAGAGGAGCTCACAGTCTAATCCCTACCATAGCCATATGCCCATTGTAGTCTAGAGCCAACTTAGGGGAAAACCATATATATGTATATCCCCCCTAAATTGGCCCTAGACTACGATGCAAACACTACATGATACATACATTGACAAATTACTATGGCAGGGACTAGATTGTGAGCTCCTCCAAGGGACAGTTAGTGGCAAGACAATATATACTCTGTACAGCGCTGCGTAAGATGTCGGCGCTATATAAATACTAAATAATAATTATTATTTAATATTTATAGCGCCAACATGTTCTGCAGCTCTTTTCCACCGTCTTGCTAGTATACAGTATATTAGATTTTTAAACAGCTGATCAGTGCTTGATTACTGCTATGTAATCAATATCATTGAACTTGCTCAAACTTGATTAACTGGCTCCATATATATGAGGATGAGTCTCCCCTTCAAGTAAAAAGCGATTAGGAGCTGCTTTAACTGGTGGGTCACATGATTCGTGGTGATTGGGGGGTTATGAGTGACACTTGATCAGTTTGTAGCAAAAAGAGACTGTACTTCCAGCAGTACTGCAAATGCTGTATTAGATCACATGAGCATACATTGCATTACGCATTGTAGGTAAACTGTAACATACCGGTGTGAAGACAGTGGGTGTGGGGGGGGGGGTTGGGGCAAAAGGGGGTGAGCTTCTTCTTGATTAGTTAGATTTAGAAAAAAATGAATACATTAGGAAACTAGATGTAATTGCTCCTTTAACATGTAGACAATACATCTTTTAGCACTTAGGCAGAATGACTGCACTTTATGCTTTCAGTGTTTTCTGCTGTTCTCCTTCCTGTCTGTGAACAAACACAAGCACCTGGCTGCGACAAGCATTTTTGGTTTTTTTTTACGATTAGTCGAAGAAAGTACTCTGAGAGTGGCTGGCTCATGCCTGTTCATTCTCTTATGTGCTTGAGTAATGAGTATAGTACCCAACATTAAATCAAATTAGATTGAAAAATACCATTGGTCTTCAAGTAAGGGTTCTACAGTGACAAACCTTGTTTCAAAGAATGTGGTTCTGTTATACTGTATAAATCAGCCCGAATACTTGTCCTGAGATTTGGGGTCTAATGCTAGGTATACAAACCATAGATGATTCAATAGATAATTTCCGTCATGTCCGTACTTATTTTCGATCGTTTTTCTGATCGATTTCTCATAGAAGTGAATAGAAATTGATAAAAAAAAATGATAAGAAAATTGATCGGAAAATCGATTAAACAGTAAATTGGCTGAAAAATGTCATTGTGTGTACCTAGCATAAAGAACCATTCACACGCCTGTCTAAGGCGGCCGATAACAAAAGTTAGGTATGTGTACAGTGGCCGCCAAAGCCCGACCCCCAGCACGCGAGTAAACCGCCTGGCGGACCAACGTACTTCCACGATGGCCGATCACATTGTCTGCGGTGCTCTTCCGCGTGACGTCACACTCGTTCTGCTATCCCTTCGCCCTGTGCATAGCAACAGAACGCGTCATCAGCTACACAGCTGACACACATCTGTACAGGCCAGTGATGTTGCCTTAGGGGATCAGATCCTGATTCCAGACAGACGACATGTGTGTATGCACCTTACCCTCTAAATGACCGCCTCACGCCAATTGGTGTGAATGCAGCAGCTCCCCCAGGACCGCCAACTGGCGTTAAGTCCTGGGGCGGAGATTGCTGAGGATCACGTGAGCCGATGCAAGCGCATCCTAGTTTGAATGACATAGCTCCACTCCGATCGCCGCTAGGAGACTGTTAGACGGCGAAACAGCTGTCTATTTAGATTGTGCAGCGTTGCGATCTACGGCAGCACTGTACTGGGGACACCTGTGTCACTCGGCTGTCCCCCTGGGAAGGCTCAGAGAGATCAGCTCTCATAGGCTGATGTCTATGAGAGTCAATCGCTGTGATTGGCTGGCGGGGGAGGGAAGGAGGGGAGTATTAAAAATAAATAAAAAATAGCAAACTTTATAATAAAAAACAACAACAAATACATAAACATTACAGCAGTGATCAGAGTCCACCAACAAAAAGCTTTGTTGGTGGGCAGAAAAGGGGTGGGGGGAATCATTTGTGTGCTGCTTTCTATGACTCTGCAGCAACCTCTTAAAGCTGCAGAGCACTGAAATGTAAAAAATAGCCTGGTACTAGGGTGTGTGTAAGCCTACGGTCGTTAAGAGGTTAAAGCCACCTCTACTTTGACCTTTCAAGCCTGCCTAGTTTTGGTCCTTTATTGTGATGGATGGTTTCGTCCACCAATAGAGAAGCTGCACTCACTTTATCTACGTTCACTGTGTTTCTATCTTTCGCTCCAACCTACTAAAAATGCAGGGTTTATCTCAGGGTCACTTTAAGGACCTTATATAGTGTACATCTTCTAGGCAGGGGTTTGGCAGGGAAGCCGGTTGCTATGACAAGCTCACTGGCACAAGATAAAAAAGGCTCCCGTTATACATTTTCCGAATCACCTCTGTACACGCCAGGGAAGCGGACTGATGTTTGTGCCTGTGAATTTTTCATGGAATTTATACAGCAGCCATCAAAGCGCAGCGCTAAAAGTGATGTCTCTATTTTATGTCTGGCTAGTGGAGTAAAGCACAGAGATGGCTTTGAGCAATGTGCCAAATGAAGAGGCTTCCTCAAGTCCACTGAATAATAATCCCGACTCCCTGTACATTGCAGGGAGAGAACTGCACGTGGGGAGAGCAATACAGGATAATACAAAGGGGAGGAAGAGGCGCCCAAGGTATAATAAAACTGCATTAAAAACAGCTAAAATGAAAATGGTGAGGTGGCTTACCTTAATGAAGATTCGTATAATAATTTACGAACTTTAATATGCACTTTGCAATGCATTTCGTGGGTCCCCACCCACTTCCTCAGGCCAAATACAGTGCCAATTTGTGTCTCAACCAGAACAACAGGCTCCTCTTGGGGACATTGTGACATACTGCACCATTGGGGCTCCCATTGTCTCCCATTGTGCTTTTTCTTCTCCAGGGTGCTCTCTGCTCACCCTGTCCACTCGTAAACTACAGGATAATATTTACCTGGAGGAAGGCACAGCGGTGTACCTGGGGTGTAACTGCAGGGGGGCCCCCAACTACTCCGTCACTCTCTCTGATAACGGGGTCCATCCTTCAGATCAGGGGTTTTTATGGTTACACTTGTTATGTTTGTGAAGATTATGCTATTATTAGTTGCATCTCACTGATCATCCCTAACCAGTTTATGCATGTATCTAATCAGCTAATCGGATGGCAGCAGTGCTGTACATAAAAGCCTGAAACTGCAGATCTGGCATTTCAGTTATTGTATATGTTACGGCCAGAACCTGAAGTCTGGCCACTTAGGGCTCTGGCCAGTCAAAACTAGAAGCGGCCGTCTCACTGCGTCCAATGTGCGAAACTTTCTCACATTGGCCGCAGTAAGACGGCCACTTCTAGTTTTGACCAGCCAGAACTCGAAGTGGCCAGACTTCGGGTTCTGGCCATAACATATACATCAAACACTAGAATGGGGAAAAGTAGCATCTCAGGGATTTTGACTGTGGCATGACTGTTAAAGTGTACTTGAAGGGAAAACAAGTACTTACTCTGGGTATTTACCTTAGTAGAGGGAAGCCTCTGGATAATCCAGAGGCTTCTCCTGTGGTCCTTATCCACGCCGTTCCAGCGCAGGGACCCCTAGAAGCCCATCCACAAGACAGGGCTTGTCCACACTGCACAGTCACAGATGGTTCATGCCTGCGCGGTAGCATGCACAGCGCAGCCGTGCTCATTCTCATATGGGGGTGCAGCTGTGAGCTTCAGGGGTCTCATTACTGGAACGGCCTTGTGGAAAAGGACGGGGCTTCCTTCTACCAAGGTAAGTATTCTTTTTTTCTCCAATGGATTGCACAGGCTTACTTCAATATGAGGCAAGCTGGTTAGGGCATTTCTGTAGCTGATGAGCTTCTGAGAGTCTCATGCACAATAGTCACTAGAGTTTACTCATAATGGTGCAAATATTATTATTATTGATTCATACAGCACCATCATCTACCATGGTACTGTATAATTTGAAGAACAAAAATGAAATTTAAGGCTATGACTGAGTAGCAAACAGGCCTGGTTGTTTTTTGTGATTTGTTTTTGCTGTGATTTTTTATTTGTATGTAGTCAGTTGTTTTTAGATTCCTTTTTCATTTTTCATAGAGTCATCGATTGCTAGTTTCCGTAATTTAATGTCTTGCTTTTAGGTAAGTTTACACAAAAAATAATTCAAGTTTTGAAAGCTTGCATGAAAACTATTTACAATTACTGTATATATACTCTCATATAAGCCGGCCGCATATAAGCCTAGGTACCCTCTTTTTCCTCAGAAACCAGGAAAAAGCGATTGACTCATGTATAAGCCCCCTCCCCAGTATAGCCCCCTTCCCCATGGCCAGATGTGCCCAGGATCATACAGCTGTGTCTCAAGACGCCACTAGATGGCATCATAGATATGAGACACAGCGATTGCCACACAGGACAAATACCTGATCATTGCACCTCTGACATGTTACTTGCTTGCTCCATTTCACAAACCAGGGGGCACAGGTGGTCTAGAGCAGCACACTCTGCACACCATGTTGCAGGGGAGAGAGGGCAAAGACACAGCAGGGAGCTAGCAGGCAAGAGCAGGATCACTAGTGCATGATCCTTACGCTTCTCTGACAGTATTAACACCTGCTCCACCATCTAGTCTGTTCCACTGGCTCGCATATAAGCTGAAGGGGTAACTTTTCAGCACATTTTTTGTTGCAAAATTAGGCTTATACGTGAGATTATAAGGTAGTCATTAATAGGCAGTGACCAAAGCAACTTTTATTATTTAACAAAAAAGAATGTTTGCTTTCTCCAGTATTAAAGCTATGTACACATGCTAGAAGACACTCAACTGAGGTGGCCAAGGTTTGCTGGATCTTTAGCGACACTAGACTAAGGCAGAACCCATTGCTCCCTTCCTCACCCCATCCACCAAAAGCTACTCCATCATCCATTGCACCATTGTCCCGCTTCCCTTCTCCACAGTAACAGATGTGTCCCTTGCAGTGCCATACGTGTGTGTGTATAGCGCTCGTATGCCACAGTGTCACCAGAAAGGTTGAGCTTGATCCTCATACTAATCGAGCATGTGTAACTATCTGGGCCACACCTCCATTATATGATCAGTGACTGCACAGGAAATTATTGAGCACTTATCTTTTTTGACTGTATTCCTGCAGTTAACTAACGTTCTTAGTGGCTCGAGAGATGTTCATGAATTGAAAGAGTAGTAGTCAATATATTTCATGCACCTTTGGATAAAATCTGAACCATCTATGGTCACCTTTAAAGCTATATACAGTAACAAGTTTAGATTGCGCCAACCAGTAAAAAAGGTCCATGAAATGCAACCAATTCTGCCTTGCTTGTAAACCAAATGCAAATCGTATGCAGCTTGAAAGTTGGCCAACCAAAATTACTTCCTGGAGAATTTGATTGGCCCAATGCCAAGCTGCATACAATCTGCATTATCATTGCATGCAAGCCAGATTTATTGGCACCTCATTGAATATCACTACCTTCCAGCATCCACACACAGTTCAAGTACCAGTTTAAGGTGTACATGTGTTGTGATTCTAAATGCAGAACATTCAGAGCACTTGGTCTTCTTTACAGCACAGGGATATATGGAAATTGACATTTCCTTTTAAACAATGCAAACTGCCTGGCTGCCCTGCTGATCTTCTGCTTCTAATACATTTAGCCACAGACCCTGAACAAGCATGGGAATCAGTGTTTGACTGAAGTTTGACTGGATCAGCTGCATGCTTGTTTCAGGTGTGTGCAGGCACATGCAGGGGGGCGGGGGCTCTGGGTGCTCAGACAACCCTCCCACCGACTTTTTATTTTTTCAATAAAAGTAGCCTTATCACTGTGCAAAATAAGACCCGCCCCAACTGCGATTAGCCACGGCCACCACACATGCACACGAAGCTCCGCCCACCTCGCTCCGCTCCTACTAGGAACACTTTAGAGGACACAGGGGGCCAGGAGGGGACAGGGGAGGGGGGCAGGAAAGCACACAGGGGGCCAGGAGGGGACACAGGGGAACATGAGGGGACATGGGTGGGGGGGGGGCAGGAAAGGACATAGGGGGCCAGGAGGGGACACAGGAGGCCAGGAGAGGGGCACAGGGGGCCCACAGTGACCTCCCCTTCCTCCACACTGACCTTTACCTACCCCAGTACCCACAGTGACCTCTTCCCCCCAGCCCTCACAGTGAACTACCCTTACCCCAGCACTCACACCGGAAAGGACATAAGGGAACATAGTAAAGGGCATAGGGGGCCAGGAAGGGACATAGGGACCCCCCCTTCCTCTAGCACCCACAGTGACCTTTACCTACCCCAGCACCCACAGTGACCCCAGCAGTACCCACAGTGCGCCCCCCCAGCACTCACATATAGGAGTACACAGTATAGTCTCAAGGTCACGAATAGCGCCTACAGAGGTGCTATTCATGACCTTGAAACTATACTGTGTACTCCTATATGTTTATTGCCTGAATAAGCGGGAACATACCCGTGAAACGCGTTGCACTGTTTGTTTTGGAGTATATTAATAAACCTATTGTCATAAAACTGACGGTATCTTGTCTGCTTCGAGGAGGCACCACCACCTCCTGAGGGATTTTAAGCCTTTTAGAACCTTTTATCCTGCTTGGGCCTCTGTTCACTCTTACAACACCCACATGACATTTGATACCCACCCAAAGCCAGAACCCACATAATCAACACCCACATGTCACAGTACTCACACAGCACCAAGTTCCAAAGCCATTATATGCACCTAATACCCATCCATGGCCAGCACCCAAATAGCACCCATTAACCACACATGGTCCGAACCCATATGAGACCCAGTACTCTCCCATGGCACATATCTACTCCCCAGATGGCACTCCCAACTCACTCATGTCCTGCCCACTGCACCTACATGCACCCAGTACTCACTCTTAGCCTGTACCCAGCACTCGCATGGCTCCCTGTAACAATTAGTACTTACATGGCACTGACTACTATTTATTACCATCTGCACCCAATATTCAAACAAACAAACACAAAACATGTATATCATGCTTTTCTCCTGGCGGACTCAAAGTGCCAGAGCTGCAGCCACTAGGGCATGCTCTATAGGCAGTAGCAGTGTTAGGGAGACTTACCCAAGGTCTCCTACTGAATAGGTGCTGACTTACTGAACAGGCAGAGCCAAGATTCTAACTCAGGTCGCCTGTGTCAGAGGCAGAGCCCTTAACCATTACACTCTCCAGCCACTAGACTGCTTAGCACTTAAAGAGAACCCGAGGTGGGGATCTTAGAACGAAATCTATACACAGAGGCTGGGTCTGGCTATAGTGCCCAGCCTCTGTTGCTATTTGAATCCCCCCTAAGTCCCCCCTGCGCTCCGCTCTCCCCCATAAATTACAGCCGCGCTGGCGCCACGCAGTGTGTCGCAGCGAGCTGTGTTTACCTCCCTAGTGTCACTCACGCCGCTCCCCCACCTCCTGCAGAGCACCGGTCCCCGCCCACGTCCCTTCCCTCGCCGCTGATTGGAGGGAAGGGACGCGGGCAGGGACCGGCGCTCTGCAGGAGGCGGGGGGAGCGGCGTGAGTGATATTAGCTACGTAAACATTGCCCGACAGCGCGGCTGTAATTTATGGGCTAGAACGGAGCGCAGGGGGGACTTAGGGGGGATTCAAATAGCAACAGAGGCTGGGCACTATAGCCAGACAGCCTCTGTGTATAGATTTAATGCTAAGAGCCCCATCTTGGGTTCTCTTTAATACTTAATCTGACGATATTTTATCACGATCTTTGGTCCATGCTCCCCAAACTATTTGAAATGTATTGGCGCAGCCTTTGGCAATATATGCTGCCTTGTATAGGTGCAGAGATGAATTACCGTATATACTCGCAAGCAAGCCGAATTTTTGACCCCCCAAAAGTGGGCCAAAAGTTGGGGGGTCGGCTTGCTTGCGAGTCATGTGTGGGTGGGTGGATAGGTGCTGTCCCTCCCCGCTCCCCCTGCGGCCGCCGCTGCTGCTATTACCTCAGGCGGCGCCGCTGCCTCTATCCCCGTCCTCCTCCGGTAACTCATTCACACAGCAGCGCGCCCCCCGCTGCTGTGATGACGCAGGAAACCATAGAGAGCGGTTCCCATAGTAACGGCATCACGCTACAGGAAGCCGCTCTCTATGGTTTCCTCGTCATCACAGCAGCGAGAGGCGCGCTGCTGTGAATGAGTTACTACCGGAGGAGGACGGGGATAGAGGAAGCGGCGCCGCCTGAGGTAATAGCAGCAGCGGCGGCCGCAGGGGGAGCGGGGAGGGACAGCACCTACCCACCCATACTGGGGCATTATGCTAGCTATATGGGGCACTATACTAGCTATAATGGGGCACTATACTAGCTATACTGGGGGCACTATACTAGCTATACTGGGGGCACTATACTAGCTATACTGGGGGCACTATACTAGCTATACTGGGGGCACTATACTAGCTATACTGGGGGCACTATACTAGCTATACTGGGGGCACTATACTAGCTATAATGGGGCACTATACTAGCTATAATGGGGGCACTATACTAGCTATACTGGGGGCACTATACTAGCTATACTGGGGGCACTATACTAGCTATACTGGGGGCACTATACTAGCTATACTGGGGGCACTATACTAGCTATACTGGGGGCACTATACTAGCTATACTGGGGGCACTATACTAGCTATACTGGGGGCACTATACTAACTATACTGAGCACTATACTAGCTAAACTGGGGCACTTCACTAGCTATACTGAGCACTATACTAGCTATACTGAGCACTATACTAGCTATACTGAGCACTATACTAGCTATACTGGGGCATTTTACTAGCTATACTGAGTACTACCTACCTATACTGAGCACTATACTAGCTAAACTGGGGCACTTCACTAGCTATAATGAGCACTATACTAGCTATACTGAGCACTATACTAGCTATAATGAGCACTATACTAGCTATACTGGGGCATTTTACTTGCTATACTGAGCACTACCTACCTATACTGGGCACTATACTAGCTATACTGGGACATACTGGGGGGATCACGCGGCCAGCGTTTCCTACCCCGGCTTACATGAGGGTCAATCATTTTTTCCTGTTTTTTGGGGTAAAAGTGGGGGGGTCGGCTTACATGCGGGTCGGCTTGCTTGCGAGTATATACGGTAATAAGGTTTTTCCAGAACTGGATTGTTGGAGGGTCCTGTTGTTTCCAATGCAGCAGTATAGACTTTCTGTAATAAAACAGTAGTAGACCCAGTAACGCTCTTTGGGCTCTAGTTGGAGCTAAGGCTGTTACTTTACCGAGAAGGCAGTGAAATGGTTCAGGAGGGACCCTTAGTTTAGTAACTAGTAAAATATATTTGCATATTTCTACCCATTTTGAGGCTATTGCAGGACACAGCCAGAAGACATGATTGAAGTCTGCCAAGTCTGGACCTTTGCATCTTACCACCCACTGCGTCTTGGCACCTACTGCAATTTTGCACCTACTAATGCTTAGCAACCACTTTCTTTGCCTAAAAGGAGCTTGGGGCTGATCGAGAGGGACAGAGGTTCCAGTAATGATAGGTGAGCCGTGCCTTCATCAGGCTCCATTTTGCCCAATTTAATAATGGGCACCTATCAAACACCACTGCAGCCACAGAGATTAGCAGGGCTGCCAGGCAACTGGTATTGCTTAAAAGGCAATAACTATGGCAGCTTCCATAGCCTTCTCAGTTTCAGAGGTACTTTAATTCTGTTATGATAACGGATGAATAAAGTGCTTTGGTTAAAGGCAGACACTACTGCATCCAATACTCATATGGATGAACTTCTGATGAACTTCTGATGTCCTGTTCTCTCATCCCGTACAATCTTCTGCTAATAGCAGCCATTTATCAAAGCTAATAACCCCAACATAATTAAAGACTTGGATAAACAGCCCCGAGCACTGCAACACTGTAGCGTTCCGTTCAGCCAGCCAACTGCATCCAGCGTTAATGACATTTTATTAACATTCCATAATTATTTCATGAAAGAAGGAATGAAATTGCATATAGGGATAATGAGAGTCTACTTCACAGGCAAGTTCAGTCAATAATAGGTTCAATTTTGAATTAAGTTGGGAGGCAGTCTCACTGAATCCCACTTAAAATTATACCGCAAAACATATAAAGAGAAACTTAACCAAAAATAACTTTATGAATAAAATATGTGGTTTTTTTTTTACAATAATACTTTACAAACTAAGTAATGTTTGTCCAGTGTAAAATCTTTTTTTATCCCTATTTTACGGAGCAGTGAAAAATGGAGCACAGCGCCGACGTGATTAAAATGGCAACCCATTCACTTTCATTATCAAACGATATTTATCGTTTTAAACATTTAAAAAATGGTGCAGACCTTGTGAACGTTATTTATTGTTTTAAATCCTGCTTTTTTTGTCCTGCTTGAACGTTATTTATCGTTTTAAGCCCTGCTTTGCTGCCATTTGAAAATATGTCCGCCGACTTTAACGTTTAATAGCAAAGCCCCCTTAAAAGACCGCAAGATAGAGGATATTGGCGTGGGACATTTTTCCGAGGATATTGGCGTGGAAACTTTTTTTTAAAGGTACAGGTAAGTATTTCTGGTTAATTAAGACTAATTAATCATTTACCCTTTATGGAAATGGGTAAGGGGTACTTTGTACCCCTATACTAATTTCTCCTGGGAGGAGGGGTGGGCATCTGGGGGTCCCCTTCTTAAAGGGGACTTCCAGATGCCACCATGAACCCCCCAGGGAGTCATCACCCCCACCTCCTCCTGGGGCTCCGGAGGTGGGGAAGAGCCCCTTGCCCATGGATTGGACAAGGGCTCGGGGGGAAGGGGAAGGCTTGGCTGGCCCTCTCCCCCAGAGCCCCCCCATACCATGGACCATGCGGGCTGGTATAGCTCAGGGTGCGAAGCCCCAGTCGGCCGGGGCTCCGCATTCTGGCTATCCCAGCCTGCATGGGGGACAAGGGGTTAAAGAGGCTCTGTAGGGGAGACCTCACTGAGTATCAGTGTATCCCCTAATGGCGGCGGAAAGCTAAAACTAGTCGGGACAAGAGCGGGCAATACAGCATGTATGATCGCAAGTAACTCTGATATAGTACCACATTGGGTGGGAAGTGTATTTGCCAAGAGGGTCCCTACAGGAGTAGGACCCTGTGAATGTGAGTGTTTTTACTGCATATCTGGAACTTTATGATCAAATAAAATTGTCTTCGTGAATTTTCCACTGAGAGAATCGCTTTTCCATTTTATTTTATGTGCACTGAGTTGCACATTCAGGTACAACCTGCATCTACTGTATATGGGATATCTGGAGGTGGAAGAACTGAATGGAAGCTAATAGATGTGGATCGCATAGCGCTACTGAATTACTGCTATATCTTTTTAACATGTCCTGCAAATTTGGTGTTGCTAGGATGTAAGGGGCCTTTGCTATTAACTGCTAAAGTCGGCAGGAATTGTTTCACTAAGAACTGTCATTTATCGCATTTAAATGTAACTTTTTGCCTTTGAAACTTTAAAATGATTTTCTTAAAAAGTATAAGGTCTGGTTCCCACTGTTCTTCTTAACATAACCTGCAAATTTGGTGTTTCTAGCTTTCAAGGGGGCTTTGCTATTAAACGTTAAAACCGGCGGGCAGACATATTTTCAAATGGCAGAAAAGCAGGGCTTAAAGCGATATGTAACGTTCAGGCAGGACAAAAAAAGCAGGATTTAAAACGATAAATAACGTTCACAAGGTCTGCGCCATTTTAACCTTTCAAACCATAAATATTGTTTTAAACAAATATTGGGCGGAAGCGTGCACCATTATTTAACCAGCGCCATTTTTCACTGGAAGCCTGTTTTACATTCTCAAAAAACGTTCCGTACAGATCACCTGACAGAACTAAAGCTGTCACCACCAGTGATACATTTTAGAATGTAAATCAGGGGAGGAAAGATTTTACAATGGGCGAATAGAGATGACCCAAACTATTAGCCTGGCGGTGTTCGTGTTCACATCCTCAGGCGAACACATGGCGTGTTCAACCCACCCCCTATACATCATTATGGAGCCAAAAATGTACCCCTCACCCCAGAGTCAGCAGACACATTGCAGCCAATCAGCTATTCCTTCCACCTAGAATGTCCCTCCTCCCCCCACACACACCTATTAGAAAGCCAGCACAGAAGCCATTTTGCAGTCTGTGTTTGGCTTCTGTGCTAGGCAGATCAGGGACAGTGTGTTGCTGACAGGGAGAGAATTAGGTAGGCCTGTGTTCTGTGTCCTTGCTGCCACCATATTGTCCTGAACTACAGATAGGCCCTTCTTAGTACTGGTACATTGTTTTTCTTGCTATTGCATTGCTCTTCTCTGGCCAGTGCACAAGCTAGCTGTTGGAGACAGGTCTGCTGGTCCTAGTAGTGCACTGACCATAACCCAATAATCCTTCACCACCACTACTGGCATCTAGTATCTACTACTTCCCCCTTGTATGAGGCCTCAGTGCTGTTGGAGACAGGTCTGCTGGTCCTAGTAGTGCACCCACCCTAACCCACTAAACCTTCACCACCACTACTGGCATCTAGAATCCACTACTGGCCCCTGTGTAAGGCCTCAGTGCAGAATCAGTGTTGTTTTTAGTCACTTACCTGTCACTGAACTACCTCAGCCTGACAATAGATGCTGGAAAGAAACATGTGATCGCCTGTACTCCTGCGAACGTGCGTACAAGCACGGTGGCCACCACACACCACTACACAAAAGATTGCCGCCGAGAGGACTAACATTTATGTCCTGGAGGTGTCAACTAGTAAAAACAAAAATATGTGCACCTGACATAATGACTAAAGGTCTTTGTTTAGGAGTGTAATGTGATTTCTACTCTTTAGAGATTAAAACATGGCTCTGTGTAAACTACGTCATTTTTAGTGGGACTTTAGCCATGGATCCCCCTCTGGCATGTCCCCATCCAGGTGTTAGGCCCCTTGAAAAAACTTTTCCATCACTTTTTTGGCCAGAAACAGTCCCTCTAGGTTTTAGAATTCGCCTGCCCACTAAAGTCTATGGCTGTTTGCATTTTTGCACTGTTCAATTCAATTCAATTCACTTTATTGTCACTGTGTAACACAACGAAATTACTTTTCATGACAATAGTTCGCGAATAGTTGCGGAAGTTGGTCCTCATTAAACTACAATTGTGGAAAATTGTGAAATATAAAAGGCATACATAGAAGAGATACATTTATCCTAGAGTAAAATGCAGCTTAAATAACTTTTTCCTATATGAGCGGTACTTACAGTAGGTAGTACAAATCGGTGTTATTGCACGTTGCCATAGCAACGCTCACATTACTTGAGTACCATGATAATAGCGTAACTTGTGGTGCACCGCTGGCTGGCAGTAGTATCAGTAATATTGCCCCCCGCACAGCAATACTACCCCTGGTTAGTGCATCAGGCTCTAAGGGGCCATGTGTTTGGGATTTTTCTATTGCGTTTAAGCGATTTTTATATGCGTTTGTGTGCGAAAGTTCACATTGTGATTTTTTTCTCCCACAAAAATCTATGATGCTAACCTACATGTAATTTTGTTTATATATAATTCAAATTTGCATGAGAATTTTCATTCCAATCGTGAATTATTATGCAAATTTCTGACTTGCATTGAAACACAAACTGCACTTTGCACATAACTGTAAGCAGACCTGCCGTCAATGCAGTAAATTCACAAATGCAAATTTACACAAAATCTTAAATACAATGCAATGCCATTAAAGTGTACCAGAGACGTTAAATTGTAAAAATGTAATACTTACCCGTGGCTTCCTCCAGCCCCTTAAGCTTGTCTGCATCCTCCTGCGGTCTGCCGTTCAGCCACGATCAGCACCGATAACTGGCTCATTCGGATCCAGTCTGAGTCTTTTGCGGATGCGCAGACCTCCCACCATGCGCAGTAGACCAGGACTGATGCGACTTAGCCTATTAACGGGGCTGATCGCGGCTGAACGGTAAACCGCGGGAGGATGGCGAGGGACTCGCATGTGCTTATGGGGCTGCAGGAGGCCCCTGGTAAGTATCGAATCTTTACAACTCAGCGTCTCTGGTACACTTTAAGATACATTACATGTGCAGAAATATATATATATATATCATTATAGTAGAGTAAAAAAAAAAAAAAGTATAAGTTTTAGAGTAAAAAAAAAAAAAGTTATCCCATTTTAAGAATTCATATCTTTTGTTAAACTTTCCAGGGTGATATTTCCATCTAGACAGCATCCTAATCTCCAGATATGAAATCTAATCAAACCTTTTTCAAAGTTTAATCTTTAAAATGAAATCTAAACTTTCACTATGGTTTAAAAATTTAAACCCTTCCAGTATATTTCAAATCATCTTGTGTGATTTTTTTTTCTTTATAAAATACTGATGAATATTTAAAAAATTGCTTAGAAAGCTGCAAAAAAAGAAAAAAAAAATCAAGATTATGTTTCAAAAATGAAGTTGGGCAAAAGGAAAAGTTACTAGAACAAGGGAGAAAGGAAAGAATTATAAATTAAAGGAACCCGAGGTGAGAGGGGTGGGATATGGAGGCTTATTTGTATCCTTTTAACCTCCTTGGCGGTAACCCCGATCGCCGCCGCCCCGCGCTCGATCGCCGCTATTCGTCGCGCCGCGCGCCCCCCCAGACCCCGTGCACTGCCTGGCCAATCAGTGCCAGGCAGCGCTGAGGGGTGGTTCGGGACTCCCAATGACGTCCCGACGTCGGTGACGTCATCCCGCCCCGTCGACGGGGGAAGCCCTCCAGGAAATCCCGTTCTTTGAATGGGATTTCCTGATCGGAGATCGCCGAAGGCAATCGAAGCGGGCGGGGGGATGCCGCTGAGCAGCGGCTATCATGTAGCGAGCAACACAGCCTGAATAGGAACTACACTAAAACAGCAATAGGAATTACACCACAATTTACCTCATGAGGTAAAACATGGCTAAAACCTGCCAGAATTGCTAAATGTTATTACCTCATGAGGTAAATGACCTCGCATAAAGTAATTTGTTTGATAACTCCACCAGAATTGAGGCCATTGTAGGGGGTTCCACTGCCACGATTTCGATTTCCTCAAATCGCAGCTCCTGCTGCATTTTGTGATTTGCCCAAAACTATCTCATAGCTGGAAAATACCGGTAAATTGCGATTGCTCCAAGTAATCGCTATACAAAACGCAGCACTGCTCTTTCGGAAATAGACGAGGTTTCCTAAAATGCAAGTGGGTCTCAGGCTTTAGTGCCAGGAATTAGTATGCCATTGCCATCACTAACCTCTTAACACTATCAAATCTAACCTTCCCCTAATCTACACACCCTAACACTAAGACCGTATTCACAGTAGTGCATTGCAGTACAGCATAATGGACACTTTGTAACGCAGCTTGCCGCTCGGCAATGCACCACCTATAACATCGTGTACTCTGTGGTATAACGGCTTGTGGCATCGTAGACCCACTGCATGCATGCAGTACATTACAGCAAACGTACGTGTTAACAGTAAAAGTAGAGTGAAGCATACTTTTCATTGACTGCATGCTTCAATGTATCTGATGCAATGCATGGGTAACATGCGGCGCCACTGTCCCGAACTTTTGCGTTCTTGCTGTTACAGGGAATGCAATGGCCGCTGTGAACGCAACCTAACCCTCCTTTAACTGTGCCTAAAACTAACTTCTAACCCTATCGCCTAACACTTACCCTCAAAACATAGTTTTTAGATTAAGAGCCAGTCCACACTAGGTCCGGAAACGTATCCGTGGCTGCGTTTTTCAAACCTGAGGAAAAACGGAGTCCCGGATACTAATGTTGAAAATAGCAGCCAGCCTCACCCAAGTAAGAAACGGATCCGTCTGCGTTTGCGGGGATCCGTTTTCAAAACCTGAACGGAAGGTCCGAATCTGCTGCATTTTCACGCAACGGATCAGGACCACGGATACACGCAGGGGTAGTGAAAGTAATGAGAAAACACATCTCCAGCTCCACAGGCAAAAAACGGATGTTAAAACGGATAGCCTGAGCTTTATGATTGGCCAAAAAAAAATCCTCCCACTCCTTCCTAATGATGGAGACGTTTTCTGTCAGGGAAAAACCTGAACGGAAACTGATGCAAAACTGATGCACTTTCATCAGTTTGCAGTACGGTGGGTACTTTCCCTGATCCGGACTGCAGTGTCCGTCCTGCAACTGGGTCTAGTGTGGACCCACTCTTAAACCACACTGGTTATGTATCATCATTAGTGTTCCTTCATATTAACATTTGAACATAATATATACATTTAAAGGCTGGGAATAAAATGTAGAGTCTATTAAACACATTTTTCAGTACAACAATACAAACATTTACACAGATCTATACATCAGTCCTGAAAGTGGGACAAATGAGGGAGAAAGAGGGACAGGGGGATTAGGTTCTCAAAGAGGAACTGTCCCTCTGAATAAGGGACAGTTTGGAGCTATGCAAGCCTCACTGGCGTAGCAATAGGGGGGGCAGATGTTGCGACCACATCAAGGCCCTTGGGTCAGTGGGGCCCCCGGGGGCCCTACCTCAACTTCAGTATTAGCTCTCTATTGGTCCTGTGCTTATAATAATCACTTCTTTAGAGACTTTGAATAGTGGTAATCATTAACAAAGTGTTCTCCATCCCCTTCTTGCACCTCTGACACTGTAGTTGCCATTGGTAGGTTTTGGTGTGCAGTATCAATTGTTATGTATAGAGTACTTGGGGGAAGGGGGGGGGTGGCAATGTAAAACTTGCATCGGGGCCCACAACTCCTTAGCTACGCCACTGGCAAGCCTCTACTAACCCAGTAAATAGAAGCTATAGTAGCAATCAAAAGCTAATATACAGTAATTTGATCAGTCAGCTGGTGACTTTCATTTGTTAGTGAATTACCTACTTCATGGACTGGTGGACAGTGTCGGACTGGGAGATGGTAAAGCTGAAGAAATCCACTTGCTGTAATATCACAAGAAAAGCCATCCATATAGCAAATCATGAATAGAGATGGCCCGAACAGTTCGGCGGCAAACGGTTCCCTGCGAACCTCGGTGGTTCGCAATCGCGGAGAACCGCAAACTTTACCGGAAGTTCAATTTGCCCCACAGTACACCATTAGGGGCAACTTTGAACCTCTACATCACAGTCTGCAGGCACATTGTAGCCAATCAGGCTACACTCCCTCCTGGAGCCACTCCCCCCCATTATAATAGGCAGGCAGGCAGCGCCGGCCATTTTACTCACTCGTGTTGCTGCAGTAAATAGAGAAGGGACAACTACTGCAGACTCTCATAGGGAAAGATTAGTTAGGCTCTTGTAGGCTTGTTAGCTTGCTCCTTGCTGATTCTTATTGCTAAAATAGCACCCCACAACAGCTCTTTTGAGAGCTAATCTTGTTCTTGTGATCTTGTGTTGCATAAACAGCCTTGATAATTCATACTGTGTGTGCCACTGCCAGCCAGGCCCAGCACATTCAGTAACTACCTGTGTGTGTGACAGGTGCACATTGTAATATCCATTACTGCATATACCTACCTGTTGTTCACAGTGCACCCACCTACCTACGTGAGCTTAGCGCACGGAGTGTCACTGTGCCTGTCCGCTACCTGTCTGTGTGTGACAGGTGCACATTGTAATACCCATTACTGCATATAACTACCTGTTGTTCACAGTGAACCCACCTACCTACGTGAGTGCACGCATTGTGATATACCACTCCCACTCTGGACCGGAATCGAACCCTGAATCCCCGGCCATTACCCGTGGTCACTCGCAATGGCAGACTTGCCCTCCATAAAACATTTTCTCGTTGCAGGTACTGAACAGCAAGCTGAACAAGTATTGTAAAAAAATAGATGGAAGCTTTAACAATGGTAGAGAAAGAACCATCGAAAGTTGATAAGGCAGTCAGACATTACCTAACATCACTGAGTGAGGAAGAGCAATCTTGCCACGGTGCGCACCACTCCAGCACGGTCGTCACTACGTAAACAGCTGTTTGAGGTGTGTTACACAGTGAGTTTGGTGTGTCAGTGTGAAGCAGTACTCCCTGATTGATGTATACACATGCAAGATGTTTTAAAGCACTTTAGGCCTGCAATTTAGCATTCAATGTGATTTCTGCCCTTAAAACGCTGCTTTGCGTCACATCCAGATTTTTCCCCGGGACTTTTGGCATCTATCCCACTCATCCATGCCCCCCTCCAGGTGTTAGACCCCTTGAAACATCTTTTCCATCACTTTTGTGGCCAGCATAAATGTTTCTAGTTTTCAAAGTTCGCGTCCCCATTGAAGTCTATTGCGGTCGTGAAAGTTTGCGCGAATCGAACGTTTGGCGAAGGTTCGCAAACCTAAAATCGGAGGTTCGGGCCATCTCTAATAACGATTACACATAACAAAATTGTCCATAGAGTACAAACAATGTTTATTAGGGACGTGCCCCCTTTAAAAACATTAAACACACAGCAAGGAGTGTGAGCCCAGTGTCATAATGACTCACATTAAAATCACTGTAAAACGCGATCGCAAGCACTTAGTGATTTATTATGACCATTGTTATATAAGTCAATGGGAGCATTTTTTAAAAAGATAAATTTAGGAGACAGGAGGCGCCCAATTTGGAAACAGACTATGCAGGTTTACTTGTCAATAATAGGACTAAAAGATTAACCATGAGCCAAAAAAATAAAAATATAGTTTCATTTATTGGAAAAGATCAGCACAGTGACAACGCGTTTCTCGGCGTAAGCCGCTTCCTCAGGTCAAGTGTGTGCCGTTAGTGCAGTATCTGAGTCCCGGAGCGCCCGTCAGTAGCACGCTACTTATTTTTTTGGCTCATGGTTAATCTTTTAGTCCTATTACTGACAAGTAAACCTGCATAGTCTGTTTCCAAATTGGGCGCCTCCTGTCTCCTAAATTTATCTACTAATACCCTATTTAATAGGGTTTCGACGCCTCACGTTTAGGCGAATCGAATATATTTTCATTTTTGGAGTTGTGACCTAGAACATCTTGAAAAGGACGAGTGAGGACAGTTCTTCCTCACCTGCATATATGAGTGGTTGCCTCTTCTAAGCAACCCACCTTTGTGAGTATATTTCCACCAGATCTTCTACACCAGAAACCTTTCTTAGACGATATCACACCAGAGCGGGCTCCCGGTGTCCGGGTGTCTTTTTTGTTTAGTTTTTTCAGTCATATCTCCATTTTTTTAAAAGCTCTCAGGGCCCTTTTCCACTTGCAATCGCTAGCGTTCACGCTGAACGCTAGCGATTGCTGAATCGCAATTACCGGCGATTCCCCGACGTTCGCCGCCGCGATTTTGCTATGCTTTGCACTGCATAGCAAAATCGCGGCAATTATCGCTCCGCCGCGCGTTCGCGTTCCCGACAAAAGCGAATCGCGGTAGTGGAAATGACCTACCGCGATTCCTATGTTAAAAAGCAAACCGTAGCGTTTGTAAAATCGCTAGCGGTTTGCGGTTTTGCGATTCAGCCAGCGCAAACGCGCTGGTGGAAAAGGGCCCTTAGAAAGCTCTGGAGGCCAAAAAGCCGCTCAGAAAAGCGGTTAGGGCTAGTTCACACTCGGTGCTTGGAGCGCCGCATTCCAGCGATTGCATTTGGCTCCCCAACCGTGATTTGCGGGCAAAATCTCGCAATTCAGCGTGATTCGCGTTTAAGATTCCCATTCAATAGAATGAGAATCACAGTGCAGTCGCCCCTGAAACGCTACATGCAGCGTGTTTGCAATTGTTTGAAATCGCCGGCGCTCAGTAAAGCGCTGAAAAATTGCTAAGTGTGAACCAGCCCTTATAGTGTGTCTGAGCCCTAATTATGTATTGCTACTCACAGTGAAGACTTGTTACCAGGGGCGTAACTACAGGGGTGTAGCCCCTGCAATAGCAAGGGGGCCCAGAGCTCTGAAGGGGCCCAAACTACTAATCTTCCCTTTGTCCAGTAAAGGGACCCATCCTTCAGGTCAGGTGTTTGTGTGGCTACACTTGTTATGAGTGTGAAGATTATGATGGCCACACATGACCCATTCATGATGGACCTCCAGGCTGTGAGGGTCACCAGGGGAAAGGGTGTGAACATTGGGACCCATCAAAGTTTTTCTGGGGGGCCCCTTGATTTGCAGTTAGTTAAGTCCCTGCTTTCTACCGGTTTCTATCGGGAGTGATAAGACCTGGGCCTGTGGTGTAGCTAGAGATCATGGGGCCCCATAGCAAAACTTTCATGGGCCCTCAGATGTAGGCACTCTTAAGCAATGCCGCCTGCCCCTACCCTATGGATGTTACTTTGGCAATTTACATTCTCATGCAATCAAAACTACACACAGTTCATGGGCACCAAGACAAAGTCAGAGGGTGGATGAACACAAAAGAAGTTCATGGTGAGTACATTAAGTACTCACTGGGCCCCCTATGCTGCAGGGCCCAATAGCAACTGCTATGGCTGCTGTGGCTATTGCTACGCCCCTGAGTCCTGGGCTTATATGCAATTCACTTTTTCTCCATGGTTTTCTCCTAAGTGATATTTTCAAAATTGTTGAAAAAATGCCCTTCAAGCCACCAGGCAGCAACTAGCAGGAATATACTCAAAATAATTTGACTGCTCTTTTTCACATACTTTTTGGTTTAAGTTGCAAAGTGCTGAAAATATACTGTTTTTTAAGTAGAAGATAAGAAATTGCATATGGGCCCTAGTTTCTGCTGCTTGGCTAGCAGATGGATTTCCTCAGCTTTTCCACTCCCCAGTCCGACACTGCTGGTGGAGACGTTTCTGCTCATTTAACAGTAGAGGTGGTGGTCAATCCTACTGGCATAATTTCTGTAGAGATGTCGCGAACCTCCGATTTTCGGTTCGCGAACCGGGTTCGCGAACTTCCGCGGAAGGTTCGGTTCACGGAAAAGTTCGCCAACCGCAATAGACTTCAATGGGGAGGCGAACTTTGAAAAATAGAAAAAATTATGCTGGCCACAAAAGTGATGGAAAAGATGTTTCAAGGGGTCTAACACCTGGAGGGGGGCATGGCGGAGTGGGATACATGCCAAAAGTCCCGGGGAAAAATCTGGATGTGACGCAAAGCAGCGTTTTAAGGGCAGAAATCACATTGAATGCTAAGTTGCAGGCCTAACGTGCTTTCAAACATCTTGCATGTGTATACATCAATCAGGGAGTGTAATTAGAGTACTGCTTCACACTGACACACCAAACTCACTGTGTAACGCACCGCAAACAGCTGTTTGTGTAGTGACGGCCATGCTGGACTACTGCGCAACATGGCGAGATTGCTCTTCCTCACTCAGTGATGTCAGGCAATGTGTGACTTCCTTCTCAACTTTCCATGGCATTGTTAAAAAGCTTACGTTTTGTTTTTAAATTACATTTTCTACTTGCTGTGTACTTGTTCAGTACCGCTACAATGAGAATCCTGTGGAGGCGGGCAAGTCTGCCATTGTGACCCCGGGTAATGGCCGGGGAATGAGGGGTTTGAATCCGGTTTGGAGCCTGAGCAACGGCTACCACTACGCATCCAAGGAGGGCAGCAGGCAGGCACGCACGCCCGCCCGCCCCGAGGTAGTGACCAAAAATAACAATACAGGAGGAGAACTTTCGAGGCCCTGCTGTGTATTTGAAATGTATGTACTTGAAATCCTTTAACGAGAACCAGTTATGGCGGGCAAAGATGACACCACATTCCTTTCACGAGAATCATATGGAGGCGGGCAAGTCTGCCATTTGTGACCCCAGGTAATGGCCGGGGAATGAGGGATGGAATCCGGTGTGGAGTCTGAGAAACGGCTACCACTACACATCCAAGGAGGGCAGCAGGCAGGCATGCACGCCCGCCCCGAGGTAGTGACCAAAAATAACAATACAGGAGGCGGACTTTCGAGGCCCTGCTGTGTGGAATCCGTTATGGAGGGCAAGTCTGCCATTGTCACCGCAGGGAATGAAGGTTGGATTCCGGCCGGAAGTGGGAGCCTGCTGAGACCCATGCTGTAGCTGCCCTGACCGTGCTTTGCAGACCAGGCATCTGTGGTCAGATGGACCCTTGAGCCAGTGGAAGACAAGCCAAGTCGAAAGCATTTGCCAAGAATGTTTTACGGAGGGCAAGTTTTTTTGCCCTTTTTTTAAATTTTTTGAAAATGATAGATGGTTGTATTTTTAAATTGTTTGAAAGTTTAGATGGTTGTATTTTTAAACAATTTAAAAATTTAGATAATTGTATTTTTAAATTGCTTAAAAGTGTATCCATTTTTCCTCCCCCCAGCCACGAACAATACCATGGGAACGTGGAGCAGCAGAAGCCCCCTTTGATGGCTGCCGCGGTTGTTCTCCGCGGCTTGTCTTTTGAGGGGTGCTGCTTTTCCTCAGGTGTTCTTGCCGTAGCTGTTTGGGCCTTCTCTCCAGGTGCCTTCGTAAAGCAATTGTCCCTACGTGACAGTTGGCCTTTCCACGGCTCAATTTTTGCTGGCAGAGACAACAGATGGCTTTGCTCCGATCTGAGACACACGTTAAAAAATTTGCAAACCGCTGAGCCCCCCTGGGCTGATGGCGCTACGGTGGCATCAGCAGCTGAGGTTGAAGGGCATGTTGGCTGTCTGGCCATAGCTGGCGATACATGGCGCCGGACACTGCCCCCAGCTGTTTCTGACTGAGGACGAGCTCCCTCTTGTATTGCGTTCCGGAGTTGGAGCCTGATCAACGTCTACCACCACACATCCAGGCAAGGAGGGAGGCAGGCAGGCATGCACGCCCGCCCCGAGGTAGTGACCAAAAATAACAATACAGGACTCAGGAGGACCTTTTGCGGCCCTAATTGAAATGAATTAACTTTAAATCCTTTAAGGGGAATCCGTTATGGAGGGCAAGTCTGCCATTGTCACCGCGGGGAATGAAGGTTGGATTCCGGCCGGAAGTGGGAGCCTACTGAGACCCATGCTGTAGCTGCCCTGACCGTGCTTTGCAGACCAGGCATCTGTGGTCAAATGGACCCTTGAGCCAGCGGAAGACAAACCAAGTCGAAAGCATTTGCCAAGAATGTTTTACGGAGGGCAAGTTTTTTTGCCCTTTTTTTCAATTTTTTGAAAATGATAGATGGTTGTATTTTTAAATTGTTTGAAAGTTTAGATGGTTGTATTTTTAAATTGTTTAAAAGTGTATCCATTCAAGTGCAAGTTATGCACTGACTGCCAGGTATAATGTGCAGTCACAGATGCAGTGAAAGGTGTGCAGTGACTGCAAACCGTTTGTGTAGTGACGGCCATGCTGGACTGGTGCGCACCATGACGAGAGTGCAGGTGATCGTGGCTTTTCAGCCCATATGCTCGCCCGGCTGATGTAGCTGAATGACAGAACAGTGACTGTGCAGCTGATCAAATTTGGTCTGACCACAATGAAGCAACGACCTTATTATCTTTTGTGTGCCACCCCCACCCGAGACACTCAAATAGCCGGCGGTCATTGCTTCATTGTGATGTGCAAGCCCCTTCACCGCGGCAAGGTAATGATCACGAAGGGGGATGGGCATATGTACACGCACCAGAAAAATTAGTGTAGCGGCCGCTGCTAGCAGCGGCCTTAAAAATTCAGGAATCCGCCTAGAGTCCTGGACCCTGTTGGTAGTGGCGGAGAAGGCAGTCAAGCGACCTGCAGGCAGAGATGCTGTGTGTGGGGACTGACTTAGTCTTCGGTCGTGCAGTAGCCCTCCGTGATCTATTCCTCATTCATTTTGATAAAGGTCAGGTACTGAACACTGTCGTGATTTAGGCGACTTCTCTTCTCAGTAACGATGCCTCCAGCTGCACTGAAGGTCCTTTCTGACAGGACGCTTGCGGCAGGGCAAGAGAGAAGTTGTATGGCAAATTGGGACAGCTCTGGCTACAGGTCAAGCCTGCGCAACCAGTAGTCCAAGGGTTCATCGTCGGTTTTCGCAGAGTCTACATCCACACTCAAGGCCAGGTAGTCGGCTACCTGCCGGTACGGGCGTTGGTGGAGGGTGGATCCGGAAGGACTATGGCGAGGAGTTGGACTAAAGAACGTCCGCATGTCCGACATCACCCTGAGATCGCTGGAGCGTCCTGTTCTTGCCTGCGTGGACTTGGGAGGAGGAGGGTTACTGCCAGTGGTACCTTGATTGCGTTGTGCAGCCACATCACCCTTAAATGCATTGTAAAGCATCATCGACAGCTTGTTCTGCAAGTGCTGCATCCTTTCCACCTTTTGTTGAGTTGGTAAGAGGTCCGCCACTTTGTGCCTGTACCGAGGGTCTAGTAGCATGGCCACCCAGTACAGGTCATTCGCCTTGAGTTTTTTGATACGAGGGTCCCTCAACAGGCTGGACAACATGAAAGAGGACATCTGCACAAAGCTGGATGCAGACGTACTCTCCATCTCCTCTTGCTCTTCCTCAGTGATGGGACGCAACTCCTCTTCCTCCCCCCAGCCACGAACAATACCACGGGAACGTGGAGCATCAGAAGCCCCTGTGATGGCTGCCGCGGTTGTTCTCCTTCCGCCGCCTCTTCCTCCTCCACAGAAACACCTTCCTCATCATCACCTTCCTCATCATCACTCCTCTCTTTCCCCACACGACTCCTCTTCTTCCTCTTACTCCCCCCTCTGTGCTGCCGCCGGTGTTGTGGAAACATCGGGTTCGTGTGTAAATGGCTCCCACGACTCCTGCTGCCCTAACTCTTCTTGTTCACGCTCCTCCACAGCTGTATCCACCACTCTACGCACGGCACGCTCCAGGAAGTAGGCATAGGGGATCAAGTCGCTGATGGTGCCCTCATCGCGACTCACCAGTTTGGTCACCTCATCAAATGGCTCCATGACCCTGCATGCATTTCGCATCAGTGTCCAGTTGTTGGGCCACAACATCCCCATTCTCCCAGATTGTGTCCTTGTACTGTAATGATACAGGTACTGGGTGACGGCTTTCTCCTGGTCTAGCAGGCGAGAGAACATCAGCAGAGTGGAATTCCAGCGAGTCGGGCTATCGCAAATCAGTCATCTCACCGGCAAGTTGTTTCTACGCTGAATGTCCGCAAAGTGTTCCATGGCCTTGTAAGAGCGCCTGAAATGCCCACACAACTTCCTGGCCTGCTTCAGGACGTCCTCTAAGCCTGGGTACTTGGACACAAATCTTTGCACAACCAGATTAAGCACATGTGCCATGCAGGGTATGTGTGTCAGCTTTCCCAAATTCAACGCAGCAATGAGATTGCTGCCGTTGTCACACACCACGTTGCCGATATCAAGCTTGTGCGGGGTCAGCCATTGCTCCACCTGTTTGTTAAGAGCAGCCAGGAGAGCTGCTCCAGTGTGACTTTCCGCTTTCAGGCAAGACATGTCTAACACTGCATGACACCGTCGCACCTGGCATGCAGCATAGGCCCTGGGGTGCTGGGGCTGTGTAGCTGGAGAGGAGATGGCGGCACCAGCCAAGGAGGAGGAGGAGGAGGATGACGACAGCGAAGCGGTGATAGCAGGTGTAGAGGAGGTTGCTGGAGGCCTGCCTGCAAGCCGTGGAGGTGTGACAAGTCGGTCCTCTGCGCAGCCACGTACTCCCTGCTTGCTGCCATCGGTCACCAGGTTGACCCAATGGGCTGTGTATGTAATGTAGTGGCCCTGCCCGTGCTTGGCAGACCAGGCATCCGTGGTCAGGTAGACCCTTGACCCAACGCTGTGTGCCAGAGATGACACCACTTGCCTCTCAACTGCACGGTACAGTTTGGGTATGGCCTTTTGTGAAAAATAATTGCGGCCTGGTATCTTCCACTGCGGTGTACCAATGGCCACAAACTTACGGAAAGCCTCCGACTCCACCAGCTTGTATGGTAATAGCTGGCGAGCTAATAGTTCCGCCACGCCAGCTGTCAGACGCCGGGCAAGAGGGTGACTGGCAGACATTTGCTTCTTCCGCTCAAATACTTCCTTCACGGACAGCTGGGTACTGCTGTGGGCAGAGGAGAAGGAACCGCTCAAGGGAAGAGGCGGTGTGGAGGAGGGTGGCTGTGAAGGTGCAAGGGAGAAAGTGGATGAAGACGATGCACCTGAAGGAGGAAGAGGAGAAGGAGGGTGGCTTGTCTTTTGAGGGGTGCTGCTTTTTCTCAGGTGTTCTTGCCATAGCTGTTTGTGCCTTCTCTCCAGGTGCCTTCG
The DNA here is from genome assembly GCF_040937935.1 of Hyperolius riggenbachi. Lineage (NCBI taxonomy): Eukaryota > Metazoa > Chordata > Amphibia > Anura > Hyperoliidae > Hyperolius > Hyperolius riggenbachi. The sequence goes on from NC_090655.1 coordinate 58,608,557, forward strand.
TAAGGCACTTGTCCCTACGTGAGAGTTGACCTTTCCACGGCTCAATTTTTGCTGGCAGAGACAACAGATGGCTTTGCTCCGATCTGAGACACACACGTGAAAAAATGTCCAAACCGCTGAACCCCACTGGGGTGATGGCGCTAGGGTGGCATCAGCAGCTGACGTTGAAGGGCATGTTGGCTGGCTGGCCATAGCTGGTGATACATGGAGCCGGACACTGCCCCCAGCTGTTTCTGAGGACGAGCTCCCTCTGCTTCTATCATGGAGTCGTCTCCTCCTACTCCTCTCTGACTCCTCCTCTGTCCACCTGGTCATCTCCTCTACCAGGAACATATGTGGTATCCGTATAATCATCATCATAATCCTCCTGGCCAGCTGCGCTTTCCTCAGACACCTCCTCAAGTGCACCAACTTCAGGTGGTCCACCATCATCCCCATCCACACACGTTACGTCCATACTATCGCCACCTAACTCAGACGTATGAGGTGGTGTACCTGCGCCTTCTTGTTGTTGTTGCAGTAGTGGCTGGGAATCAGTGATTTCACCACCACCACCAAATAACTCCTGCGAAGTGTCAAATGCAGCGGATGTGGTGCTTGTTGTAGCACTGGTGGCTGCGGGAGATGAGGTGTTCTGTGTTAAATACTCAATCACCTCCTCACGATTTTGGGAAGTGATGGCACGTGCCTTCTTCTGAGCACTGTATTTTGGGGCAGGTCCGCACGAAATCACAGCAACACCACCTCGCACAGCCACAGACCTGCCGGTGCCTGGTGGCCTTCCTCTGGGTCTGCCTCTACCTCTTCCTCTACCTGGTTTGTCCATTTTGTCCATCTCGGGGGTATGCTAGCTATATGCAGTGAGGTGGGTTCTCACTCAACACAACAGGTAGTTAGATGCAGTGAGCTGGGTTCACTGAACAGTAAAGGTACTTAAGATGCAGTGAGGTGGGTTCTCACTCAACACAACAGGTAGTTAGATGCAGTGAGCTGGGTTCACTCAACACAACGCTAGGTATATGCAGTGATGAGGTGGGTTAAGTAAACACAACAGGTACTGGGTAGTTAGATGCAGTGAGCTGGGTTCACTCAACAGTAAAGGTACTTAAGATGCAGTGACTGAGGTGGGTTCTCACTCAACAAAACAGGTAGTTAGATGCAGTGAGGTGGCCAGGTGGGTTCTCACTCAACACAACAGGTAGTTAGATGCAGTGAGCTGGGTTAACTCAACAGTAAAGGTACTTAAGATGCAGTGACTGAGGTGGGTTCTCACTCAACACAACAGGTAGTTAGATGCAGCGAGGTGGCCAGGTGGGTTCACTCTCAACACAACAGGTAGTTAGATGCAGTGAGCTGGGTTCACTCAACACAACGCTAGGTATATGCAGTGATGAGGTGGGTTAAGTAAACACAACAGGTACTGGGTAGTTAGATGCAGTGAGCTGGGTTCACTGAACAGTAAAGGTACTTAAGATGCAGTGACTGAGGTGGGTTCTCACTCAACACAACAGGTAGTTAGATGCAGTGAGCTGGGTTCACTCAACACAACGCTAGGTATATGCAGTGATGAGGTGGGTTAAATAAACACAACAGGTACTGGGTAGTTAGATGCAGTGAACTGGGTTCACTCAACAGTAAAGGTACTTAAGATGCAGTGACTGAGGTGGGTTCTCACTCAACACAACAGGTAGTTAGATGCAGTGAGCTGGGTTCACTCAACACAACGCTAGGTATATGCAGTGATGAGGTGGGTTAAGTAAACACAACAGGTACTGGGTAGTTAGATGCAGTGAGCTGGGTTCACTCAACAGTAAAGGTATTTAAGATGCAGTGACTGAGGTGGGTTCTCACTCAACACAACAGGTAGTTAGATGCAGTGAGGTAGCCAGGTGGGTTCTCACTCAACACAACAGGTAGTTAGATGCAGTGAGCTGGGTTCACTCAACACAACGCTAGGTATATGCAGTGATGAGGTGGGTTAAGTAAACAAAACAGGTACTGGGTAGTTAGATGCACTGAGCTGGGTTCACTTAACAGTAAAGGTACTTAAGATGCAGTGAGGTGGGTTCTCACTCAACACAACAGGTAGTTAGATGCAGTGAGCTGGGTTCACTCAACACAACGCTAGGTATATGCAGTGATGAGGTGGGTTAAGTAAACACAACAGGTACTGGGTAGTTAGATGCAGTGAGCTGGGTTCACTCAACACAAAGCTAGGTATATGCAGTGATGAGGTGGGTTAAGTAAACACAACAGGTACTGGGTATATGCAGTACTGGGTATTACAATGTGCAGCTCCCTGTCACACACACAGGTAGTCACTGAATGTGCTGGGCTGCTGGCAGTGGCACACACACTATCAATTAGCAAGGCTGTGCATGCAACAAAAGTGTCAGTTTGACACACAGGAAAAGAAAAAAATTACAGGTTGAGCTCTGAAAAGAGCTGTTGCTGGGTGCTTTAAAAGCAATAATAATCAGCCAGGAGCAAGCAAAGCAGCCTAGAACCTAACTAATCTGTCCCTAGGAGAAAAAGTATGCAGCAGCTGTCCCTTTCCTCTCTCTAGCAGGCACACGGGTGAGGCTAATGGCCGCCGGACTCTGCCTTATATAAGGGGGGTGGGGCTCCAGGGCTTAGTGTAGCCTGAATGGCTACAATGTGCCTGCAGACTGTGATGCAGAGGGTCAAAGTTGACCCTCATAGTGCATTATGGGGTGTATCGAATTTCCGCAAAGGTTCGCCTGCTGCAGGCGAACGCGAACCCCCAATGTACGCCTGGAACCGTTCGCCAACGAACCGTTCGCTACATCTCTACATTTCTGCAGTAAGAATTCATCCATCCATTTATCAGGTTGTTAATTTATACTTGTCTGATTGCCTTTCCACTACCCCATAGCTCCCAACTGTTCCTCTTTTGGAGAGACAGTCCCTCTTTCCTCCTCATTTTTCCGACTTTCAGGACTTTGTCCCTCTTTCTATGTAAATATTTATATTTCTCTACTAAAAAATGTGTTTGACTCTAAACTTTATTCCCATCCTTTAAATTGATATATTATTAATTTTAAAATGTTACAATGAAGGAAAATGAACCAGAATAGAAAGGACCAGTGTGGTTTGAATCATGAAACATATTTTTCTTATGAAATCTCTATGGTATGCGTTCACTAGGGGCATGACGGGGGCATGGTCAGGGGTGTGGCAGGGGCATGGCTTAAGTGTCCCTCTTTCTCATCTCAAAAAGTTGTGATGTATGCTACCCTGTGATCACATCTACCCTTTTGCTTCCTGGATGGGTTGACCATGGCCAGCCAATCAGAGAAGTACAAATCAGTCACCTGACACATGGGTGATTTGTTTATCTTTGGGTCCTTTTGCAGCCGAAATGAACTGCTCTACTCAACTCCTTCCAGCTGTACAAAAACAATGTCTGGATTTCCAATTAGTCTGGAGCTGTTCTATGACTGAAGCAGGTTCAGACCAGCGCTTGATAGGAACGTGATCTTTTATGAGCAGGAAATGAAAAATCAAGTCATTTGGGGAATAAATGTGCCACAACTTCCTCGGAAAAGCAGTATTTTAAAAACCATTCTCCGCGGAATAGAAGTGTGACTGCGGTGCCAAGCTGCACTCTGTCTTAATGAGCAGGCCTGGGGGCTTCTGATTCGGTGGCTGGAACTTAATAGGATTTGTAATGAATAACAGCTACAAATTAGAACATTAAGATCTGTTAGGCTCCACTGGCTTCCCTTATAGGCAAGAAGATTGTAGAAATGACACAATATCCAAAGCAGCTCTGATATAAAAGCTGGAAGGAGGAGAGAAAAGCGCCGGCACTTGCTGTCATACACTTTATTGAGACAGTGATAAAATTCATGCAGGAAATTCTTGCAGACAAAAAACGGAATAACACATACCGTGGGTTGATGCAACAGGTGCGGTGGGTGCGGTGAGTATAGCCTCCGTAGAAGCGCACATTGCGCGAAACGGCCGTCAGGCACCCCACCCACCGCACCCACCGCACCTGTTGCATCAACCCACGGTATGTGTTATTCCGTTTTTTGTCTGCAAGAATTTCCTGCATGAATTTTATCACTGTCTCAATAAAGTGTATGACAGCAAGTGCCGGCGCTTTTCTCTCCTCCTTCCAGTCATGTTGTAACTTGGGCCTGAGCACGCTGAAGACACACTTTGTTTACACCTCCGTCTGGGGCTGCGCAGTGCTCCCTCTTCCCCCTCCTCCCCTTTCCTGGATGTGGAGTGACCTTTGCAGTGCCAGCAGCTTCTGTTTTCTTTTCTCACTGTCCCAACATCTGATATAAAAGCCAAGCGATGGGTCACACAAGGAATTGCATAAGCTCTTTCAGCGGTAGACAACATCATTGTTAACAGTGTTAAAGGAAAACTGTGGATTTAAAGTGAACCTTAAGTCAAATTAACAAAATGAGTTTTACTCACCTGGGGACTCCCTCAGCCCCCTGCAGCTGTCCGGTGCCCTCGCAGCCCCGCTCCGATCCTCCTGGACCCGCCGGCGATCACTTCCGGTTTTGCCGTCAGGACCTGACAGGCTGGGAACGCGAGGGATTCTTTGCGTTCCCAGCCACAATAGCTCCCTCTATGTTGCTATAGCAGCCCTCTATGCTGCTATAGCAACATAGAGGGAGCTATTGTGGCTGGGAACGTGAAGAATCCCTTGCTTTCTGAACGGGATTTCCTGCTTACTCTGATCGCCGATGGCGATCGGAGTGGGCAGGAGGATGCCGCTTGTCAGCGTCTATCATGTAGCGAGCTCGCTACATGATTTACAACATTTTTTTTTTAAAAGTGCTGCGCTGCCCCCTTGCCGTCACAATTGGAACGGCAAAGGGGTTAATTTGACTTAAGTGCCTCTTTAAACTGCTATTAAACGTTTCTATGCCTAAGATTTCCAGGTCAATAATGCAAATGTATATGTTGCTCTGTTTCTTGGGCAGTGCGGGAAGGGCAACCTGGGCACAGACCGGCAAGTAAAAGAAGGGGGGAGCAGGCAGAAGGACATAACCGCTAGGTAGCTGGTGATGAGCGATGGAGCCATATGGTAGAAAAAAGATTACCAATGCAATCACCTTCCTTGACTCCTCCTGGGCTTCCTGTGTCAGACGTCAAGTGGTCATCACATCGCCACTGCGTAATGACACCTGATGTCCTGTAGCAGTACTGCAGGCTGTCAGTTAGTGGCGCCCATGGAGGAGTTGGCTTTCCGGGCTCTCTTCGCCTGTGTGTTTTCCTGGTCCCAGCTTCCTACTGGATGAGCGGTCACTAGTAACTATGGCAGATCTACTTGCGACATCTGGCTGTGTGGCTGTCACGTATCTTTCTTCGCATTCCTGCCCACAATAGCGTCCTGCGCTATTACGAAACTAGCTGGAGTCGTGAGAACAGAAGATCGTGGAGGACCAGCGCGGGACAGGAAGGCTGCAAGGGGCTGGAAGAAGCCCCAGGTAGGTGAAATACTTGCGCGGAGGTGTACAGAGGCGCCGGTAGGATAAAAGTCAATAAAAAGTTTAAAATTGTTTCGGTTGTGGTGGTGGACCAGCCAACCAAAGATAGACACATGTATTTGTAATAATCCAAATAATATACAATTTATTCATTTACTCCTATTGACAGTCGCAACGCGTTTCACGGGCGAGAACCCGCTTCTTCAGGCAATAAAAGACAGGAGCAATACACAACATGTATTCGATGAGTTGCTTGGCACCTTGAGGCCAGAGGTGCCAAGCAACTCATCGAATACATGTTGTGTATTGCTCCTGTCTTTTATTGCCTGAAGAAGCAGGTTCTCGCCCGTGAAACACGTTGCGACTGTCATTAGGAGTAAACAAATAAATTGTATATTATTTGGATTATTACAAATACATGTGTCTATCTTTGGTTGGCTGGTCCACCACCACAACCGAAACAATTTTAAAACTTTTTATTGACTTTTATCCTACCGGCGCCTCTGTACACCTCCGCGCATCTAGAAGTCCACCCTTGGTGGAAGGGTGACATACCCTACTATTTCCTCCTATCCACAGAGAGCGACGTCTTATTCCTGAGTGGGGACAGGCTCGTTCTCCCCACCTGCCTTTACAGTGGTTGCCTTGGAGGTAACCCTGGTTTGTGAGTATATTACTTACTTCTCATAATACTCTCCCTCCATTCTTATACGTACTACACTATATTGGGCTCTCGTTCTTCTACCCTTATAGGTGAAATACTTGGAGTTTTTAGTATTCAGTTCTGCTTTAATGAACAGATGTCTTTTTTTTTTAACCAAATTTCCTGACTTATTGTGACTGTGGCTCCCTTTATGTAAACACTACCCTAATTCTGGGCAGGTCCTCCCTTTATGGATAGGTAGGCATAGAGGCTCTCAGTATAAGTAGCCATGTGGTGACGCTCTGTGTCATTGCACCGGCTGCAACACGCCATCGACCAATTTCATTTTTATCTATTGCTCAGGGTCCCTTTAAAGCAGCCTGTTACCCCTGGATGCAATATAATATTGCTGCTTTTGCTTCTGTTCTAAAATAAAAAATGTTTTACTGCTATCCTATATAATAAAACCCTACTGTCTCTGCATCCCGTGTCCCTGTGAGTGTCCCATCTGCGCTCTGCGCATGTGCAGGAATGCAGAGACAGTGAGGCGGAGTGACGTGAGCTGCACGGGCAAGGGGCAGGCGGGTGGGCGTGCGCGAGACGGGCAAGCGCTCAGGCGTGTTTGCGGCTCGGGTGTGTGCTTGGCGGGCGCATGCGCAATGAAGACCTAGCCTAGCCCATTTTTAAACGGGCTTAGGTCCACTAGTTCTATATATTACACCAGCCTTTCTCAACCTTTTACCCTGGAGGAACCCATTCAAATAATTTTTGGATTTAAAGAAACCCCTGCATTAGCAGGGGGAGTGGGGATTTATTTTGCAAGGATGTAAGTCGGTGTCCTTGTTCATTCTGAGAGCCTTGTTGCTTAGCCCCCATTCCCAGTTTCTTCCTTACAGTGTTTCCTATTATTGAAGAGCATATTAGTGTTTTTTGCTATAAACTCCCATAGGTATATTGCTCCCCTGTAACAGTACTCTTTATTGCACTACCCCTTATTATGGTTATACTGCCCCCCCTATTCTATTGCTAATTGTGTGCTCATTACTTTGACCTCCAGTTGTGTGCTTCTTTATATAGTATCTCCTAGTATAGTCTATTAAACTCCATGTCCCACCCCGCCCCCACCTCATTTGGGGTGAGCATTCAAGTCAGTGAAGAGGAAAAAGAGGAACTTTCTCAGCCCACCATAGTCACGGAAAGAGCAAGTGCCAGGGAACCCCTGCAAAGACCAAGGAACCCTGGGGTCAGGGGTGTAACTAATAACCTTCCCTTTCTCTGATACAGGGGACTACACTTATCAGGTGTTTTGTGGCTACACTTGTTAATGGGTGTGAAGATCAGGGCAGTTTCTAGGCTAAATTGCACCCAGGGCGAGGGTGTAAACGTTACGCCCGTTCCCCCCACCCCCGTGAAATCGCGGACCCTTATTCTTTAGGGACAGTCACACAGCCACAGGTCACAAGCAAATCTGCCTACTTACCAGTGACCAGCCGATCATCCAGGAGGAAGCAGGGACCGGGAAAAGACACAGGCGAAGAGAGCCCTGAAAGCCAACTCCTCCATGGACGCCGTGCACTGACAGCCTGCAGTACTGCTAAATTAGGTGTTATCACGTGGTTGGGACATGATGATGACTTGTCTGTTGCAGGCAGCCCAGGAGGAGTCAAGGAAGGTGATTGCGCTGGTAATCTTTCTTCTTCCATTTGGCTGCACTGCGTGTCACCAGCTCCCTAGCGGTTATGTCATTCTGCCTGCGCCCCCCCCCCAGAAAAGGCCCTGGTGAAGATCATGATGGCAACACTTGTTTTATGACCCTTATGAGGTGGGAACCAAGGCTGTGAAGGGCACCAAGAGGAGCCAGGGGAAGTGGGGTAAGTATTGGGGGGGGAGGGGGGCATGAATTGTAGTAATGCCATTGCCAAAGGTTCCAGGAAACAGAGGTTGAGGAAGTCTGTATTACAGAAATGAGTCATCAGAAGCCCATATTCCATACTCCGCTTTTGTATATGTTAACTTAAATTGGACCTGAACTCAGGACTTCCTCTCTGCTCTAAAAGATAAGCAACAGCGTATTCCTTTAAAGGAAAAAACATTTATTTGTTACAGCTGATACACATCCTGCTATAAATCCACAGTGTGTCTACTTCCTGCTTTCATGGAAGCAAACATAGGGTTAACATCCTTTTGTTTACAAATTGGCTGCTCTGCAGAGGACTGCCAAGGTTTCCTAAGCTGACACCGCTGAGAGATCAAATTACACTTGTGATTAGTCACAGATGAGGACAAATTAGACAGGCTAAACTCTCTAAATACATACAGGGTGCATTTCTCTTTGTTTTTCTTCTGTCCTGTGCAAGAGTTCAGGTCTACTTTAATTAAAGGGATGACAATGAGCGTAGAGAATTGATATATGGTGGTAGAAGCAAACAATGGGAACTGTCTCAACTGTCAAACCACATATTCAAGCAGAGATCACCACAGACCGCAGCTAGTTTACTGTCAGCTAAGACATGGTATATAACGATTTATGCGATACATACTGGGACCGACATTGTTGTATGTTTTACTAGGGGTAAAATAAATAATGCAAGGAACCTGAATTTTTGATCAGGAGCCAATATTAAAGAGAATCTGTATTGTTAAAATCGCTCAAAAGTAAACATACCAGTGCGTTAGGGGACATCTCCTATTACCCTCTGTCACAATTCCGCCGCTCCTCGCCGCATTAAAAGTGGTTAAAAACAGTTTTAAAAAGTTTGTTTGTAAACAAACAAAATGGCCACCAAAACAGGAAGTAGGTTGATGTACAGTATGTCCACACATAGAAAATACATCCATACATAAGCAGGCTGTATACAGCATTCCTTTTGAATCTCAAGAGATCATTTGTGTGTTTCTTTCCCCATGCACTGAAGTTTCAGGCTGCTCTTTTCTTCTTGCAAACAGCTTTGCCCTTGTTTGTAATTCCTCAGTATGTGAAAGCCCAGCCAGCTCAGAGGGCGATTTATCCAGCTGATTAGAGCAGCTTCTCTCTTCTCTCTTATCTAAATAACACACAGGCAGTGTGCATAGAGGGGCCAGAAAGGGTGAGTTCATAGCAGAACCACAACACTGAAGAACTTGGCAGCCTTCCAGACACAGGCCGACAAGTCTGACAGGGGAAAGATCCATTGATTTATTACAGAGACTGTCATAGTAAAAAGTGCTGCAGTTAGCCAGAACACATTAGAATAGCTTTTGGAACATGTAGGATGTTAAAAAACAGGATGCAATTTTTGTTACAGAGTCTCTTTAAGCCAACCCGTTTTCTAAACTATTTATCACTGTCTAACCAAGTTTCAACGGTGAAGCAGTTAAAACTTAACAGCTGTAAGTATTTGATGAAGTTTGAACTCAATAAAGCAAGCAGCCATCCCTGAGATTTGGTCAGCGGGGTTGCTGAAGAGAATCGATGACGACAAAGCTGGATCGATGACACATATTTGTCAGTGCCGAGTTTTATTTCTGAAGTTTCAGACTGACCTTTTTTCCTCTCTCAGCTTCTTAGTGGGGGTGAGAATGAAAATCACACAGCATCAAGTTCTCCTGGATGTGATACGATGGGTCGAAGGGGGAGAGAAGATATGAAATGATACAGCGCTGACCTTGTGGAGGAAGTATCAAACTCCGTTCTGCGGATCGTCCTGCAGGGCACAACTGGGGGCGATGTGAATTTGTGTCGCAGTTTTGGAATGGAATACATCAAATACATAATCCAGCTTACGTGTTTGAAAAAAATAATACTGTTGAACTCAGCTTGGCTAGATTTATTATTGATTATGTTCTCATCCTCAGAAAATGTATCTTACTGTGCCCAGTCTGTCTGTCTGTTATTCCCAACAAGTGTGATATAGTGTGCTCTATGCAAAGGGCAGGTTCTGGAGTTTTTGCTGCCTGAGGCAAACATCATGAGGAGGAAGTGCAGTAATCACCCCAAATATAAAGTGAAGCAGTCACCCCACTTATAAAGTTTGGCTGTCACCCCACAAATGAAGTGGGGCAATCACCCCACATATGAAGTGCAGCAGTTATACCACATATGAAGTGAAGCAGTCACCACACATATGAAGTATGGCAATCACCCCACATATGAAGTGCGGCAAGCACTCCACATATGAAGTGCAGCATTTAACCCACATATGAAGTTCATCAATCTCCCCCAAGCAAGAGCAAAGACCTTGTGGTTTCAGTGTTTGTAAAGTGGGATGAAAATCGCATATCTGCACTGCAAAGTAATCTTTTGATGTATGAAGTGCGGCAATCACCCCACATATGCAGTGTGGCAATCAATCCACATATGAAGTATGGCAATCACCCCACATATGAAAAGTGGCAATCACCCCACATATGAACAAACTGAGCCTCTCCTAAACCTCTCTTGACAACACACTTCCTCCCCTCCCTGTTCATGTGGCTTACTTGCAGTGTGACTGGCTGGCTTGGCCTGGTGGCTCCATGACCACAAATGTAAGCCCCAGTGGATGGTGGCGTGCAAAGACTGAACTGCACAGACATGAACAGTATTGCACAGGTTCAGACAGTCACTCTGACCTCAGCGATGCAGCACAGGCTGTAACATACCCTTGTGTAAATGCCTCTGTCTCCTCCTGCCGTTCATTGGCCACCTCCTTCTCCATCACCATGCTGCATTCTCCTCTCGCTGTCTATGCAACTGTTGCAAAGAGTCTTAGATGGGCGCAATGGGCACCTTCTTCTGCTGGCTGGTGGATGCCGCCTCTCTCTTCACGCTTCTCCATCTCTCTCTTTCTTTCTGCCTTGCTCATTGCTCTGCGTCATCAGTCTCTCTGACCTCCTACATTCTCTGCTGTACATGCTGGCCCCTACATTCTTCTGGCCTGAATCATATGATTCAGGTTGCTTCATGGTAGGGCCAGTCCTGGGATTACTGCACTGCGCAGTCCACGATAATCCCGGGCAGGTGAATGCATTCCCCATATAGTCTATGGTGGTAGCGCATCTGCCTTAGGCTACAGCCGGACCACAGCAGACCATCGGAGGGGACACTACACTGTTAAGACAACCGAGGTGATGTGACATGATGAGATAGACATGTGTATACAAATAACTAGGCTGTGTTCCATTTTTTATTTCTCTGCCTGAAAGAGTTAAACATCAGGTATGCAAGTGACAGTTTCTGCCCGGGTCGGACTGGGTCAGACTACAGGATAACCCTAACTGATATGTAATTACAGCCACAAAAAGGCTTTCCTGTCAGTAAATGGCTTCTGAGAGCAGGAAAGAGATAAAAATGAGTCAATAATTCATAGGTTTGAGCTCTGGCATACGTCAATGAAGGTGTTATTGAGCAGAGACAATGAAACCCTAAAAACTTAAAATCTAGATTGAGGCCTGGAACTTACTACAAAGCGCTATTGCTAATCGCAATCGCTAGCATTTTTAATGAGCGTTTTGTAAGCAATTTCATGAGCGTTTTCTGGTGATTTTGGTAGCGATTTTAAAAAGTGTAAGCGTTTTGCCAGCGATTGTGTAGTGATCAGCAATTTTCATTCTGATTGGTTCTTTCAATTAATTGTAACTTTTTTACAGAGTGCAGTAATTTAAAAACGCTAGCAAAATCGCTCTGTGTAGGTTTTGACGAGCGATTACACCAGCATTTATATACTTTACATTGCAGAAATGCTAACCCTAAACGCTAAATATGCTACATGTCCTGCGTTTCCGATTTTGGTAATCGCATCCCTCCGTTGGAATTTAGTTGAGTTGTTCGCAGATATTACCAGCACACCAAGAGTTACGAAACGCACTTTATTGTGCCAGTTTCCACAAGAATTCCAACAATTGTTTCGGGGCCACACAGGGTCCCCCTTTATCAAGGCATGTGGTTACATGGCATGCTAAAATCCAAATACATATAAACCTTAGTAATCCCCAATACCACACCCCTACAAACTAGTGACCTCATCAGCACATAACAATGATTGACAGTAGTAAACATACTAAATGATCTGCAAATATTAACGATCTATGCTTCATAGTGGTAATGTAACATTATCAGTGCACTCTGTGCTACTGTAGTTTTTGACCATACCTTATGGAGATGCCCGCACTGTGCCAGGATACACTTGTTGCCAATACTTGGGTAACGTTTGAATCTTTTTCTTGTGACGTTGCATCCGTTGGAATTTAGTCCATCCATTAACATTAGCTGAGCATTTAGGGAAATCGCTAGCGTTTTTAATCACTCCCTAAACACTCAAAAAAAATTGCTCTAGTGGGTTCCAGCCCTTAAATATAAAATAAAACTGCGGGATATCTAAAAAAGTCATTTATTGATTAACCAGTTTTGAGGAGTCAGTTGTATTGTTCTTTTGTGCGCTGAAAACCTTCTGCCAAGATGTTAAATCGCAGAAAGACAAGACACGGCATGCCGGACTGTAACGGAGCCTGATAATTATATAAGCACTTAGCAGAAGCGATTGTCTATTGTCTAACACTGAATGGACCAGGCTCAGAGAGCGGCAAGGAGGGAGTCATGGGTGAAATACGAAGTCCATGAGCTAAACAGGTACGCAGCGCCCGCATGAATAGCTTTGCTAAAACAGGGAAATTGGAGGTTTGCATATCAATTCAAAGGGTAACTATTCAATTGAATTTAGAATTAATAGTTATTATAATTAATAATAACTGTAATAACAGCAGGGCCGGATTTACCATAAGGCACTGTAGGCATGTGCCTACAGGTGCCTGATTCTGGAAAGGCGGTTCACTCCCCTCCCTGAGTGCCTCCCTCCTGCCTTACCTATACAGAGTCCTGAGTGGATAAAAACAGGGAACACCAAGAGCCCCAATAGTGTAATTCGTACTGGACAAGGTGGCAATAAGTTTGTATTGCTAAATACTCACAAGTCAGGGTCACCAGCAGGCAACCACTGTAAAGGCAGGTGGGGAGATTGTCCTGACCCCACTCAGGATTAAGAAGTCGCTCTCTGTAGACAGGAAGAAAGGGTAGCAACCCTCCACCAAGGGTGGACTCAAAATTGTATACAATGATTAGAGGCGCCAAAAGTATAAGATTAGATTAAATGAGCTTAAAAACCAACTTAAATGGCAAAATTGAAGGAGGAAGTGGTGGTCTTACCTCCCTCAAGCAGACACAACAACGACTGCGATTCAGACGGTCAAACACATTTATTAGGAACTCCAAAAAGAAATGCTACGCGTTTCGCAGGTTCAACCCCGCTTCATCAGGCAATATAGGGAGGGGTATCAAACAATCTGCACAAGGATTCAAATTAAGCGCCTCACAGAGGCGCTTAATTTGAATCCTTGTGCAGATTGTTTGATACCCCTCCCTATATTGCCTGATGAAGCGGGGTTGAACCTGCGAAACGCGTTGCATTTCTTTTTGGAGTTCCTAATAAATGTGTTTGACTGTCTGAATCGCAGTCGTTGTTGTGTCTGCTTGAGGGAGGTAAGACCACCACTTCCTCCTTCAATTTTGCCATTTAAGTTGGTTTTTAAGCTCATTTAATCTAATCTTATACTTTTGGCGCCTCTGTTCATTGTATACAATTTAGAGTCCTGAGTGGGGTGTAAATGAGAGGTTACTCACCTGGGTCTCTGCATTCCACTGATCAGCTATCTCTTCAGTCAGGGACATCTCTAGCTACCTTATACTTGGAGGCACCTCTAGCTACTTAACCACTTCCCCTCTGCTGGGACGAGTAACTACACCCTTGCAAAATGGCATAGCTCTGTGGCGGGGCCTAGCTACTAAGTACCTCCCGCCCCTTCCCCCCCTCGCTTGGTAGTGCTCCAGTTTCCGTACTAATAGTATGGTAAGCTGAAGTCACCACTGAGCACATCTTGTGGCCATATTGTAATATTGCATCCCTTTTTTTTTCTTTTTTTTTCCAGTTAATCATCCCTAGTTACCTTTTTTTTCTTTTTAAATTAACCCCTGACCTCCCACACTCCCCTAAAGTTACCTTTTTTTTTTTTTTTTATAAAAAAAATGAAAAAAAAAAATACATAGTTACCTCAGGGACTGGACTTTTTTAATATGTATATAAAAACTGTATACTACAATTACTTTATAAATGATGGGCTTGTAATTAGGGATAGACATTGCAATAACCGATACAAATGGGCAAATAAAATGTGTGGGTTTTAATTACGGTAGCATGTTTTATTTTGAAACTATAATGGCCGAAAACTGAGAAATAATGAATGTTTTAATTTTTTTTTCTTATTATTCCCATTAAAACTGAATTAGAATAATTTAATTCTTAGCAAAAAGTACCCGCCAAAGAAAGCCTAATCAGTGGCGAAAAAAAACAAGATATTTATTATTTATTTATTTATTGTATTTATAAAGCGCCAACATATTACGCAGCGCTGAACATTAATTTAGGTTACAGACAATATTTAGGGGTGACATACAGCAATATGACAATACAGGAATAATAGAAAACCAGATCACACGGCACAGTATGAGTGCCAGGTAATGCTTAGTCATTGGATTGAGCATGTAGATTAGGCAAGTTAGGTTCACTCAGATGCATAGCATGGGTTCACAGTAATGGAGGTGCATGATCAGGTAGGACACAAAAGGAGGTGGACCCTGCCCAAAGGATTACAATCTAGAGGGAGATAGGAAGATATAGATTGTTTCGTTGTGATAAGTAGTAATAAAGTTATAGGTTAATGAATGGAAGGAGCGCTGACGGGTGAAAATTGATCTGTTTTTTTACGGGGAAAACCCTTTGAGGTGAAGTGGTTAATACTGAGGATAGCTCTGGCTATCTAATACTCATTCACAATAAGCTACTCTTTTACATTACAATATCCATCATAACAGACTCAGACAAGCCTAACCAATCAGGAGGAGACTGTGCCTGGGGACAAAGCTGCAGGACTGTAGGAGTGGGCAAGCATTTCAATGCCAACGGTAATATAGGAAAGGAGGTGGAGTCTTTACAAAAATACTAATTGGGTAGGTAAGCATTTCTGTAATGCAACTACAATTCATGGGTCCCCCAGAAAACTCTTGATGGTGCCCTCACTCTGTTCACCCCTTACCCAGTCTCCCCTTGGTGCCCTTCATGGCCTTGGGGCCCATCTCACAAGTGTGGCCATCATGATTGTTACACCCATAAGTAGTGTTGCCACAAAAACATCTGATCTGAAGGGAAGTTAGTACGTGGGGCCACAAAACAGCGCTGCCCCCCTCCCCCAGGGCTACTCCCCTCTAGTTAAGTCACTGGTAATACCCCCCCCCCCCCCCCATGCATCTGATCCGCTACTGTGGGCCTATATATGCAATGTAAATAAAGCACAAATCATATACATTTAAGGTAACAATAACTGTTTTAGATTTTTTACTTACTTGATGCCGAGACTCTACAGCTGACTCCTCCTCAGGGGCGTAACAACAGGGGTTGCAGAGGTTGCGACCACATCGGGGCCCTTGGGCCAGAGGGGCCCCAAAGGGCTCTCCCTCAACTGCAATATTAGCTCTCTATTGGTCCAGTGCTCATAATAATCACTTCTATAGATACCCTGAATAGTGGTAATCATTAACAAGCTGTTTCCCATCCCCTTCTTGCACCTCTGACACAGTAGTTGCCATTGGCAGGTTTTGGTGCGCCGTATCAATTGTTATTTATAGAGTGCTTGAGGGGCCCCAATGTAAAACTTGCACCGGGGCCCACAGCTCCTTAGCTACACCACTGCTCCTCCTACGTTATTTTTGTACAAATACCATAAACAGCTGCAGCAACATGGCAGCCAAGAGCTTTACTAAAAGTTATATAATGAAGAGTATTAGAAATAGAAAAATCACACCAAAATTGGTTTAACATTTGTGACAGCTATTCACAGACGGTGTAAGATTCTGTCATTTGGTGTTAATTACAGAGGATACATGTATTCTGCTAACACAATTTCACTATGTAGAATATTTTATGGCTATGTTCGGTGTGCTAGGGAAATAAGAGCAATGAATTATGGAGAGAACGTAATCCCTGGAAACACCACCACTGTCATATAATCATGCAAGGATCCAGACCATCCTTAAGACAATCACCAAGTTGGACTTCCCTCTCCAGTTCTATTTTCCCGGGTTTGTATGGTGTCACTGCAGGTAGTATTGCTGCTCACCCAGGTTTGCACTGCCATTGCATTGGGAATATTATATAGGTACTAAGGCCTAGTGCACACCGGAGCGTTTCCGCTGCGGTTTGCGATCTGCTTGCGGGTGCGGATCCGCTAGGGTAATGTATTTCAATGGGCTGGTGCACATTAGAGCGGGAGGCGTTTTGCAGAAACGCATACTCCCGGGCTGCTGCAGATTTTGGATTGCGGATGCGTTTCTGCCTCAATGTTAAGTATAGGAAAAACGCAAACCGCTCTGAAAAACGGCACTTCAGAGCGGTTTGCCAGGCGTTTTTTGTTACAGTAGCTGTTCAGTAACAGCTTTACTGTAACAATACATGAAATCTACTATACCAAAACCGCTACACAAAACCGCAAAACGCTAGCTGAAACGCTGCAGAAAAATAAGAAAAAGCGTTTCAAAATCTGCTAGCATTTTGCGGATCTGCTAGCGGTTTTTGGTGTGCAGTAGGCCTAATACATGTGCTACATTGCTTCCACAGGATAACCTCATGTACACTGTGCACAGGCACTTTTCTGATCACTTAGGGCTTGATTCACTAAAGCGTGCTAAGTGTTTGCACGTGCTAAGTGGCTTTTCACTGGCCTACTAAGTTTTGCGCGCATGCTTTGCGTGCAAAATCTGCCGATTCGCGCGCTAAGTAGTGTGATAAGCATAATTTGCATGTGAAGCAGCCGATTTTGCACGTGAAGCGGTGTGCGCAAAACTTTACGCGTGAAAACTTTTACGCTCGCTAAAATAGCACGCGATCAGCTTTGTAACAGCTTTGCCGTGCAAACTACTTAGCACCCTAGTTTGCACGTGCAAAGCTTTTAGGCGTGCTAACTGTGTTAGCATGCTTTACTGAATCAAGCCCTTAATCTCTATACCTTGTATTTAGTATATTATATGCCAATAAATTGCTTTTATGATTAATTATAAGCATAAACCACATGACCCGGGTACAGTGGCGTAGCTACAAACCTAGGGGCCCCGTTGCGGAATTTAGACCCGGGCCCCCTCACCATACATTAGCCAGGTATAGGTGCTTCCAGTATAGGTAGCCAGGAATAGGTGCTTCCAGTATAGTTAGCCAGGAATAGGTGCCCCTGTATAGGTAGCCAGGAATAGAGGCCCCCAGTATAGGTAGCCAGGAATAGATGCCCCCAGTATAGCCAGCCAGGAATAGATAGCCCCAGTATAGGTAGCCAGGCATAGGTGACTCTGTATAGGTAGCCAGGCATAGGTGCCTCAGTATAGGTATCTAGGAATAGGTGCCTCAGTATAGATAGCAAGGAATAGGTGCCTCAATAAAAGTATAGGTAGCCAGGGATAGGTGCTTCAGTACAGATAGCCAGGGATAGGTGCGCCTCAGTATAGATTAACCAGGGATATGTGCCTCGGTATAGATAGCCAGAAATATGTGCCCCAGTATAGATAGCCAATGATAGGTGCATCGGTATAGATAGTTAGGAATAGGTGCCTTGGTATAGATATCCAGGGATAGGTGCCTCAGTATAGATAGCCAGGAATAGGTGCCTCAGTATAGATAGCCAGGAATAGGTACCTCAGTATAGATAGCCAAGAATAGGTGCCTCGGTATAGATAGCCAGGAATAGATGACTCGCTGGGGCGTAGCAATAGGGGTTGCAGAGGTAGCCACCGCATCGGGGCCCTTGGGCCAGAGGGGCCCCGAAGGGCCCTCCCTCAATTACAGTATTAACTCTCTTTTGGTCCTGTGCTCATAATAATCACTTCTATAGATGTTTGAATAGTGATAATCATTAACAAACTGTTCCCCATTCCCTTCTTGCACCTCTGACACTATAGTTGCCATTGGCAAGTTTTGATGCGCCGTATTAATTGCTATGTATAGATTCCTTGGGGGGCCCCATTGTAAAACTTGCATCGGGGCCCACAGCTCCTTAGCTACGCCACTGATGACTCGGTATAGATAGCCAGGAGTAGATGCCTCGGTATAGATAGCCAATAGGTGCCTCGGTATAGATAGCCAGGAATATGTGCCTCAGTACAGATAGCCAGGAATAGGGGAAACAGTAAATTCGGGCGCCTGAGGCTAGTGGACAAATCGGGCGCCGCCATTCACTCCTATAATAAATATCGTTTAATGGGCGCCCGATAGGAAAAAAGGGCGCCGGTGAAAAATAACGTTTTAAAAGCGGCGCCCGGAGACTTAATGTTTTATTACTGCTTCTCATGATTACACATTATTTAATGATTTATACATTTTTAAATATTATTTTTAAACGAAAAACAGTACAATATTTTTTTTCAAACATTATTTTTAAACGAAAAACAGTACATTTTTTTTTTTTACATTATTTTTAAACGAAAAAACCAACAGGGGGGTCTTAGGTTTAGGCACCAACAGGGGGGGTCTTAGGTTTAGGCACCAACAGGGGGTCTTAGGTTTAGGCACCAAAAGGGGGGTCTTAGGTTTAGGCACTAACAGGGGGGTCTAGGGGTTAGGCACCAACAGGGGGGTCTTAGGTTTAGGCACCAACAGGGGGGTCTTAGGTTTAGGCACCAACAGGGGGGTCTTAGGTTTAGGCACCAACAGGGGGGTCTTAGGTTTAGGCACTAACAGGGGGGTCTAGGGGTTAGGGGTAGGTACAGGGAGGGTTACTTAGGCACCAACAGGGGGGGTCTTAGGTTTAGGCATCAACAGGGGGGTCTAGGGGTTAGGGGTAGGTACAGGGAGGGTTACTTAGTAATTTTTTTTTTAACGTTATTATATGTTTCAGTATTTAAACGAAAGATTAACGTTTTTACAATTGCCGATTTAATGCACATTATTTAATGATTTATAACTTTAAAAAACATTAATTTTAAACGAAATACAGTACAATACATTTTTAAACGTTATCCATGCTTATCGTTAAAAACCCGGCGCCCTTTTTTCCCAGCGCCCCTTTTTAACGTACGCAGGAATAGGTGCCTCAGTACAGATATCCAGAAATAGGTGCATCAGTATAGATAGCCAGGGATAGATGCCTCAGTACAGATATCCAGAAATGGGTGCCTCGGTATAGATAGCCAGGGATAGGTGCTTCAATATACAGTAGATAGTCAGGAATGGGTGCCTCAGTATAGGTATCCAGGTAGAGGGTGGATGCAGTAGCACGCACCAGCACCGGCAGAGGGAACTCCGAAAATTAAATACTCACTTCGCCGCGATCCACACGCTGCATCTAGTTACTTCTTCCTGTCCTTGTGTTACATCTCAAAGTAAGTGCATTCCCTAGGGGGCGCTCTTACTGTGAGCTGGAATGCAGGACAGGAAGAAGTTTGTAGACGAGTAGGGAGTATTTGATGTTCCCTCTGCCGCTGCTGGTGTGTGCCGCAGAATCCCCCCATGCAGCACGTGGTGAGGAAGAGTGCACCCCTCAGGGGTCCTGGGCCTGGTCGCACAGTCGACTGCTGCAACCGTGGCCCCTACGCCCCTGCCTGGGTCATACTCCTGTATGGGCTTTGTTAGCCCTTACTAGAGAGGTTTGTTCTCTGTTTGTATTATATATCCATTGTCTGAATGGTATGGGCCTCTGGTCCTTGTGTTGTTTTTAAGGCTTTCTTATATCCAAAGTTTGAATATAATTGTGTTGGTCTGGTCTGGATCATTTCTTTCATCATTTATGATATGACAGTGGTACTGTTTCCAGGGATTAATTTCTCTCCATAATTCTCTGTATTTTGCTAAGTAGAGATGGCTCGAACCTCAGATTTTGGGTCCGCGTACGCGAATTTCTGCAAAAGTCCGCGGACCGTCATACTCGGCGAATCGCAAAAGACTTCAATGGGCAGGCAAACTTTAAAAACTACAAACACTGTTTCTGGCCACAAAAGTGATGGAAAAGATGTTTCAAGGGGTCTAACACCTGGAGGGGAGCATGGCGGAGTGGGATAAACGCCAAAAGCCCCTGGGAACATTATGGATTTGAAGCAGTGTAGGGTTATAATCCCTAAAGGGCAGAAATCCCATTGCATTGCTAAATTGCAGGCATAAAGTGCTTAAAAACATCTTACATGTGTATACATGGATCAGGTAGTGTAAGTAGTGTACTGCTTCACACTGACAGACCAAATTCACTGTCTAACGCACCGCTGCAAAGGGTTGTCATTAGTTGACACTTCCAGGACATACACTGGCAGTCCACTCGGCGACAATGTTTGTGTACGGATAGCCGTCTGCACCGGCAGTACTACAAGGTAAATCATCTTGCCAAAGCTAATCTAACCACCTGTTCTTTGGATCCTATTCCCTCCCATTTCATTCCGCAGCTATCCTCATCTCTCTTGCCTGCACTAACAACGCTATTTAACCTGTCCCTCTCTACTGGCATATTTCAGTCCCCACTCAAAAAAGCTGTTGTGACACCACTACTTAAAAAACCTTCTCTAGATCCTACCACACTTGCCAACTACCGCCCAGTGTCACTTCTCCCATTTGCATCCAAACTACTTGAACGCCATATACATGCAGAACTAAGCCATTATTTATCTGCTAACTCCCTACTTGATCAGTTCCAGTCTGGCTTTCGTTCTAACCACTCCACGGAAACAGCCCTTACCAAAGTGGCCAATGACCTTCTTACAGCCAAATCCAAAGGTCAATATTCCATACTCATCCTTCTTGACCTGTCATCAGCATTTGATACTGTCGACCACACCTTACTCCTACAAATACTTTCAAATGTCGGAATAAAGGGCCTTGCTCTCACATGGTTATCTTCCTACCTCTCTGGAAGGTCCTTCACAGTCTCCTACTCAGATCAGATCTCTTCTCCTCATGCTTTGTCTGTTGGGGTTCCCCAATGCTCTGTCCTTGGTCCCCTCCTCTTTTCCATCTACATGCATGGTCTTGGTGATTTAATCAACTAATTCGGGTTTCAATACCACCTCTATGCAGACGATACACAACTGTACCTCTCTGCCCCAGACCTTAACTCCCTCCTTAAACGTGTTCCTGACTGCTTGTCTGCTATATCCTCCTTCATGTCCTCTCGCTTCCTAAAACTTAACATGAGTAAAACAGAAATAATAGTTTTTCCACCGTCTCTGTCCACCTCCCTGCCTGAAGTAACAATAAATGTTAATAACACTCCCATAACTTCAGTTCCCAAAGCTCGGTGCTTGGGGGTGATATTCGACTCATCTCTCTCTTTTATTCCTCATGTTCACTCCATAACCAGCTCCTGCCATCTCCAACTCAAAAACATATCTCGCATCCGTCCCTTTCTCACTCAAGACACAACTAAAATGTTAATACATGCTCTCATAATTTCTCGTCTGGACTACTGCAACATACTACTTTGTGGACTACCGTCTAACAAACTGCCCCCACTCCAGTCGGTACTGAACTCAGCTGCTCGTCTCATTCATCTTTCTTCTCTATCTTCCTCTGCCGAACCTCTTTGTCAAGCTCTTCACTGGCTGCAAATTAAAAAACCAGAGGATTCAGTTCAAACTCCTAACCCTAACCTACAAAGCTCTCCACAATCTCTCTCCCCGGTACATATCCTCACTAATCTCCAGATACAAACCCAATCGCAACCTCAGATCGGCACATGATCTTCTGTTGTCTTCCTCTAGAATCAACTCCTCACATTCACGTTTACAAGACTTCGCACGCGCTTCACCCCTCCTCTGGAATGCCCTCCCACAACACAGCCGTCACTCGCCAACCTTTGTTACCTTTAAACGCTCTCTAAAAACACACTTGTTCCGACAAGCATATGCGCTACCTTAGGCCACTTCCCTTTGTACTAAGACCAAATTGCACTCCTACTAGGTATCCTAAAACACAAAGCCTCTATATATTTGCTGCATACTACCCCTCCTCCTGTCTCCCCCCCCCCCCCCCCATTCCCTTTAGATTGTAAGCTCGCAAGGGCAGGGCTCTCTCCCCCTTTTGTGTCTTGGTAACCATTATACATTTTATTCATCATGTTAATTTTATCACTGTCATTACCAATTCTATAATTTGTATTTTGTATCATTCTTTGTATTTTGTCACTAATTATGTATCTTGTATATTGGTGTACACCATTGTCTGTATTATTATGTACCCCATGTTTGTTTCTTACTTTGTACAGCGCCACAGAATATGTTGGCGCTTTATAAATCAATAATAATAATAATAATAATCTTGTTGGTTGTGGCGGAGAAGGCAGTCAATCAGCCTGCAGGCAGAGAAGCTGTGTGGGGGACAATTGTCATTTACAAAAAATAATAAATTAAGTTAGTGCGTTATGCTCAAGTAAACGGACCAGCGTAGCATCATGATCTCACGTGCACCAGAGGCCTAGATGGGATGGGAAGTTATTTAGAGAACTTTATGATGGTAGCAAGCAGACTGGCTCACTGTACAACCTATTATTATCTTTTGTTTTTCTAAACCACTTAACGACCGCCTAACGCCGATAGGCATCGGCAGGTCACAGTGGTGTTTCCATGGAAACATTCCATGTCAGTTCACGGAGGGTGTCTCCGTGAACAGCCTGCGAGCCTCCGATCGCGGCTCGCAGACGAAATGTAAACACGCGGGGAAGAAATCCCCTTTGTTTACATCCTACGGCGCTGCTGTCGCAGCAGCACCGTAAAGGAGATCAGCGATCCCCAGCCTCTGATTGGCTGGGGATCGCCGCCGTCTGATAGGCTGAAGCCTATTAGAATTAGAGGCAGTACAGAACGGATCGCCGTCCTGTGCCGCCCATGGAGTGAAAGGGAGGGAGGGAAGGAGAGGGAGGGAGGAATAGTGCATTGGAGCTGGGCTTTGAGGAGCCCCCCCCCCCCCCCCCCCCCGCTCGGCCACACAGAGTGGCGGCGATCAGACCCCCCAGCAGGACATCCCCCTAGTGGGGAAAAAAAGGGGGGGGGGGGGGAGTCTGATCGCACTGCCCAAAACCTGATCTGTGCTGGGGGCTGAAGAGCCCACGCAGCACAGATCAACCAAAACACCCCTGGTCCTTAAGTGGCATGTTAGTCAAATGTATCAAAAATTATTTCTAATGTTATTATATTTGTGTGCTGCTTTTATTAATGTGTGCATACCATTGGTGTTTTTGTTTTGCGATCAGGTGCCTTTGCAAAGCAGTTGTCCCTAGTTGGGTGTTGGGCTTCCCACATTTCTTTTGGCTGAGGTTGCAGATGGCATTGCTGGTATCAGAGGCACACATACAAAAAAAATGGTGATCTTTGGAATGTCGGCATTTGGATGGTGGCAACAGCAGGCCTTGAAGGGCGTGTTGGCTGGATGACCCCAAGTGTATCACTAAATGCATTTTATGTGTGAATAAGTCCTCTGACACATCAAGTGGAGCAGCTGTGTTGCTAGTGTTACAGTTACATAATTATTTTGGTTGAAAAAAGACATACGTCCATCGAGTTCAACCAGTATAAAGTACAACACCAGCCTGCTCCCTCACATATCCTTGTTGATCCAGAGGAAGGCGAAAAAAAACCCTTACAAGGCATGGTCCAATCAGCCCCAAAAGGGAAACATTCCTTCCCGACTCCAGATGACAATCAGATAAAATCCCTGGATCAACATCATTAGGCATTACCTAGTTATTGTAGCCATGGATGTCTTTCAACGCAAGGAAAGCATCTAAGCCCCTTTTAAATGCAGGTATAGAGTTTGCCATAACGACTTCCTGTGGCAATGCATTCCACATCTTAATCACTCTTACTGTAAAGAACCCTTTCCTAAATAAATGGCTAAAACGTTTTTCCTCCATGCGCAGATCATGTCCTCTAGTCCTTTGAGATGGCCTAGGGACAAAAAGCTCATCCGCCAAGTGTAATGATCTACTCTGCTGTCTACACAGGCAGACAGCTTTTTGACCATTTTTTAGGTCTGAGTGCTGCAGGTCTCTGGAAGAGAGACCTGTCTTCACTCTGCAAGTTTCAGAGTTGCTCTGCTGCTGAGGAATTTGCATCCACTTGTCATGCAAATTGCTTAGCTGCTTCCTTTGATGGCTTGCAGTATAAATACCATTTCTTCCCAGAATTCCCTGCTGGTCATGATGGTTTGTTCCTGCTAACTTGCCTGGAGTTTCAGCCCTTGTTCATTGTTGGCTATTATTGCTAGCTTAGAGTAGATACCCTTTGGGAGTTCTCCTTGCATTCCTATTAGTGCAGTCAGGATTGTGTATATTTGTACTGCCTATTCTGTCGTGTCTTGTTCTTGCGATTGCGCTGTCGCCAGCGGTTGGCGGTAGCGAATCGTTCTGTCTTTCTGTTGCGATTGTTCTGTCGCCAACGGCGGCTGACAGAAAACTGCTCTGTCTGTTTGGATCGCACTCGCTCTTGCGGAAGAGCAGTGGATCCTTTCAGTTCTGTTCCCGTGTACGGAACGCACTTGCTCTTGCGGAAGAGTAGTGGATCCCATCTGACCTGTTCCTGTTGTTTGTTTATCTGTCGGTCTGGAGCAAACGCTTGCTGTTTCCTGAGGTAAGGCAACCGATTCGCAAGCGTTTCTGTTATATGTTTGTTTGTGTTTTCTGTGTTCATTTGTTAGTCAGGGGTGGCGCGTTTTGTCTCTGTTGCGCTTTTCGTGCGGAGCCCGGGGCATTAGCGTGTGTTGTCGCTGTTGTGCTTTTCGTGCGGCGACCGCGCTTAGCGAGTGCGTTTGTTATTTTACTTGGCGTTCTGATCATTATTGTTTGCTGTGTTTCTCTTACTACACTTGTGCTCTGTCTCTACTCGGTCTTGTGTCACTGTTGGCAATCGCCACTCTTGCGATTGCGTTCCCACTCGGTTTCCGCTGTTGTGTGTTCACCGTCGCCGGGTGGCGACTAGATTGGTGGACACACATACATTCTGTCTCTGTGCTCACTTTCTCTCTACAGGTGCATTGCACCAAAGCTGGGTTCTGTCGTTTTATACGCTTGTGGAGGACTTCTGCAGTGTCGGCGCACATCTTGTGCCCTGACCACGGAGATAATTCCACAATCGTTACACCAAGCTATTATATTGCCCTCTGATGTATTTATACATGTTAATTAGATCCCCTCTAAGGCGTCTTTTCTCTAGACTAAATAAACCCAGTTTATCTAATCTTTCTTGGTAAGTGAGACCTTCCATCCCACGTATCAATTTTGTTGCTCGTCTCTGCACCTGCTCTAAAACTGCAATATCTTTTTTGTAATGTGGTGCCCAGAACTGAATTCCATATTCCAGATGTGGCCTTACTAGAGAGTTAAATAGGGGCAATATTATGCTAGCATCTCGAGTTTTTATTTCCCTTTTAATGCATCCCAAAATTTTGTTAGCTTTAGCTGCAGCGGCTTGGCATTTAGTACGATTATTTAACTTGTTGTCGATGAGTACTCCTAAGTCCTTCTCCAAGTTTGATGTCCCCAACTGTATCCCATTTATTTTGTATGGTGCTAGATCATTGGTACGACCAAAATGCATGACTTTACATTTTTCAACATTGAATTTCATCTGCTATGTATGTGCCCATATAGCCATCCTATCCAGATCCTGCTGCAATATGACACTATCTTCCTGAGAGTTGATAATTCTGCACAATTTTGTATCATCTGAAAAAATAGCAACATTGCTCACTACTGCATCTACTAGGTCATTAATAAATAAATTGAAGAGCACTGGACCCAGAACAGACCCCTGTGGTACCCCACTACTAACAGTCTCCCATTGAGTATGATCCATTGACCACAACTCTTTGTTTTCTGTCCATTAGCCAGTTCCCTATCCATGCACACAGACTCTTCCCCAGTACTTGCATCCTCAACTTTTGCACCAGACTTTTGTGGGGAACAGTGTCGAAGGCCTTTGCAAAGTCCAAGTATATCACATCTACAGCATTCCCAATATCCATATTAGCGTTCACTACCTCATAAAAGCTGAGCATGTTAGTCAAACAGGACCTGTCTTTAGTAAACCCATGTTGATGCTGAGAAATAAGATTATTTTCTACTATGAAGTCATGTATTGTATCTCTTAGTAACCCCTCAAATAGTTTGCATACAACTGATGTTAAAGAGGAACTGTAACGACAAAACGGCCCCTGGGGGGTACTCACCTCGGGTGGGGGAAGCCTCAGGATCCTAATGAGGCTTCCCACGCCGTCCTGCGTCCCTCGGGGGTCTCGCTGTAGCCCTCCATACAGCGGTGACGCAATATTTACCTTCCTGGCTCCTGCGCAGGCGCTCTGATGGCTGTCGGCGCCGAAGTAGGCGGAAATACCCGACCGCCGTCGGGTCTGCTCTACTGCGCAGGCGCAAGTTTCCGGCGCCTGCGCAGTAGAGCGGACCCGACGGAGATCGGGTATTTCCGTCTATTTCCGTGCCGAAAGTCGCCACAGCGCCCCCGCTGGAGCCAGCAAAGGTAAATATTGAACTGACAGTCGGCACAGTCGCCGGCTGTTCGGAGGGCTGCGGCGAGACCCCCGTGGGACAGAGGACGGCGTGGGAAGCCTCATTAGGATCCCGAGGCTTCCCCCACCCGAGGTGAGTACCCCCCAGGGGATGTTTTTCATGTTACAGAGTCTCTTTAAGCTTACAGGTCTATTTCCTGGATCTGATTTTTTGCCCTTCTTAAATAATGGGAAAACGTGGGCTGTACGCCAATCCACTGGGACTCTGCCAGTTGAAAGAGAGTCACAAAAGATAAGATAAAGGGGTTTATCTATAATTGAACTTAATTCCCTTAGGACCCGATGATGCATGCCATCCGG
This sequence comes from Hyperolius riggenbachi, assembly GCF_040937935.1. NCBI lineage: Eukaryota > Metazoa > Chordata > Amphibia > Anura > Hyperoliidae > Hyperolius > Hyperolius riggenbachi. Next base: position 58,635,577 of record NC_090655.1, read on the forward strand.
GCCAGGTGCCTTGTCTATTTTTAATTTATTTAGTCTTGCCTTCACTTCTTCCTGCGTTAAGTATTTAATATTACAGTTAGAAGATTGAGACTCCTCTGCCTCTGTAATTTGCAACAGTGCTGTTTCCTTTGTGAAGACAGAAGCAAAGAAAGCATTTAATAACTCTGCCTTACCTTGGTCTTCCACCATTGAGTTCCCACCCTCATCCTTTAGTTCTATACAGTCAACCTTTCTTTTTTTAGAGTTGATGTACTTTTCAGCTTCGATCTTTGCCAGCCTAATTTCTTTTTTTACAATTTTTATCGCACTCCTTATAATTGCTTAGTGCAGCCTCGTCCGCTCCTGTTTTAGGACCTTATAGGCATTATTTTTCCTCTTCATCTTTAACCTTTTGTAATGATCCGCTCAGCTGGCTGCACAGGCAGACAGCTGTTTGACCATTCCTTAAGTCTGTGGGATGCAGGTCTCTGGATAATAGACCTGTCTTTGCTTTTCAAGCTTCAGACCTGCTCTGCTGCTGAGGAATTTGCATATACTGATTATGCAAATTGCCTAGTCGCCTCCCTTGAAGGCTTGCAGCATAAATACCATGTGATCCCACAATCCTTTGCTGGTCATCATGGTTTGTTACTGCTAAAACACTCCTAGAGTGTCAGCCTTGCTATTGTTTGCTAAAGATATCTTAGAGTATTCCTGGGGATTGCATTAGGCATCCCTCTAGTACAGTCAGGTTGTATTATTTGTATTGCCTGTTCTGTCTTCTGTTTGTCATTGCGATTGCACTGCCGCCAGCGGTTGGCGGTGGTGAATCGTTTGGTCCAGAACCTGGATCGCACTTGCCCTAGCGTTAGCGGCAGTGGATCTCTCTAGTCTCTGTCTTGGATTCTTACCAAAGCGGCGGTTGCTACTGGTTACTCCTTCTGTCTGTTTTGCCATGTGGATCGCACTCGCTCTGGCGGAAAGAGCAGTGGATCCTGCTAAACTCTGTTTCTGTACTTGGATCACACTTGCTCTGGTGGAAAAGAGCAGTGAATCCTGCTAGTTCTGTTTCTCTGCTTGGATCACACTTGCTCTGGTGGAAAAGAGCAGTGGATCCTGCTAATTCTGTTTCCCTACTTGGTTCACACTCGCTCTGGCGGAAGAGCGGTGGATCTTATCTGACCTATTCCTGTTTTCCGTTCGTCTGTCTGTCTGGAGCAACGCTTGCGGTTGGCTGCGGTAGGCAGCCGTTTAGCAAGCGTTCCTGTTATTTGTCCATTTGTGTGTCGTTGGTTAGTTAGGGTGGCGTGCTTCTCTCTGTTGCGCTTATCATGCGGAGACCGTGCGATAAACGCGTTCGCTGTTGCGAATGAGTGCGGTGTTCGCGTTTAGCTAGCGTTTATTTTCCTTATCTTCTCATTGTTGTTTGCTGTGCCTTTGCTACTCTCGTGCTCTGTCCTGTTCAGATTTGTGTCACTTCTGGCAATCGCCTCTCTCGCGATTGCGTTCCTACTTTGTTTCTGCTGTTGTGTGTTCACCGACGCTGGTTGGCGACTAGATTGGTGCACACATATACAATCTGTCCCTGTGCTCATTCTCATTGGTAATCGCATCTCTTGCGATTGCGTTCTCATTTGGTTTCCACTGTTGTGTGTTCACCATCGCTGGTTGGCGACTAGATTGGTGGACATACATACATTCCTTCTCTGTGCTTATTCAGTCTTGTGTCGCTGTTAGCAATCGCCATCTCTTGCGATTGCTTTCCTACCTGATCTTCACGGTTGTGTGTTCATCGTCGCTGGATGGTGACTAGATTGGTGGACACACATACACCCTGTCTCTGTGCTCTCTCTCTTTAAGGGCTATCTTGCCCTGCATTGCTTCCCCTCGTACAATTCCTATCTGGCATCTGTGACTGTGCAGAGGATCTGTTCCTCTGCACTCCACAGCTCCATCTGCTGGCAGGAATTCCCTTCCACAGGTGCAAAGCACCATTGCTGGGTCCTCTCAGATTATACGCTTGTGGAGGATCTACGCAGTGTCAGCGCGCATCCTGTGCGCTGACCACGGAAATAATTACACAATCGTTACACCTTTCTATTCATCCATAGAGGCCTTTTTTTATTCCTAAATATTTTGTTTCCATATGGGATATACATACTACAATATTGATTGAGTATACGTTTAAAAGCTTGCCATTTCCCTTCAGTGTCCTCCCCTTGTAGTACATTATCCCAGTTCACCAAACTTAGTGCCTGCCTAATTTGATTGAACTTTGCTTTTCTAAAATTCATAGTTTTAGTGGTCCCACTGCCCCGTGGCTTATCAGTCACCAGATCAAACGTTATCATGTTGTGATCACTATTTCCCAAATGTTCTTGAACCTGCACATTTGATACATTATCTGGTCTATTAGAAATGATCAGATCCAGTAACGCATTCGCCCTAGTTGGTTCCGTTACCATTTGAGTCAAGTAATTGTCTTGTAGTGCTGCCAGAAATCTGCTGCTTTTACCAGAATGGGTAGTCTCAATACTCCAGTCAATGTCTGGAAAGTTGAAGTCGCCCATAACTATGACCTCATTTTTACTTGCAGCTTTTTCAATCTGTTGTAGTAATCGCAGTTCTACAGCTTCATTAATATGAGGTGGCCTGTAGCATACCCCAATAAGCAATTGGCAACTTTTGTTTCCACCATGAATATTTACCCAAACGGACTCCACATCTTCGCAATCTACCTCCATCTCATCGTTGAGGACAGCTGTAAAAGAATTCTTAACAAAGAGACAAACCCCTCCACCTTTTTTCCCTGTTCTATCCTTCCTAAACACATTGTATCCTTTTAAATTAGCTATCCAGTCATGACTTTCATCCATCCATGTCTCTGTTATTCCCACAATGTCATAGCCTTTGTCATTCAGAATGAACTCTAGTTTGTCTATTTTATTTGCAAGGCTCCGAGCATTGGTTACCATGCACTTTATATTTTTACCACCACATTTACAAATTTTGTTTACATGAAATGGGCTACTTGAAGTTTTACCAACCTCCTTAATCTTTACACTGTCCCCACCCCCCTCTCCACCTCCCATAATGTTAGGCTCCCACTGTCTTTTTACCTCATCTTGTCTACGTATTGAGACCTTATCCTCCCGCCTCCCCCCAGATCCTAGTTTAAAATCTCCTCCAACCGTTTAGCCATCTTCTCCCCCAATGCTGCTGCACCCTCCCGATTAAGGTGCAGCCCATCCCTGCTGTAGAACCTGTAGCCGACTGCAAAGTCTGCCCAGTTCTCCAGGAACCCAAACCCCTCCTTCCTACACCAATTTCTCAGCCACTTATTTAACTCCCTAAGCTCCCTCAGTCTCTCAGTTGTAGCACGTGGCACTGGCAGTATTTCAGAAAACACCACCTTGGAGGTCCTTGCTTTAAGTTTATCTCCAAGTACCTGAAAATCATTTTTGAGGACCTTCCATCTCCCACTAACTTTGTCATTGGTGCCAATGTGTACCATGACAGCCAGGTCTTCCCCAGCCCCACCCAGTAATCTGTCAATTATTTCCGCTACATGCCGAACCCGAGCACCCGGGAGGCAACAGACTGTATGGCATTCACGGTTTATTCGACAGATTACCCTATCTGTGCGCCTAATAATTGAATCCCCTACCACCAGTACCTGTCTAGCCTTAGCTGTACTCCTATTCCCTTTCTCGTTGCAGCAGTCTGCCCCTTGGTTGCTAAGGAGCACATCCTGCTGCAGCATTGCTACTCCAGAATCCTAACAGTGGTACTGTTAAGTTTTTTGGGGAAACCAGAAGCAGAGCAGAAGGATGGTGCATCACGGAGGTTCTGTGCGGAAGCTGTAGAAGATGTGGTGCGCTGTTTAAGACAGTCAACCACGTCCTTAGAATTTTGGGGTTTGAGGGTAGGTGTCTTCTGAACACTGTACTTTGGCCGAGGGCCACACGAAATCACGCCAGCATGACCTCAAAAATACCTGCGGGGTTGCCTGCCTCTGCCTGTTATTTTTCCCATATTGGGGGTATGCAGTACTACTAACAATGTTCAATAGTGGTAGACAGTGTGTGTAATCACAAAGAGGCACACAATCAGTGTCAAATACACAGCAGCTCTCTCTGTGTGTGTGTGTGTGTGTGTGTGTGTGTGTGTGTGTGTGTGTGTGTGTGTGTGTGTGTGTGTGTGTGTGTGTCACTGGGCTGTGTACTTTAACACACACACAGAGATATCCTATATAGTACTTTCAATCACAAATACAGTTGCAAGCTAAGTACTGCTTATGATACACATTGTGCTAGCTTGCTTGCAATAGTTAGAAGAGTATAGTAGAACTACAAGGGTCAGCAACTGACTGTGGCCTGTATGCAGTGTGTAACCCACACAGATATCAATAACAGATACAGTTGGAAGCTAAGCACAGCTTATGAGGATAGACAGTGTGCTGGCTTGTAATAGATAGAAGAGGATAGTAGAACTGCCTGCCCTGTATGCAGTGTCTGGCGCGCGCGCACACACACACACACACGCACGCACGCGCACACACACACACACACACACACACACACACACACACACACACACACACACACACACACACACACACACACACACACACACACACACACACGAATATGAGCCCTCAAAAGGGTTTTTGTTTTGGGGTGGTTTCAGCAATAAAGAACAGCCTAGCTAACTGTCCCTATCTCTCTGTGGGCTGTATGCAGTGTCACCCACAAAGGAAGCTATGGTGTAATACGTTCAATCACAGATACAGTGGAAAGGTATGCACTGGTATAATAGAGTGTGCTGTCACACAGGTACAGAGGGAAGGTATGCACTGGTATAATAGAGTGTGCTGCCCATGGTGGGACTACAATCCCAGCTGGCCTGGCTGGCAACTGTCTGTGGGCTTTATGTAAGCAGTGTCACCCACAAAGACAGCTATGCTTTAGTAAGTTAAATCACAAATGCAGTGAAAAAATATGCAATGGTATGGTAATACAGTGTTGGACTACAAATCCCAGCTAGCCTGGCTGGCAACTGTCTGTGGGCTCTATGTATGCAGTGTCACCCACACAAATGCAATAAAAAGATATGCAATGGTATGGTAATACAGTGTGGGACTACAAATCTCAGGTAGCCTGGCTGGCAACTGTCAGTGGGTTCTATGTATGCAGTGTCACCCACACAAATGCAGTGAAAAGATATGCAATGGTATGGTAATACAGTGTGGGACTACAAATCTCAGGTAGCCTGGCTGGCAACTGTCAGTGGGTTCTATGTATGCAGTGTCACCCACACAAATGCAGTGAAAAGATATGCAATGGTATGGTAATACAGTGTGGGACTACAAATCTCAGCTAGCCTGGCTGGCAACTGTCAGTGGGCTCTATGTATGCAGTGTCACCCACACAAATGCAGTGAAAATATATGCAATGGTAATACAGAGTGTGGGCCTGGCACACTACAGCAAGGCCCAGCTGCGACAGGGCTGTATGTATGCCTGTGGTGTCACACACACACAAAAAAACTGATCAGAAGAATATTAGCTCTCAAAAGAGCTTTTTGTGGGGTGCTTTCAGCAACAAGATTGAGCGAGGAGCAAGCTAACAACAGCCTAACTAACTCTTTCCCTATTTGTCCAGCAAGCTCTCCCTGATCTCACTAGATCAAGATCAGCAGACTGAGAACATGGCCGACGCTGCAGCGTTATTATAGAAGGGGGGGCGGGGGTCCGTGGGTGAGTGCAGGCTGATTGGCTGCCATGTGTCTGCTGACTGTGATGTAGAGGGTCAAAGTTTAGCCCAATAATGAGGAATAGGAGTTGGGTCAACCATGCTATGTGTCCGCTACCCACCACGGACAGCTGCAATCTGCGTGAACTACCCGCCAGGCGAACTGTTCGTGCCATCTCTACTGCTAACACTAATCTAGTCATATGAACCAGAGCAGCTCAACTGAAGTAATGGACGGAAGAATGCTCAGGTGAAAAAAAGAATACTGAAGGTGACCATACATCCGATTTGGCAGCTGATCAACCATCCGATTTGGCCATTATTATCGAATCAGGTGAAAATAGGTGCTGCCAAAAGTATGCCCAGTTGACGAATTAACCAATTTCGGGCCGAAATTGGTTGAATGTATCGATCAGACATGCTGCAAGATGTCGGGCCAACATTTCTCGATTGGGCGTGTGACGGTAATGGCGTGTGATAATCATGAATGACGAACGCAATGGAAATCCCCGGCCGCTGTCCCCTAGTGTAAATGTACTCCTCATCCTCCTGCATTAATACATCACCTATCCACCGCCGGACTCCTCTTTCGGGTCCATATGGGTTCTTCCAAATGGAGTGTGAATCCGGAAGAGGAGTTCGGGAGTGGAGAATTAATGTATTCATGCAAAGGCATGGGGGTACATTTACACTGGGGGGACAGCAGCTGGGGGTGGCAAAGGAACGTCACAAGGCCGATTGCTGAAAGATTTCATGCTAAAATCGGTCGGGAATCAGCCTGGGATTTATAGTGGCCAACAGATCTCTTTCTGAACAGATTTGATGAGAGAGAATCTGTCTATTGGTCGATCGGCCGCCAAAATTGCTAGATGTATATGGGCACCTTTACCTAAGGAGAGGGAAGCCTCTGGATCCTATAGAGGCTTCTCGGATCCTACTCGCTCCCATCACTGGCTGGTACCCTCATTAACATACAGGCCACGCTCCTTTTCTGGCATGAGCGTGGCCATAGCAGCACTGCTGCACAGGCACGGCCATACTTGCACAGGTGCAGTACTAGTCTGCAGCCTTTGTGCTTGAAGAGGAGCGCAGCCCCGATCAGATTTCCAACAAGCCCTTGTCAGAAAACTTTGGGGATTCCACAAGCGGCAATGGGGGACCGGAGGACACTGTGGGAAACCTCTATAGGATCCAGAGGCTTCCCTCTTCTTAAGTAAGTAACCTGACCTTTGGCTTGAATACACTTTAATGGGTGCTGCTAGGCTTAGTCAAAGGGGCGGAACACAGACACAGATGTCTAAGATTATGCCTTCTTAAAGCTCTGGAGGTCCATAGTGCAGGAAGTGGCTGGGGAGTGGTTTCTAACCAGACACTTATAAAGTGATTTTATTCAGCACCAACTAGTGATGGAGGTTCTCCGCAGACATTCGTACTCTTCTGAGTGCTGCACAGGACGTGGAAAACATTTGTCCCTGGAGTCAGGCTTGAAAGATACACGGATTAACTGGAAGAAGCAGCATACATTTATTATATGAAGACATGGTCAGGACTGGCTGTAGAATAACAGTATAAAACATTATCCTGTGGGGTCAGCGCCTCCTAGGAATCACGCATGAAATATTCTTCCCTTAGCCGGCAGTAAATTGAATATTTATTGTTCTGGGATACAGCAACAACTTCGCTTTCCCTCGTATTTCAATAATAAATAGAAAACCCGCAGCAAAGAATGAATTATACATGTTGTGACAGCACCAAATCACCTTTGATTTCACGCCTGACGAACGCCAAACAAGCAGACTCCGAATTTACTGCAGAAATTAATTGTAGGGCACGCTGTAATTATGCTGTCGGATGCAGTAACACTGTGTTGAACAATACTGTATGATCGCATTTTTGGAAACTATCGAGTCAGGCAAAGTTGTTTGGCAACAAAACCGATTGGTTGGTTGATTAGTGAAGGAGGTGATAAAAATTATTACCCTTTTTGAGATTGTGGTTACTACCATGACAAGAGGAATTGAATGGGATGGGGTCACATGACATTTGCAAAGTCTTTCTTAGAAAGAGGAGGAAGATGCCAAACAAACAGGGTCGCCTCTAGACGTTTTGCCGTCTGAGACAAACTTGTGAGGATGACGCCCCCCCCCCTCCTCTTCAGGTAGTATATCCCCCTAGGTAGCCTGGAAGGGGTAGCAGCCAGGATGGGGGGCAGAGGGCACAGGGGCAGGAAGGGGGGGGGTCGGACCCCCCCTCCCTCACCTGGGTCCCCCATCTGGTCTCCCCCTCCAGCTAATTGCACAGCGGGCACACACGTTAGGCAGCGGGTGGGGGAGCAATTACTCACCTCTTCCTTCTGCGTTCCAGTGTGTGTACCACTTCCTGCAATGTTTCTCAAGTGGTCAAGTATTGACCTTTTTCTAACTCGGCGACACTCAGTAGGCTGCCACTGATTAGAGACAGCCAACTTTGTAATATTTAAATATAAGAGATACGTTAAAAAGTCATTTTTAGGATTAGGAGGATAAATATAATAGTTTATCTTATCACTTTTTTTTCACCTCGAGTTCACTTTAAATTATTTTCCCCCATGTCACAAGTGCTTTAAATCAGCACAGACAGGACCATATAAAAGATGATTTGTTAGGTATCTAGATCATCCGTATTATTATCTGATCCTATCAGATTGCCGCTTCTGGCTCTTCTGTCCTCGCCGCTGCTAGTATTAGATTTGTATAATTTATCCTGACATCTGTCAGACAGTTCAATTAGGCTCTTGGCACTGGCTACGAGGCCTGACAAGATATTATCACCTTTCTAATGCTGCATTGTTTATAGAACAACACGGGTGGCCAGAATGAGGATTCGAGGACTCTCTCCCCGGGGCACACGGCAGCTGAAAACAAGGATATTTGCTGCTGCCTGGCATTTAACACTGCGAACGAGGAACCGGCTTGTGTCAACATCAGCTGTTCCTCACATTGGCGTGTAAACAGCGGCTCTTTCGATGCTCAGATTAATAACCAGGGCTAAGGGTGGCTTCATTGCCCTCGGCAGAATAAAAACCTTCTCATTCTAAATACTTAAAGCCAAACCAAACCCGGAACTGAACAAGGCAAATTCTCAAAGCAATCACGGCGATTTGTGCAAATTATAAGTATTACCTTTGGAAGTGAACTTTTCAAATTGAAAAATCCCTTCTGTGTCGCCATTCTTGCCTGCAGCTGTGCACCTATCCATGTCATGTTCTCAATGTTTATTATTATATTTTTTTTATGTTTACTTTTTTTTTTTTTTTTTTTTTTACTGTACCCTCCCTCCACCCACCCAGCTTATACTATAACAAAAAATGGGAGTGCAAAAATGAGATACGTCTCACAATTAGTTCTTGTTTTTTCATGAATGCTACGCTAAAATCAGTAATACAGTTAAACTGTGTTAAAGCAATCCCAAGCCAAAACTCAGGATCAACATAAGATACTCACCGGAAGAGAGGGAAGCCTCAGGATCATATTGAGGCTTCACCCTCCCTGCTCTGTTGTCCCCTGTTGCCAAGCATGGTCCCTCGCCACATCGGGGCCGTGCAGATTCTCCTCTTGCAGTGTGGCCACGCAGTAGACATGCGGCCATGCATGAGCAGTAACACGGAGCCAGGGGCGTAACAATAGCCCCTGCAAGGTATGCAGCTGCAGGGGGACCCTTAGGGAGAGAAGCCCGAGGAGGAACCCTGGCTCTGGGGACGTCCAGGACCATTTTTTAAGTGCAGCAGGGGGCGCAGTGCAGGAAGGGGGAGCAGCAGGCACAAACAGCAGTGGGGAGGAGGGCCTGACTCACCCTTGCCTCACCTCAGGCTACCATCAGTGCTCCCCTCTCCAGCACCGACAGCTGGGGGGCCTCACCCAAACCTTCGCAGGGGGGCCCAGTGATATCTTGTTACTCCCCTGCACTGAGCACAAGTGTGGGGCGGCCACGCACAGCTGCTGCACGACAACGCCGCAAGTCCTTCATATGATTAGCAACAATGCCTGAGGCTTCCCTCTCTTTAGGTAAATATCTCAATGTACACTTTAATGTTTAGTACAGTATTTTAATACATTTTAAGTTCACTTATGGGCTAGTCCACTGAGGCCAGGTTCACAGTGCTGACTTGGAGACATGTGCATAGCAATCACCCCTGCGACCCCTGCCATTGCAGGGGGGCCCAGAGGCTTTGGGGCCCCTCCACCTCCCTCTCAGCTACCGCAAGTGCTGCCAATTAGCAAAAAACCCTCCCTGTTCACTCACAAAAGCCGTGTACAGGAGCTTGGGTAATTTTTTCCTGCTTCCCAGACACTGCTTCATAGCAGAACAGGCTCTGCTGCAATTCGCTGGCTCCCCATCACATGACCAGCATGTGGTTTGGTGACCAAGGGGCCCCATGCTATCATCTTTGCAAGGGGGCCCTATTAGGTCTAGTTATGCCCCTGCATGGAGGGGAGTAACTATAAACCATGGAGCCCCCCAGCAAAACTTTTATGGGGTCCTCAATGGTCAAACCCTTTCTCTTGCCTACCCCTGGTGACCCTCATGGCCAGAGGGCCCATCTTGCAAGGGTCATAAAACAAGTGTGGGCATCATAATTTTCACACCCATAACAAGTGTAGCCACAAAAACACCTGCATTGAAGGATGAACCCCTTTAACAGAGGGAGTGATGTAGTAATTGGAGCACCTCACACCCTGTAGTTACACCCCCGGTGCCTTGCGGTGCCACATAATGGCTACTCTATAACGCAGCTTGCCAAACTGCAATGGGTCACCTATGCAATGTTTACAGTGAGACGTGTGCGTTGTGGTGTAACAGAGTGCGGCATGGTTACACACTGCTGTAACCATTAACGCCTGCGTTACCATGCAAAGCATACACTTCATTGACTGTATGCTTCACTAAATGCGACTCAATACATGGGTAATGTGCGGCATTGCTTTCCTGATCCCTTGCTATCACAGGGAATGCAATGCAACGGTCACTATGGACGTGGCCTAATGCTTATGATGTACCTGAAGCAAAATAAAAGTGAAAAATTAGATACCACCTCAGTAGTAGGAATCCTTTGTATAGTCCAGAAGTTTCCCTGATCCTCTTTTAGACCTCCGTTCCAGAGCCGAGTCCCTCTAAAAATATCAGACACGATTATTAAAGCGGAATATAACCCTGCATTTCAACTTTGCTCTAAAACATTATTTACAGTATATTATATGCAACCAGCATTTTTTTTTTACTAGACCAGCATTGGAAGGGTTACACAGGGCTTTAAAGTCCCTGGAGATTTTTGCAGATGCATCCGAACTTGAGTTAGATACTTTTTGTTTACACAAATGTATCTAAGTGTTTATTGTGACTCATCTCTCTCACTGAGAAGGAGTTGGAGGACAGCCAAAGAGTGTATAACATTTCTAAATATATACATATAACTAAATAGAATGTAACTATCTGAACGTCTGCACGGAACTTAAAACCTCTGTGTTTAACCCTTCCAATGCTGGTCTAGTAAAAAAAAAATGCTTTTTGCATATAATATGCTGTAAATAATGTTTTAGAGCAAAGTTGAAATGCAGGGTTATATTCCGCTTTAAACGTGCCTCTTGACAACGTTCCCTTCAGTCTCCATACATCCCCTACTGGGCATGTGCAAATAAGCTCTGCACATGCCCGGTAAAACAAAGCCACTTTTTAAAAATGTTATTTAGTCTGTGACTGACAGCAGTGATTGAAAGTCCACTGTTCGCACCCAGCCAGCAGCCTCTCCCTTCTGCTACAAGGCAGAGCACCGCAGGTGCCGTATGCTTTTGTAAAACATGCAGCCGCCAGCATTACACACCAATGTGAAAGTGTGCTCAGGCCCTTAGCAAGACACTGCAACTTTTTATATGTTGCACACATTCACAAATAATAGATCTTTATTTATTGTTTATTTTGGATGCAGTTATTTACTTACAGGCTTTGAGCTAGGTATCATCCATCTTTTTTTATTGATGGGATTCATTTGGGCATGGTTGTCATACAGTATATTACACAGCCAAACACTGGCTTGGGATTGGAAAGTACTTTTTGACTTAGCTACCAGTTTTACAGGCTGTAGGGCGATTTGCTGGTGCTCGTCCAAACAATAGCTGAGTGCTGGCACCTGAACTAAACACCAAAGAAGGAAGATCATAGCTCCCAACTGTCACTCTTTTGGATGAATAGAAAAACTGCAGAGGATCTTAATTAATTAGAAACAAAAATAAAAAAAACTTCAGAGAAGTAGAATAAAAAGTGGGCACTTGGATACAGAAGCCGCAGAGAAAGAGCAACCCACAGGTGTCATAAACCTTTCCCCTTATCAGGCTACTGATGCAGAAATGGCAGTACTGTCCATTCCAAAGGCCTGTCATTTTGCCCTGCAAAGCCCATATGCAATATTGCACTCTGTGGTGTTATGGAACAATTCTTTAGAACGCTACGACTCAAGAAACACTTCTATGACAGGCAATCTTGCAATACAACTGATAATGAACCAACACACACAAGATGCACAAAAAAACTCAGATGGACCCCCAAAGCCGGAAAAAACCTTGCCCTGGACAAATACATAAACAAATTTAGATGCTAAATCCAGCGGTGTAGCTAAGGAGCTCTGGGCCCCAGTGTGAGTTTTACATAAGGTCCCCCAAGCACTCTATACATAACAATTGATATGGTGCACCAAAACCTGCCAAGGGCAACCACAGTGTCTGAAGGGGATGGGGAACAGCTTGTTAATGATTTACTACCATTCAAAGCATCTATAGATGTGATTATTACAAGCACAGGACCAATGAAGAGCTAAAACTGCAGTTGAGGGAGGGCCCTCTGGCCCAAGGGCCCCTTGTGTGGTCGAGACCTCTGCACCCCCTATTGCTATGCTACTGGCCAAATCTCTGACAGGGTTCTGAATAAATGAAAAACACTATCTCAAAATATAACATCGCAAGTGCAACAGGCTATTAGATCCCTGAAGAACAATAGAGACATTATCATCAAACCAGCGGATAAAGGAGATAACAGTCATCATGGACACCAGTGACTATATCCGGGAGGCACAAAGACAGTTGTTCAACACCATGCACTATGCCAAATTACAGGGGAACCCAACAAACAGCAACAGAATGGCACTCAATAAAATGATAAAGAAATTGCCCGCAAACACCAGACATCATATACAGACTCTTTTCCCTGAAAATCCCAGAAGAGCCTGCTTTTACATGCTTCCTAAAACCCACGAAACCCAGACAGGGCCATAATCTCAGGGAGTGGAACTCTCATGGAGAATATCTCAGGGTGTTTTGAGAATATTTTGAAACCTCTGGTCTGTAAAAAACCCAGCTACATACAAAATACTACCCACCTCCTCAACTAACTGTTGGCCATCGGCCCAGTGCCTGGAGGCACCATTCTTGCCACCACAATGCATGTAGAGTCTCTGTACACCAACATCCCCCATAATGATGGCATTGCTGCCTGTTGCAAATATCTTCAAGGTTTAGACAAACCTATAAAGCCAATTGCTGGACTCATGAGATTCATTCTTACCCATAATTATTTAACTTTTGGAGAGGACCTCTATTTACAGCAGATGGGAGTGGCAATGGGCTCACAGTGGGGTCACGATTTGTACGCAAATCTCTCCATGGAAAAGATCAAAGAAGAATGGCCTACTTTCATTTTATAGATTATATCTTGGTCATCTGGTCTGCAAGCGAGGAGGATCTCATTCAATTCCACAGGAATTCAAATGCCTTCGATCCCACAATCAAAATTGAGCTACTCTCACAGGGAGATTAACTTTCTTGAAACCACCATATACATCAGAGGGAACAACCTACAAATGTCCATGTACCGGAAACCGACAGATCATCCCACATACCTCCGGTATGACAATTTACACCTCAAACATATACAAACATATAAAGAATTCCATAATTTACAGCCGGGCAATAAGATGCAATTGGATCTGTTCTGACAGGGATAACATAGACAAACACCTGGGTTACCTGAAGAAGAATTTCATTAAACAGGGATACAATCTTCGAATGGCCGAGACCCAAATCAAGAAAGCTAACAACATCCCTAGGACTCCGCTCTTGGAGTACAAGCAAAACCAGGAAGAGAGCCGTCTCCCACAGGTGGTCACCTACAACCCACACCTGGAAATTTTAAAAAGGATTGCAAAAGAACTTCATCCTGTTCTACACAAGCATCAGAGACTGAGAAAGATATTCCCTAAACCTCCCCTCCTGGCATACAGACAGCCACCCAATCTTAATCAGGTGATTGTCAGGAGTGCCTTGAATAGGCCAGAATTTTTAAGCCTACCTGCCTTAAAAGTTTTTCTTTATATAAATCACCTCCTCTGGGTGAAGGGGTGAGTTTCTCCAAACCCTGAAATTGGAAGCCCTCCATATTGCCTGCTTTTACATTGCAAAAGTGTCTGACAACATTTGAAATATTGTTGGAGAGGTTCTTTTATACGCATTTTGTATATATACCTTATGATATTTAGTTTGTTGAGGCACAATAGCTGTATAAAAGGGTGATGCCAGTTTGGTGCATTACACCACACCTATGGTTTCCGCCCCGGGGGGGCTGGGTGGTGGGTGACGGCTTAGTTCCAAACACATAACTTCTCAAATCTGCCATTACCAACTAGCTATGATTAAGAACTAAATGTTCGAAACATGTTAGCTATGTAACCTTGTGGATTTCTGTGGATATGTCCGGCAATGAAGTTACTTTTATTGGACAAGTGCGGACCATTTTGTTGTTCCTACAATAAAGAGGACTTTTGAATCAATCCACTGAGAGCATCCCTCTTTGTCTTTTTGTGCACTGAGCCTGCACATACAGGTCTTGAAGCTAACAAAAGGGATCTCTGGAGGTGGAATGCATCTACTATGTGCCTAGGAACTTCATCACCTAGTGCTGTGGCATCACTTGCATACTATGTATCTGTGCAGGGCCGGGCCGAGGCATAGGCTGGAGAGGCTCCAGCCCTTAGGGCGCAGTGTAGGAGGGGGCGCACAATTCATTCAGCTGTCATTCCTAATTGTGTATGAAGCAGAAATAAATAAGAAAAGGGGATACCTAGCAGTGACTGCAAGCCATATAACTAGATATTAAAGTGTTGGGGAGGTTGTGGGCCCTGTGGCCCTCTTAGTCTAATAGCAATCAGTGTGTGACAGCTGAGGTGGGAGGGATGGAGGGGCGCACTTTGGTGTCTCAGCCTTGGCTGCTGGAGGACCTTGTCCCGGCTCTGTATCTGTGGATTAAAAGTATACATCCCAGGCAAGGCAGCTGTGTTTTTCTGAGCGATCAGAAGTTACAGTGGGATGCAAAAGTTTGGGCGACCTTGTTAATCGTCATCATTTTCCTGTATAAATCATTGGTTGTTATGATAAAAAAAAGTCAGTTAAATATATCATATAAGAGACACACTGTGATATTTGAGAAGTGAAATGAAGTTTATTGGATTTACAAAAAGTGTGCAATAATTGTTTAAACAAAATTAGGCAGGTGCATAAATATGGGCACCACAAAAAAAGAAATGAAATCAATATTTAGTAGATCCTCCTTTTGCAGAAATTACAGCCTCTAAACGCTTCCTGTAGGTTTCAATGAGAGTCTGGATTCTGGTTGAAGGTATTTTGGACCATTCCTCTTTACAATACATGTCTAGTTCATTCAGGTTTGATGGCTTCCGAGCATGGACAGCTCTCTTTAACTCACACCACAGATTTTCAATTATATTCAGGTCTGTGGACTGAGATGGCCATTCCAGAACGTTGTATTTTGAGTGCATTTTGAGCAGTTTTTAGGGTTGTTTTGTTGAAAGATCTAGCCCCGGTGCAGCTTTATCTTTGTTACTGATACCTGGACATTGGTCTACAGAATCTGCTGATACTGAGTGGAATCCATGCATCCCTTAACTTTGACAAGATTCCTAGTCCCTGCACTGGCCACATAGCCCCACAGCATGATGAAACTACCACCATATTTTACTGTAG
The DNA here is from genome assembly GCF_040937935.1 of Hyperolius riggenbachi. Classification (NCBI taxonomy): domain Eukaryota; kingdom Metazoa; phylum Chordata; class Amphibia; order Anura; family Hyperoliidae; genus Hyperolius; species Hyperolius riggenbachi. Next base: position 58,651,370 of record NC_090655.1, read on the forward strand.
GTAGCAGGTGTTTTTCTTGGAATGCTGTGTTGTTTTTCCTCCATGCATGATAATGCCCCTTGTTATGCCCAAATACCTCAATTTTAGTTTCATCAGTCCACGGCACTTTATTGTTGTCCAAATATGCTTTAACATGCTTCAAGTCGTCTCTGTTTGTGCTGTGGGTGGAGAAAACGCTTCCTCTGTATCACTATCGCATACAGCATCTCCTTGTGTAAAGTGCGCCGAATGGTTGAACGATGCGCAGTGACTCCATCTGCAGCAAGATGATGTTGTATGTCTTTGGTGCTGGTATGTGGGTTTACTCTGATTGTTGTCAGCATTCGTCACTTCTGTTTATTCAATATTTATCTTGGTCTGCTACCTCGAGCCTTAAAGGGAAGGTCCAAGCAAAATAAAAAAAAATGAGTTTCACTTACCTGGGGCTTCTACCAGCCCCATGCAGCCATCTTGTGCCCTCGTAGTCACTCACTGCTGCTCCAGTCCCCCGCTGGCAGCTTGCCGACCTCGGAGGTCGGCGGGCCGCATTGCGTTTATTTTTACACATTCCCGCTATTGCAGGAGCATTAACACATACATTTTTTACGCGTTACTGGTTCAATGCGTACATTTTTACGCATTTAACCAGTAATGCGTAAAAATGTATGTGTTAGTGTTCCTGTACTAGCGGGAATGAGTAAAAATGTACGCAATGCGGCCAGCCGACCTCCGAGGTCGGCAAGCTGCCAGCAGAGGACTGGAGTAGCAGTGAGTGACTACGAGGGCACAGGATGGCTGCATGGGGCTGGTAGAAGCCCCAGGTAAGTGAAACTAATTTTTTTTTATTTTGCTTGGACCTTCCCTTTAACTTGAACTGAGCCTGTTCTCTTCCATTTCCTCAATATGTTCCTAACTGTGGATACAGACAGCTGAAATCTGGGACAGCTTTCTGTATCCTTCCCCTAAACCATTATGGTGAACAATCTTTGTCTTCAGGTCATCTTAGAGTTGTTCTGAGACCCCAATGTTGCTACTCTTCAGAGATAATTAAAAGAGGATGGAAACTTACAACCGACCCCCTTAAATACTCTTTCTTGTAATTGGATTCACCTGTGTATGTAGGTCAGGGGTCATTGAGCTTAGCAAGCCAATTTGAGTTCCAATAATTAGTTCTAAAGGTTTTGGAATCAATAAAATGACCACACTTATGCACCTGCCTAATTTTATTTAAACAATTATTGCACACTTTCTGTAAATGCAATAAACGCCATTTCACTTCTCAAATATCACTGTGTGTCTCTCCTATATGATATATTTAACTGACATTTTTTATCGTAACAACAACCAATGATTATACAGGAAAATCATGACAATTAACAAGATTAACAAGGTCGCCCAAACTTTCGCATTCCACTGTACTACATTGGGGCGCCTATATTACTACAAAATCTATACATTGGTTCAAAACTGTAGAAGAAGGAATAAACAAGGACTCTAACTTCTTGTGCTCAGTTGTCTTTAAATGCAGTATAGGAGAATTTTGGAGCATATATGGGTATTAAGTAAAAAAAAACATCAAACCTATTTAAACAGAACAGAATAGGAACATAGAACTAATAACAAGAAACAGCTGCTGTCCATTTGTATGAGGTAATAAACCCTGATTTAAATAGGACCTTTGGAACCACTGTATATTTGTAAGTGAATGAGAGCCTAGTTGTAATGGTCAATGTAGTAAGAGTATAATGGAACTAAATGGTAAATTTGCATCTTAACTTCATTTACATGGTGATATTTAATTTATATAAGCCTTTAACCTGGAATATATTAGGATATTCTTTAGATCCATGAGGAGACTATAAGGTGCCTTGCGGCACATAGAAGATGGGAATGTGATTGTAAGGGGCTTACCTGTGGTTATGTCCCTCGCCGGTCCCTCCGCTCCGCTCACTTCCAGGTCCGTTGGCGTGCATGGCAACGCCAGTGTCCCTGCCGACAGGAGTGCGTGCGCATCCTCTCTGGATCAGCAGAGCGCGCACGGCTGTAGACTTCAGCCGTACGCGCTCAGACGCAGGAGGTTGTAGTGTCACTGTTAGTCAGCTGACGCTCAGGCAGGGCTGCTGTGTGATTGGTTGCTGTGTTGTGGCCGGGCACTGATTGGATGATCGCCTGTATTTAAAGCTTGCTGTGATACTTGGTTATTGCCTGTGATAGCTTTGGCTGTGTGCTTTTGCTGGGTGTGATATTGTTGTTATTGGATTATCTGTGTACCGACCTTGCCTGGAAACCGACCTCTCTTTGATCACCGCCTGTACCGACCTTTGCCTGGAATCTGATTACTCTCTGACTGTCGTCTGTACCGACCCTTTGCCTGGAATTTTACTACTCTTTGATTGCTGCCTGGACCGACCTTGGATTGTCTGATTCTGATATTGCTTGCTCCTAATGTACTTCGATATCCTGATCTCTCGTGTATGACCTCGGATTGTTTCTGGACTCTTGCTTGTCTCCTGTTAGGTCCTGGTGAGTTACATAGCTCACTCTACGTCCAGCTCCTATACCTTGCACCTACAAGGCCTGGACCGTGTAACCGAAGTCGGGTAGGTGCTGTTTCTTCACCTCCCGTTCAAGCGGGGATGCGCCACACAGGTTAAAGAAGGTGGTGTTAGATTGGGGCATAGAAGCTGAGCTGTGAGCTGATAACTTGCCAAGCCTGACAGCAATAGAATATGTCAAAGCAGAAGTCCATAGGTATCTTGTTTATTCCTATGTGGAGAATGGCTAAAATATTTGGGGATAGTGTAAATCTTTCCCATAAATTGGTATTAATAAATCTTGTTACATCTTGCCATAAGTCTTGGATAAATGGACAGTACCAGAGTATGTGCATTAAGGAACCTGGAAGACCACATTCTCTCCAACATAGAGGAGAGGTTTCTGTGAAAATTTTAGAGATTTGTATTGGCGTAGTGTACCATCTTATAATTTTTTTGGAGTGTTTCCCAGTGTGTGGCACATTTGGAGTGATGGGCCAGAATGTTAGAGGCCAGTTGAATATCACTTAGGGAGATTTCTCAATGGAGATCTTTAGACCAGTTTCTGATCTAAATGCTTTATCTTAAAGGACAACTAAAGCGAGAGTGATATGAAGGCTGCCATATTAATTTCCTTTTAAAGAGGAGCTGTCAGCCATGCTATCTCAGAAAAAAACACATACATAAGTAGATACATACTTTCTCTACTTACATAACATATGTATTGCACTGTCCATGTTTTGGTTTTAGTGATTTTTTTTACAGTAAAAAAAGAGAAAATCCTTCTTAGCATTTCCCAATTTAAAGAGAAACTCTAACCTAGAATTTAACTTTATCCCAATCAGTAGCTGATACCCCCCTTTACATGAGAAATATAATGCTTTTCACAAACAGACCATCAGGGGGCGCTGTATGACTGATTTTGTGCTGAAACCCCTCCCACAAGAAGCTCTGGGACCGCTGTACTTTTGGCAGTTTGTTACAATGTAACAAGGTTCACAGACAGGAAATAGCTGTTTACAGCTGTCTCTAACAGCCAAAACAGCTAGGAGCAGCTACATAACCTGCCCACAGTAAAAATGTCACCATGTAATAAATGTCAGAATGTAAATCGGGGAGAGGAAAGATTTTACAATGAGCAAACACTGACTAAATCATTTATACATAATTATGGTAAAAAATGAAGCACTTTTTTTGTACTACATTATTTTCACTGGAGTTCCTCTTTAAGTGTGGCTATTTGAAGCCAATCCTGATGTAATTACCTCCCTTAGTCTCCTCTGCCTGATTGCCTGCCCTCCACTCTAGAAAGTGCATTGTCTCAGCATGAGAAATACTGGCCAATCAGAGAGGAACAGAGGTGTGGGAGGGGAAAACAGGAGGGAAAGAGGCTTCAGCCAATCAGGCTACATTAGTTAAGTCTGAGGGGAAGTATAAAAGCAAAAAGAGGACAACCCAGCATGCCCTGCAACTTCCTTTTTGTGTACCAAATAAGAGTCAGGTAAACTGGGGAATGATAATTTAGCAACAAGAAAAGTAATAGTGATTTTAACTTTTGGATTGCCTGGTTAGCACCCTTATTACTTGTTTACCAGATAAAAATAAAGCATAGATTTTTTATTTTATGCCCGACAATTACACTTTAAGCAATACCAGTTGCCTGGCAGCCCTGATGATCCTCTACCTGTAATACTTTTAGCCGTAGACCTTGAGCAAGCATGCAGCAGATGTTTCTGCCAATATTGTCAGATCTGACAAGATTAGTTGGTTCAGATCAGGGGAGTTCTTTATCCCATGAAGCAAGAGATTGCTCAGCACATTCAGAATTTGTGATCACAAATTCAAACCATTATTCCCCCCCACCTGCCTCCCCCCTTTGATAAGGCATCTGTGTCAGCATCCATGTACTCCTTCTCCATGTCAGAATACGATGGTGATGGAAGGCGATTGCTGCTTTTTACTGTGTTTTTTTTTTCTGCGACCTTTAAACTCATTTCCCTGGCATCTGGTTAACTTCTTCTCTGAGTTTTGGTCAAAGGTGAATGTAAGTTCTGCTTATTGCATTCTGATTTATCTACAAAAAAGCTGCTTAGCTGTTTTAAATTTAGATGAAATGTCTTATTCGTTCCAGTGGCAACTGAGATCCTGTTTATTTTTATTAAATCTGTTTTTATATTTTTCTTGGTTTTCACACCAACCTGACAAGTGCCCAATGGCAGTTTTATGAAATACAATATCCAGCGCCATTTCCAATAAAAACAGACCCCTGTTATTTCCACAGCGCCGAGCGTTGAAATACCCCGAACGCTCGCCTCCTGCCCCAGGGTACGGCATTTCCACATCTGGAAAGAGGATGATTGAATTTGTTCCGGAGCGTTTGAATTTAATCAGTTCTTTTTATCCCTGTATTACTTTTCTGTTTACAAACTTTCCCACCAGTGCTGTGAAGAGCACCAAGTCACGGTGAAGTTATGTGTTTCTTGTGGGTAAGAGACCTTTGGATTCCAGGAACTTTAAACTCGAAGCCTGTGATGTTGACAAAATTAAATTCCCTCGCTGAGATCTTTGCAAACTTCACTTCCTCACCAGATTCTGTATTGTAGACATTGACCTACACAGGTCAAACCAGGACATATACTTGAATTAGTCTGCATCAGTGTGAATTCAGAAGGTCAGTCTTTATTTTTAAGTTTATTTACACGTTCGCCAAAGTTTCCCCACCGTTGCTTCCCACTGGAAAAAAAGAGAACAGTATATATCTGGGATATATGGTGTGGTACAAAATTACTGTTACAGGACCACAGTAGAACTCCAGAAAACAAAAAATTATGGATATTTGGAGAAGCTAAACTGTTACAGGTCTATGGTTGGATTTCTGGAAAGGTCATGCGGCCTGGGGCCTACAGTGGCTGCTGCCCAAGGGGGTGACTAGCTGAACATAGAATCGGGGTTGCTACATAGAGAAGATGAAGCTGCCAACCAGCAGCTAAGGATACACACTAAGGCCCAGTGCACACCAAAAACCTCTAGCAGATCTGCAAAACGCTAGAGGCTTTTGAAGCAGATTTCAGAGTGATTCTAGGCATGTTTTCTAAATACGCCTAGCGTTTTTTGGAGCGTTTTTGTGTAGCACATTTCAAATATTGTTACAGTAAAGCTGTTACTGAACAGCTTCTGTAACAAAAACGCCTGGAAAACCGCTCTGATCTAGCGTTTTTCAGAGCAGTTTTCCACTTTCCTATACTTAAAGAGACTCTGTAACGAAAATTTCATCCGGTTTTCTACCATCCTACAAGTTCCTAAACGTATTCTAATGTGCTCTGGCTTACTGCTGCACTTTCTACTATCACCATCTCTGTAATAAATCAGCTTATCTTTCCCCTGTCGGACTTGTCGCCCTGTGTCTGGGAGGCTGCCAAGTTCTTCAGTGTTGTGGTTCTGCTATGCACGTCCCCTCCGGGCCTCTCTATTCACACTGCCTGTGTGTTATTTAGATTAGGGCAGCTTCTCTCTGCTCTCTTATCTTTTACAAGCTGGATAAATCGTCCTCTGAGCTGGCTGGGCTTTCACATACTGAGGAATTACAGACACCGGCAGAGCTGTGTGCAGAAAGAAACAATCAGCCTCACAGCCTGTCACTCTTCAGTGGAAGATAGCTGCAGGGGGAAAGAAACACACAAATGATCTCTTGAGATTCAAAAGGAAGGCTGTATACAGCCTACTTGTGTATGGATGTATTTTCTATGCGTGGACATACTGTACATCAACCTACTTCCTGTTTTGGTGGCCATTTTGTTTGTTTATAAACAAACTTTTTAAAACTGTTTTTGACCACTTAATGCGGCGGGGAGCGGCAAAATTGTGACAGAGGGGAATAGGAGAGGTCCCCTAACGCACTGGTAGGTTTACTTTTGTGCAATTTTAACAATACAGATTCTCTTTAACATTTAGGCCTCAGAAATCTAAAAAATGCTGTAGCCCCTGAGTTTGCGTTTGTGGAAAAAACGAACCGCTCTGGTGTGCGCCATCCCATTCACTTTCATTAGCCAAGCGGTTTTCCCCTGCAAGCGTTTTAAAAAACGCTTCAGAACCGCTCTTGTGTGCACCAGCCCTTAAAGAGGGACTCCAGTGAAAATAATATAATAAAAAAGTGCTTCATTTTTACTATAATTATGTATGAATGATTTAGTCATTGTTTGCCCATTGTAAAAGCTTTCATCTCCCTGATTTACATTCTGACATTTATCACATGATGACATTTTTAATGTTGGCAAATGATGTCACTGGAAGTAGCTGCTGCTTGCTTTTTTTGGCAGTTGGAAATAGCTGTAAACTGCTATTTCCCACAATGCAACGAGGTTCACAGACAGGAAACTGCCAGGATTATGTTCTCATAGTTTCCTGTGGTAGGGGTTTCACCACAATATCAGCCATACAGAGCCTCCTGATGATCAGTTTGTGAAAAGGAATAGATTTCTCATGTAAAAGGGGGTATCAGCCATGCATGGGCTTAAATTCGGATTCGGGTGATCCGGATAGTTCCGGATAGTTACTATCCGGATTTCACCCAGTAATGCTGTGCGGGCTGGGCGGGGAGGTCAAACTTACCTTTCTGACGTCTTCTTCGCTTGTCCCTCGGCACCTCCCACGATGCATTCCAATCCGCTGTCACGTGACTACAAACACTTCCTCCTTCCGGGTTGAAGGAGGAAGTGTTTGTAGTCAAGTGACGGAGGATTGGAATGCATCGTGGGAGACGCCTAGGGACAAGCGAAGAAGACGTCAGATAGGCAAGTTTGACCTCCCCGCCCAGCCCGCACAGCATTACTGGGTGAAATCCGGATAGTAACTATCTGGATCCACCGAATCCGAATTTAAGCCCATGCCTGGTATTGGCTACTGATTGGGATGAAGTTCAATTCTTGGTCACGGTTTCTCTTTAAAAAATCATGATACATGAGAACAGTTGGTATTAACCAATTAGGCGACCTGCTGGGACGCAGAAGGGCTGATGTTTTCTTGTCACATCTTTTTACGCATAGATTACAGCACACGTGTTGAACTCCAGGCCTGGAGGGCCATATCCAGGCCCGTGTTTGGGATGGACTGAGAAATGGAGAAGTGTGTTCTACTTGATCCATCAATTAATTTTAGCTGTGCCAAAAATGTGTGAGGACCTTGGCTCTTGAGGACCGGAGTTCAACATCCCTGAAGAATAAACCGAACAAGTGTGTATGGGCTTGGAATAGAGAGAACCTAGGCATGACTGCTTGGACATGTATTTCCAATGGAGATAATGAAGAAGGAGACCCATTTACAGACAAGTGTACCTCACTGCATATCTACCTTTTCTGTTGAGTGAACTCACCTCACTGCATATAACTACCTTTGTGTTGAGTGAACTCAGCTGACTGCATCTAACTACCTGTTGTGTTCAGTGAACTCACCTCACTGCATATATAACTACCTTTGGGTTTAGTGAACTCATATCACTGCACATAGCTACCTTTTGTGTTCAGTGAACTCACCTCACTGCATATATAACTATCTTTGGGTTGAGTGAACTCACCTCACTGCACATAGCTACCTTTTGTGTTCAGTGAACTCACCTCACTGCATATATAACTACCTTTGGGTTGAGTGAACTCAGCTGACTGCATCTAACTACCTGTTGTGTTCAGTGAACTCACCTCACTGCATATATAACTACCTTTGGGTTGAGTGAACTCATCTCACTGCATATCTACCTTTTCTGCTGAGTGAACTCACCTCACTGCATATACCTAGCTTCCCCCCGAGATGGATAAAATGGACAAAGCAGGTAGAGGAAGAGGTAGAGGCAGACCCAGAGGAAGGCCACCTGGCACTGGCAGGTCTGTGCGAGGTGGTGTTGCTGTGATTTCGTGCGGACCTGGCCCAAAGTACAGTGCTCAGAAGAAGGCACGTGCCATCACTTCCCAAAATTGTGAGGACGTGCTTGAGTATTTAACACAGAACACCTCATCTCCCGCAGCCACCAGCGCTACAACAAGCACCACATCCGCTGCATTTGACACTTCGCAGGAGTTATTTGGTGGTGGTGAAATCACTGTGTTGAGTGAACTCAGCTGACTGCATCAGCTGACTGCATCTAACTACCTGTTGTGTTCAGTGAACTCACCTCACTGCATATATAACTACCTTTGTGTTGAGTGAACTCAGCTGACTGCATCTAACTACCTGTTGTGTTCAGTGAACTCACCTCACTGCATATATAACTACCTTTGGGTTGAGTGAACTCACCTCACTGCACATAGCTACATTTGTGTTCAGTGAACTCACCTCACTGCATATATAACTACCTTTGGGTTGAGTGAACTCACCTCACTGCACATAGCTACCTTTTCTGTTCAGTGAACTCACCTCACTGCATATAAATACCTTTGTGTTGAGTGAACTCAGCTGACTGCATCTAACTACCTGTTGTGTTCAGTGAACTCACCTCACTGCATATATAACTACCTTTGTGTTGAGTGAACTCAGCTGACTGCATCTAACTACCTGTTGTGTTCAGTGAACTCACCTCACTGCATATATAACTACCTTTGGGTTGAGTGAACTCACCTCACTGCACATAGCTACCTTTTGTGTTCAGTGAACTCACCTCACTGCATACAACCAGGGCCGGGCTAAGGCAGAGGCTGGAGAGGCTCCAGCCTCAGGGCGCAGTGTAGGAGGGGGCGCACAACTCACTCAGCTATCATTTCCTATTGTGTTTGAAGCAGAAAGAAATAAGAAAAGGGGATACATGACAGTGACTGCAAGCCAGATAACTAGAGATTAAGGTGTTGGGGAGGTTGAGGGCCCTGGGGTGCCTCTTACTCTAATAGCAATCAGTGTGTGACGGCTGGGGTGGGAGGGATGGAGGGGCGCACTTTGCTGTCTCAGCCTTGGGTGCTGAAGGACCTTGTCCCGGCTCTGCATACAACTACCTTTGTGTTGAGTGAACTCAGCTGACTGCATCTAACTACCTGTTGTGTTCAGTGAACTCACCTCACTGCATATATAACTACCTTTGGGTTGAGTGAACTCAGCTGACTGCATCTAACTACCTGTTGTGTTCAGTGAACTCACCTCACTGCATATATAACTACCTTTGGGTTTAGTGAACTCATCTCACTGCACATAGCTACCTTTTGTGTTCAGTGAACTCACCTCACTGCATATATAACTATCTTTGGGTTGAGTGAACTCACCTCACTGCACATAGCTACCTTTTGTGTTCAGTGAACTCACCTCACTGCATATATAACTACCTTTGGGTTGAGTGAACTCAGCTGACTGCATCTAACTACCTGTTGTGTTCAGTGAACTCACCTCACTGCATATATAACTACCTTTGGGTTGAGTGAACTCATCTCACTGCATATCTACCTTTTCTGCTGAGTGAACTCACCTCACTGCATATACCTAGCTTCCCCCCGAGATGGATAAAATGGACAAAGCAGGTAGAGGAAGAGGTAGAGGCAGACCCAGAGGAAGGCCACCTGGCACTGGCAGGTCTGTGCGAGGTGGTGTTGCTGTGATTTCGTGTGGACCTGGCCCAAAGTACAGTGCTCAGAAGAAGGCACGTGCCATCACTTCCCAAAATTGTGAGGACGTGCTTGAGTATTTAACACAGAACACCTCATCTCCCGCAGCCACCAGCGCTACAACAAGCACCACATCCGCTGCATTTGACACTTCGCAGGAGTTATTTGGTGGTGGTGGTGGTGGTGAAATCACTGATTCACAGCCACTACTGCAACAACAAGAAGAAGGCGCAGGTACACCACCGCATATGAGTTAGGTGGCGATAGTATGGACGTAACGTGTGAGGAGGGGCATGATGAACCACCTGAAGTTGGTGCAGTTGTGGAGTTGTCTGAGGAAAGCGAAGCTGGGCAGGAGGATTATGATGACGATTATACGGATGTCACGTATGTTCCCAATAGAGGAGATGACCAGGGGGACAGTTTAGAGGGGGAGCCAGAGAGGAGTAGGAGGAGACGACTTCATGATAGAAGCAGAGGGAGCTCAACCTCAGAAACAGCTGGGGCAGTGTCCGGTGCCATGTATCGTCAGCTATGGCCAGCCAGCCAACATGCCCTTCAAGGTCAGCTGTTAATGCCACCGTAGTGCCATCACCCCAGGGGGGCTCAGCGGTTTGGAAATATTTTACGGTGTGTGCCTCAGATAGGAGCAAAGCCATCTGTTCTCTCTGCCTCCAAAAATTGATCTGTGGAAAGGCCAACACTCACGTAGGGACAAGTGCCTTACGAAGGCACCTGGAGAAAAGGCACAAACAGCTATGGGAAGAACACCTGAGGAAAAGCAGCACCCCTCAAAAGACAAGCCACACTCCTTCTCCTCTTCCTCCTTCAGGTGCATCGTCTTCATCCACTTTCTCCCTTGAACCTTCACAGTCACCCTCCTTCACACCGCCTCTGCCCTTGAGCAGGTCCTGTTCCTCTGCCCACAGCAGTAGCCAGGTGTCCGTGAAGGAAGTCTTTGAGCGGAAGAAGCCAATTTCGGCCAGTCACCCTGTTGCCCGGCGTCTGACAGCTGGTGTGGCGGAACTATTAGCTCGCCAGGTATTACCATACAAGCTGGTGGAGTCAGAGGCTTTCCGTAAATTTGTGGCCATTGGGACACCGCAGTGGAAGATACCAGGCCGCACTTATTTTTCACGAAAGGCCATACCCAAACTGTACCGTGCAGTTCAGAGGCAAGTGGTGTCATCTATTGCGAAGAGCGTTGGGTCAAGGGTCCACCTGACCACGGATTAGTGTTGGGCGAACACCTGGATGTTCGGGTTCGCGAACGTTCGCCGAACATGGCCGCGATGTTCGGGTGTTCGAACCGAACTCCGAACATAATGGAAGTCAATGGGGACACGAACTTTCGTGCTTTGTAATGCTTCCTTACATGCTACATACCCCAAATTTGCAGGGTATGTGCACCTAGGGAGTGGGTACAAGAGGAAAAAACAATATTTGAAAAAGAGCTTATAGTTTTTGAGAAAATTGATTGTAAAGTTTCAAAGGAAGCGACACAGAGCACAATGCTATACAGTGGTGGGTGAGCGGTGTACTACTGTTCCCAGCAGCGACACAGAGCACAATGCTATACAGTGGTGGGTGAGCGGTGTACTACTGTTCCCAGCAGCGACACAGAGCACAATGCTATACAGTGGTGGGTGAGCGGTGTACTACTATTCCCAGCAGAGACACAGAGCACAATGCTATACAGTGGCGGGTGAGCGGTGTACTACTGTTCCCAGCAGAGACACAGAGTGGCAGTAAACACAATGCTATACAGTGGTGGGTGAGCGGTGTACACAGAGTGGCTGTAAACACAATGCTATATAGTGTGGGTGAGCGGTGTACTACTGTTCCCAGCAGCGACACAATGACTGGGGGGACCCTGGCTAGCCTGGCTGGAGAGAGAACTACCCTGCCTGCCTACCCAAAGCTAAACCCACAGACAAATGGCGGAGAAATGACGTGGATCGGGTATTTATTTACCCGAACCACGTGACCCGTTCGGCCAATCAGAGCGCGTTTGGGTCCAAACCACGTGACCCGTTCGGCCAATCACAGCGCTAGCCAAACGTTCGGGGAACGTTCGGCCATGCGCTCTTAGTTCGGCCATATGGCCGAACGGTTTGGCCGAACACCATCAGGTGTTCGGTCGAACTGGAACATCACCCGAACAGTGTGATGTTCTGCAGAACCCGAACAGTGGCGAACACTGTTCGCCCAACACTACCACGGATGCCTTGTCTGCCAAGCATGGACAGGGCCACTACATTACGTACACAGCCCATTGGGTCAACCTGGTGACCGATGGCAGCAAGCAGGGAGTACGTGGCTGCGCAGCGGACTGACTTGTCACACCTCCAAGGCTTGCAGGCAGGCCTCCTGCCACCTCCTCTCCTTCTCCTCCAGCTACATCCTCTTCGCTGTCAACCTCCTCCTCCTCCTTGGCTGAGTGTAAGTTGAACTCTAGAGGTGCTGCCATCTCCTCTTCCTCTCCAGCTACACAGCCCCATCTCCCCAGAGCCTACGCTGCATGCCAGGTACGACGGTGTCACGCAATTCTAGACGTGTCTTGCCTCAAAGCGGAGAGTCACACTGGAGCAGCTCTCCTGCCTGCTCTTAAACAGGTGGAGCAATGGCTGACCCCGCACCAGCTGGGGATCGGCAACGTGGTGTGTGACAACGGCAGCAATCTCCTTTCCGCTTTGAATTTAGGAAAGCTGACACATGTACCCTGCATGGCACATGTGCTGAATCTGGTCGTGCAAAGATTTGTCTCAAAGTACCCAGGCTTAGAGGACGTCCTGAAGCAGACCAGGAAGTTGTGTGGGCATTTCAGGCGGTCTTATACGGCCATGGCACGCTTTGCGGACATTCAGCGGAAAAACAACTTGCCGGTGAGACGCTTGATATGCGATAGCCCAACTCGCTGGAATTCCACCCTGCTCATGTTCTCTCGCCTGCTAGACCAGGAGAAAGCCGTCACCCAGTACCTGTACAACTACAGTAGAAGGACACAATCTGGGAAGATGGGGATGTTGTGGCCCAACAGCTGGACACTGATGCGAAATGCATGCAGGACCATGCGGCCGTTTGAGGAGGTGACCAACCTGGTGAGTCGCGCTGAAGGCACCATCAGCGACTTGATCTCCTACGCTTACTTCCTGAAGCGTGCTGTGCGTAGAGTGGTGGATGAAGCTGTGGAGGAGCGGGAACAGGAACAGCTATGGCAGGAGGATTCGTGGGAGCGATTTACATCCGAACCACATGTTTCCTCGACACCTGCGGCACCACAGAGGGGGGAGGAGGAGGAAGAAGAGGAGTCATGTGGGGAAGGAGAGGAGTCAGACTCGGATGACGATTATGAGGAAGGTGTTTCTATGGAGGAGGAAGAGGCGGCAGCGGCGGCAGAAGAACAATCGCAGCAGCCATCACAGGGGGCTTCTGCTGCTCCACGTTTCCGTGGTATTGTTCGTGGCTGGGGGGAGGAAGAGGAGTTGCGTGACGTCACTGTGGAAGAGCAAGAGGAGATGGAGAGTACGTCTGGATCCGAATTTGTGCAGATGGCCTCTTTCATGTTGTCCAGCCTGTTGAGGGACCCCCGTATCAAAAAACTCGAGAATGACCTGTACTGGGTGGCCATGCTACTAGACCCTTGGTACAGGCACAAAGTGGCAGACCTGTTACCAATTCAACACAAGGCGGAAAGGATGCAGCACTTTCAGAACAAGCTGTCAATGATGCTTTACAATTAGAGATGGGCCGAACCTCCGATTTTAGGTTCGCGAACCGGGTTCGCGAACTTTCGCGTAACGTTCGGTTCACGTTAAAGTTCGCGAACCGCAATAGACTTCAATGGGGATGCGAACTTTGAAAAAAAAAAATAATTATGCTGGCCACAAAACTGATGGAAAAGATGTTTCAAGGGGTCTAACACCTGGAGGGGGGCATGGCGGAGTGGGATACATGCCAAAAGTCCCGGGGAAAAATCTGGATTTGACGCAAACCAGCGTTTTAAGGGCAGAAATCACATTGAATGCTAAATGACAGGCCTAAAGTGCTTTAAAACATCTTGCATGTGTATACATCAATCAGGTAGTGTAATTAAGGTACTGCTTCACACTGACACACCAAACTCACCGTGGCAGGTTCACTGAACACAACAGGTATGCAGTGGTGGGTTCACTAAACAGGTATACAGTGGCGGGTCCACTGAACAGAACAGGTATGCAGTGGCGGGTTCACTGAACACAACAGGTATGCAGTGGTGGGTTCACTGAACAGGTATGCAGTGGTGGGTTCACAGAACAGATATGCAGTGGTGGGTTCACAGAACAGGTATGCAGTGGTGGGTTCACAGCACAGGTATGCAGTGGTGGGTTCACAGAACAGGTATGCAGTGGTGGGTTCACAGCACAGGTATGCAGTGGCAGGTTCACTGAACAGGTATGCAGTGATGGGTTCACAGCACAGGTATGCAGTGGCAGGTTCACTGAACAGGTATGCAGTGATGGGTTCACAGCACAGGTATGCAGTGGTGGGTTCACAGAACAGGTATGCAGTGGTGGGTTCACAGCACAGGTATGCAGTGGCAGGTTCACTGAACAGGTATGCAGTGATGGGTTCACAGAACAGGTATGCAGTGGCAGGTTCACTGAACAGGTATGCAGTGGTGGGTTCACAGTACAGGTATGCAGTGGTGGGTTCACAGAACAGGTATGCAGCCAGCCAGGAACAAGTTAAGCCTAACTAATCTTTCCCTGAGAGACAGTCTGCAGCAGCTCGCCCTACTCTCACTAACGCAGGCAGCACACGAGTGACCGTAATGGCCGCCGCTGCCTGCCTTATATAAGGGGGGGGTGGGGCTCCAGGGGCTAGTGTAGCCTAATTGGCTACACTGGGCCTGCTGACTGTGATGTAGAGGGTCAAAGTTGACCCTCAAGGTGCATTATGGGGCGAACCGAACTTCCGCAAAGGTTCGCCAGCGGGACGCGAACGCGAACCATCGAAGTTCGCGTGGAACCGTTCGCCGGCGAACCGTTCGGCCCATCTCTATTTACAATGCATTTAAAGGACTTACGAGGCGAAAAAGACCTAAAAAGTTAAATACCTGCATGTAATAGCAATGCCGTTCCGCTGGGTCCCCGCAGCTCAATGTACCCCCCGGCCGGTCCCGACCCCCCAGCCCGGGTCACTACCTCGGGGCGGGCGTGCATGCCTGCCTGCTGCCCTCCTTGCCTGGATGTGTAGTGGTAGCCGTTGCTCAGGCTCCAACTCCGGAACGAAATACAACCATCTACAGTTTCAAACAATTTAAAAATACAACCATCTACAGTTTCAAACAATTTAAAAATACAACCATCTACATTTTAAAACAATTGAAAAATACAACCATCTACAGTTTCAAACAATTGAAAAAAATGGCAAAAAACTTGCCCTCTATAAAACATTCTTGGCAAATGCTTTCGACTTGGTTTATCTTCCGCTGGTTCAAGGGTCCATCTGATCACAGATGCCTGGTCTGCAAAGCACGGTCAGGGCAGCTACAGCATGGGTCTCAGCAGGCTCCCACTTCGGGCCGGAATCCAACCTTCATTCCCCGCCCATTACCCGTGGACGTGGTGACAATGGCAGACTTGCCCTCCATAACGAATTCCCGTTAAAGGATTCAAAGTTGATTCATTAAAATTAGGGCCTCAAAAGTTCCTCCTGAGTCCTGTATTGTTATTTTTGGTCACTACCTCGGGGCGGGCGTGCTTGCCTGCCTGCTGCCCTCCTTGGATGTGTAGTGGTAGCCGTTGCTCAGGCTCCACACCAGATTCAAACCCTCATTCCCCGGCCATTACCCGGGGTCACAATGCCAGACTTGCCCGCCTCCATAGGATTCTCATTGTAGCGGTACTGAACAAGTACACAGCAAGTAGAAAATGTAATTTAAAAACAAAATGTAAGCTTTTTAACAATGCCATGGAAAGTTGAGAAGGCCATTACCTGACATCACTGAGTGAGGAAGAGCAATCTCGCCATGTTGCGCAGTAGTCCAGCATGGCCGTCACTACACAAACAGCTGGTAACTTGCGGTGCATTACACAGTTAGTTTGGTGCGTCAGTGTGAATCAGTACTCTAATTACACTACCTGATTGATGTATACACATGCAAGATGTTTGAAAGCACGTTAGGCCTGCAATTTAGCATTCAATGTGATTTCTGCCCTTAAAACGCTGTTTTGCGTCACATTCAGATTTTTCCCCGGGACTTTTGGCGTGTATTCCACTCCGCCATGCCCCCCTCCAGGTGTTAGACCCCTTGAAACATCTTTTCCATCACTTTTGTGGCCAGCATAATTTTTTCTTTTTTTCAAAGTTTGCCTCCCCATTGAAGTCTATTGCGGTTCGCTAACTTTTTCGCGAACCGAACCTTCCGCGGAAGTTCGCGAACCCGGTTCGCGAACCTAAAATCGGAGGTTCGGGCCATCACTATTCAGGATATTATACCAATTTATTGTTGTCTACAGTCCTCTTAAAGAGACACTAAAGCCAGTTTAAAAACGGCTTTTTACCTTTTAACTTAGCTGTAGGGAGAACAGTGGTGCCTGGATGAGTGAATCCGTGAATGCATTTGTTTGAACATTTGCATGCGAGAGTGCAAAGGGTTACTGATTTTAGTTAATTTTCTGGCCACACCCCCTTCAGCACCTCCCTTTCCTTAATAACTTATTTAATGTCCTAACTAGAGGCAATGTGCCTGGATGTATGTTTTTGTTTTTTTGTTTTTTATTTTTATTAGGCATGTTTGCCCCTGCTAAAACGCCACTAGAACGAGGGGTCTTTATCCCCAAACCCCCGGGGCACACTGCGGGGAGCGCTTCTGTGAGAGGTAGAGCTTTCAGCTGCAGCTCTGCCTCTACACGCGTCTATCAGCCATGGGTCTCCGCCAGCGCGTATCTCCGGGGGAGAAGTGGAGATCCATGGCTGATAGACGCGTGTAGAGGCAGACAGGGGCAATCCTAGGGTCCTTGGAGATCAGTGGCACCTGGGGGCACCAGGTGGGGGCTATGGCGTGGTCATGCAGTGAGTGGGCGTGGCCATGGGTGGGGCCAATCGTACATTAGATTAGGACAGTGGTGGCGAACTTTTTGGAGGCCCAAACTGCAACCCACAAGTCACTTATCTATCGCAAAGTGGCAACAGCAATTTAAACTAAATACTATACAAACGTTTTAACACATACATGAACATTATGGAAAATACAAGTTGAAAAACTGAAAAGATAAACAATTTCATCCATCCTACTCCTGAAAAAATATATTCATTTTTTTAGAACCTCCCAGTTTTATTTTCTGTTTTAAAAAGCTAAAAAAAGTAGTTAATGCTATTGTCTCATATGATGATGATTCGGCTTTTCCCATAGTCTCGCAGTTAGCAATCATGTGACCCTCAACAAGACAAATTCAGCAATCATGAGGCCCTTACCAAGACAAATTCAGAAATCATGAAATCATGAGGCCCCCAACAAGACAAATTCAGCAATCATGAGGCCCCCAACAAGACAAAGTCAGCAAGCGTGAAGCCCCCAACAAGACAAATTCAGCAATCATGAGGCCCCCAAAAAAATCATGAGGCACCCAACAAGACAAATTCAGCAATCTTGAGGCCCTCAACAAGACAAATTCAGCAATCATGAGGCACATAAATAGACAGCATTTCACATAAATAGGCAGAATGCCCCCTTAATATGGTAGACACCTCTCACCTGGCTTCTGAATTCTCCTCTACTGGCTGCTGTACCTGGCAATACGGTTTTTGGCTGGATTGGGGATGATGTGTGGGCTGAAAGGCCTGGCAGTGATGCTGTGGCCTGGCTGGCGGTGATGCTGTGGCCGATTTTGTGGCTGAGTTGGCTGGCAGTGATGCTGGGCTGTGCTTGGCTGGTTGAAGTAAATGCTGGCCTGACTGGTGGTGATGCTCTGGCCTTTTTGATAGTGATTCTGGGCTGGTTGGCTGGTGGTGATGCTGGGCTGGCTGGCCTGGATAGTTTAGGTAGCGACAGGTGCCCTCTAGTTAAGGTAGCGCCAGGAGTACCCCAGTTTAGGTAGTGACAGGAGCCCCCCAGTTCAGTTACTGACAGGAGCCCCCAGTTTAGGTAGTGACAGGCACCCCCCAAACCCCCCACCTGGCTAGTGGCTGCTAATGGCCTGGCTGCAGGGTGGCTGTGTGAGGCTAGCTGACTCCACTTTCCCCTCCACCCCAAACCCCCCACCTGGCAAGTGGCTGCTAATGGCCTGGCTGCGGGGTGGCTGTGTGAGGCTAGCTGGCTCCACTCTCCCCTCCACCCCAAACCCCCCACCTGGCTATTGGGCGGCTACTACTGGCCTGGCTGCGGGGTGGCTGTGTGAGGCTAGCTGGCTCCACTCTCCCCTCCACCCCAAACCCCCCACCTGGCTATTGGGCGGCTACTACTGGCCTGGCTGCAGGGTGGCTGTGTGAGGCTAGCTGACTCCACTTTCCCCTCCACCCCAAACCCCCCACCTGGCTTGGCAACTACTGGGCTGGCTTCAGGGTGGCTAGCTGGCTCTGGCTGTAGTGCTGCACCCTCTCATCTCCCCCTCCCCACCAAACCCCCACCGCTTGTATTTTCTGGGTGCTGCTGCTGCCACTTACTGAGGCGGCGGCCAGATGGTGGTGCAGTAGTCTGGTGGTCTGCTGCTCTGTGGTGGAGGAGGCGTGGAGCAGTCTGGCGGCGAGGCGAGCGGATGCTTTGGCGGGGGGAAGCCGGCGCCGCCAATATGACGCCATGTGCTGCCTTCTTGCCTGGGTCAGACTCCGTGCAGGGGGCGGAGCTAATCACGCTCCATGGCTCCAGCCCCCTGCCTTTCAATGGAACGCCACGCCCCCTGCCAGGTGCTTCTCCGCTTCTGATTGGAGCACGGGCGGCAGGGGGGCGGATCAAGGCAGCGTATGCTGCCTGTCACTTTTCAACTTGATGTCGGGAGCCGGAAATGTGAGCGGCCGCCGTATCGAGCGAACGGCGGCCGCATTGGCTCATTGTGCGGCTGACTGTGCCCAATCTGCCCACATACATTCGGGGCACCTGTGTTGGGCACCCCCATAAATAGATCAGGGGCACCCTACGCCAGGTTCGTGGCACGGGCCACGAATAAACAGTGCTAGGAACGCCCCTGGAGGCAGAGCTGCAGCTGAAAGCTCTGCCTCTCACGGAAGTGGTCCCTGCAGTGTGCCCCGGGGGATTTGGGGGGTAAAGACCCCTCGTTCTGCCGTGGGATAGCGGCGTTTTAGCAGGGGCAAACATGCCTCACATAAATAAAAGGTAAAAAGCCGTTTTTAAACTGGCTTCAGTGTTTTCCTCTTAACCACTTAACGACCGCCCCCAGCCGATGGGCGGCGGCAAAGACCGGTCCCAAACGACCGCAATACGCCCATCGGCGGGGGCGGCATCAGCGGCGGCTGTGCGGCGATCGCGTCATCAATGACGCGATCGCCGCCGGCAATAGGCTCCGCCCACCCTACTCGGAAACCCGCCGGCCAATCAGCAGCGCCGGCGGGTTTCAAACCTCCGCGATCCGGCCAATCAGAGTGTATAATACACTTTGTTATGGTAACAAAGTGTATTATACTGGCTGCCTCCTCCGCTGATGGTCACTCGTCGTGCGACCATCAGAGAGGACGGCAGCCATTAGCTAAGTGCTAAAAAATCACACTTTGCCCCACACAGACCCCCCGATCGCCCACCCCAGCCCTCAGAACCCCCCCTGACCACCCCAGCACACCAGTATCTGCACCCCACCACCCACCTAAAAACCCATCAATCACTCCCTGTCACTATCTAGGGACGCTATCCTCTAGGTTAGGTCCCTAACTGCCCCCTAGGGTCCCCTGATCACCCCCCCTACCCTCAGATCCCCCCCAGACCCCCCTCCCAGACCACCCCCCTGTATGCTGTATACAGCTATATAGCTGCCTTACCCACTGATCACCTGTCTATCACCCATCTATCACCTGTCTATCACCCCTTGTCACCACCACCCATCAGCGCAGACCCTAAACTGTCCCTTGGGGGCACCTGATCACCCACCCAGACCCTCAGATTGCCCTCAGCCCCCCCCCCTGCTGATAACCTCCCCAGTGCATTGTTTACATCTATTCTCCCCTGTAATCCCTCACTGATCTCCTATCGTCACCCCCTGTGTCTGCCACCCACCAGATCAGGACCCAGTCTGCCCCGTGCGGACACCTAGTCAACCCCCCACACCCTCTGATCGCCCTCAGACCCCCCCCCCCCCTCCCCCCCCCCCCCCCAATCACCTTCCCAGTGCATTGTATTTGATTGTGCTGTAATTGCATTTGATTGTGCTGACATTCAATTTCATTGTGCTGACATTCAATTTGATTGTGCTGTAATTGTATTTGATTGTCCCGTGATTGTCCCGTGATTGTCCCGTGATTGGCCTGTGATTGGCTTTGATTGGCCTGTGATTGGCTTTGATTGTCCCGTGATCGGCTTTGTCCCGTGATCGGCCTGTGATTGGCCTGTGATTGGCTTTGATTGTCCCGTGATTGGCTTTGATTGTGCCGTGATTGGTTTGATTGGCCTGTGATTGGCTTTGATTGTCCCGTGATTGCCTTTGATTGTCCCGTGAATTGAGTGCCCTGTGATTGGCCTGCGATTGCCTTTGATTGTCCTGTGATTGTTTCTGATTGCCTCTGATTCCCCACTCACCACCACCCCCCTGTCACTATCCTAGTGATCTAAAAACAGTGATCAGTGAAAACTGTCACTTTTTTAGTATCACTAGTGTTAGCAGTTAGGCCAGTTAGCTAGGCCCCTTTGTAAGTGTCAGTTAGTGCTCAGCCCACTGCACCACAGTCACTAATTAGCGTCATCACTGTCGCTAATCAACATTGGTACTATATAGTATCTGTAAGTGATCATTACTGATCGCAGTCAGATCTATTAGGGTCACTAGGATCCACAAAAAAAACGCAGTGTTTGCCCGATCAGGCCTGATCGTTCGCCTGCACTTGCGTTCAGCCCGCCCCACCGCAGTGACAGAATTTTTTTTCTGATCACTGCAAAAAACACTGTACAATAGCTGTGGCACTGTAAACCTCAGTTTTGATTTATTTTTTTATCAAAACTCAGTGACCACAGCTTTCTACCTCTCAAATACTCCCTTTTGCTAGGTAGGTGCTCTTTTTTTCTGGGTAGTCTCAGAGGAATACCCCCTAAATTTAGCAGCCCACCATGGCAAGAAAGGGGTATTCCGATGATGAGGTTCTCAGGTACATGGCCCAGTCGGATGAGGACGATTGGGACGCCTCATTTGATGAATCTTCCGGGTCAGAGTTTGAACCTGAATTGAGCAGTGGCTCACTGACCGATAGTGATGATGAGGTTGAGGTCCCGGCTAAAGCCAGGCGTACCACACCCCATGTTGTTGGACCGCAGGTGGCGCAGGATCAGCCTCAAGGGCAGCAGAGTGGTGTTCGTGCTGGTCTGAGATTTCATGGTGGGGCAGGCACCAGCAGCACAACATCTCCTGGACCTAGAACCAGTACTTCCGTAGACCCTGGTGAAGTGGCGAGCACCAGCATGGAAGTTGAAACTGGTTCGGTGGCACGTGCAGTAAGATCCCAGTCGCAGCCACCAAGAAGACGGGCCCGTACTACCCCTAATTTACCAGAGGTGCTGGCAAACCCAAATTGGCAATCCCCTGATTCCGCCGCACCCGTACTTCCCCCTTTCACCGCCCAGTCTGGAGTCCAGGTGGAGACAGATAATCTAGGATCGGCCCTAGACTTTTTCTATCTGTTCTTCACCCAGGATCTCTTGGACTTAATTGTGGCAGAGACCAACCGTAAGGCCACACAATATATAACCGCCAATCCGGAAAAGTTCCTTGCCCAGCCTTTTCGGTGGAAACCAGTCCAAGTTTCCGAAATGAAAATTTTTTTGGGCCTTCTCCTTCACACGGGACTAGTAAAGCAGAATGTGTTGCGGTCTTATTGGTCTACGGACCCAGCACATCATGTTCCCCTGTACTCTGCTGCCATGTCCAGGACACGATTTGAGAACATCCTGCGCTTCCTGCACTTCAATGACAACGAAACCTGTCATCGAAGTGACCACCCTGATTTTGACCGGCTCCACAAAATTCGACCCCTCATAGACCACCTGTCATCCAGATTTGCAGATGCTTATACCCCTGACCAGGACATCTGCGTAGACGAGTCCCTCATACGCTTTACCGGGCGCCTTCGCATCAAACAGTACATCCCAAACAAGCGCGCCCGGTATGGGGTGAAACTGTATAAGCTCTGTGAAAGGGCCACAGGCTATACATCTTATTTTAGGGTCTATGAGGGAAAAGACTCCAAATTGGAGCCGGTCGGATGCCCTGACTACCTGGGGAGCAGTGGAAAGGTTGTGTGGGACTTGGTGTCACCCTTGTTCCAGAAGGGGTACCATCTTTTTGTGGACAATTATTACACAAGTGTGGCCCTCTTTCAGCACTTAAAAATAGAAAAAATCCGATGCTGTGGCACCGTGCGGCCTAGTCGCCGGGGCTTCCCCCAACGGCTCATTACCACCAGACTTAAGCGGGGGCAGAGGGCCGCCTTGTGTGCTGACGACCTGCTCGCGGTGAAATGGAAGGACAAGAGGGAGGTTTACTTCCTGTCCACCATTCACGCAGACACGACAGTTGAAATTCAACGGCGAACTGAGGTCATTGAAAAACCCCTTGTCGCCCACGAGTATAATACTAACATGGGAGGGGTGGACTTCAATGACCAGAGGTTAGCGCCCTATTTAGTTTCCCGAAAAACAAGACGCTGGTATAAAAAAGTGTCTTTTTACCTCATTCAATTGGCAATTTACAACAGCTTTGTTCTCTACAGTAAGGCTGGGAGAACTGGATCGTTTATTCAATTTAATAAACAGATCATGATGGAACTCCTGTATCCAGGAGGTGCCGTGGCCCAACCCCAAGATGCAACTAGCCGGCTGCATGGAAGGCATTACGCCTATCCAATTCCGACTACCCCAGGTCAACGAATCCGAAGAAAACGCTGTCGTGTCTGCAGCAGGGCTGGAATAAGGCGTGACACCACCGTTTATTGTCCCACCTGTCCTGACCAGCCTGGCCTATGCCTAGGGGAGTGTTTTGAGAGGTACCACGAGCAGGTACACTATTAGAGAGTAGGGAACTCCACACACAGCGGTAGGCACACAAGGGTCTCTCAGTGCTATTTCACACTGCTGCGATGCGTTGGGGCAAAATGCCTAGCAAAAGTCACACTTTGCGGTCCCCCCCTACGCCGGAAGTGCTTGACTTAACGCTAGTGCATGCCTACGTTACTGCGTGGCTTCTGTGGCAATATCGATCGGCCCGGAAGTCATGTTAGTCTATGGCGACGCAGTCCATTACTAGGCCGAATGCTACTCTTGTGGTATTGTCTGAAGGTCTGTTTTGGACGATACGGTGCGGCGGGCTCGACCCACCGGATATGTCAATATGCAGTGTGAAACCAAACATCGGGTTTCCAGGGACCCTAATACACAGGGCTGCCAGAAACCTCTCCTTTCACTTGGGACAAATTGCGTAATGTATTTCGCCACAACTCTGTGCGATTTGCACTTCGCACATTGTTCCATGGGGGAGGAGAGGTTTGTCCTCGGGAGGTAAGTTAAAAAAAACAAAAAAAAACAAAAAACAGGTAAGCAAAGAAGTTAATGTTTGGTTTGCAATGTTAAGTTTTTAAGTAAAAAAGTTCAAAGGTTATTAATGTTAATGAAGTAATTGCTTTGCTGCTTGCTTGTTTTTTGGGTTTTTTTGTATTTTTTTTTCTCTTTTTCCATCCAATAACCTTCCAGGTGGACCGAGCGAACGACTAACCAGCTGCAGTACTGATGGTGCATCCTGACAGAACATTGCGCGTCTGTCAGCTTACACACAAGTCGGTGCATGCAGCGCTGCAGGACGAGATTTCTCCTCCGCAGTCAAAAAGATACGTTTGCCGAGGCATATGGGCCGAGGAGTGGTGTTGGGGATTCATATGCTTTGGCAAACACTTTGTATCAAAAAAGAACTCTGGCAATGATTTGTTCATCCACATCGGTCGGTGTGAATGGATAAATCAGGTTTGCCAGGGCATACGAGCTGGTGGGTTTGGATTTTTGGGGCGGCAGCTCCTATGTCCTGGCAGACGCCTTCCCCTCCTTTTTGTATTGTTTTGTCTTTTTTTCTTCTCTCTTTTTTTCTATCCAGACTGACCAATCAGCTGCAGCACTGATGGTGCATCCTGACAGAACATTGCGCGTCTGTCAGCTTACACACAAGTCGGTGCATGCAGCGCTGCAGGACGAGATTTCTCCTCCGCAGTCAAAAAGATACGTTTGCCGAGGCATATGGGCCGAGGAGTGGTGTTGGGGATTCATATGCTTTGGCAAACACTTTGTATCAAAAAAGAACTCTGGCAATGATTTGTTCATCCACATCGGTCGGTGTGAATGGATAAATCAGGTTTGCCAGGGCATACGAGCTGGTGGGTTTGGATTTTTGGGGCGGCAGCTCCTATGTCCTGGCAGACGCCTTCCCCTCCTTTTTGTATTGTTTTGTCTTTTTTTCTTCTCTCTTTTTTTCTATCCAGACTGACCAATCAGCTGCAGCACTGATGGTGCATCCTGACAGAACATTGCGCGTCTGTCAGCTTACACACAAGTCGGTGCATGCAGCGCTGCAGGACGAGATTTCTCCTCCGCAGTCAAAAAGATACGTTTGCCGAGGCATATGGGCCGAGGAGTGGTGTTGGGGATTCATATGCTTTGGCAAACACTTTGTATCAAAAAAGAACTCTGGCAATGATTTGTTCATCCACATCGATCGGTGTGAATGGATAAATCAGGTTTGCCAGGGCATACGAGCTGGTGGGTTTGGATTTTTGGGGCGGCAGCTCCTATGTCCTGGCAGACGCCTTCCTCCTCTCTTTTTTTTTTTTCAAATTTTTTGGCAGATATTTTTTCATCCACATTGATTGATTGTTTGACGTTCATTTTTCCTTTCAGCCCACAGTGCATTACCCTTATGCCCAATATAAGGAGTATAGCAGAAACTCCTAATACTGGCCATACATGTAATGATTGCAGAGACCCTAAAATGCCAGGACAGACCCCACGAATGATGCCATTTTGGAAAGAGGACACCCCAAAGTATTCCGTGAGGTGCATGGTGAGTTCATAGAATGTTTTATTTTTTGTCACAAGTTAGCAGAAATTGTGGTTTTTTGTTTTTTTTCACAAAATGTCATTTTCCGCTAACTTGTGACAAAAAATAAAATTTTCTATGAACTCACCATGGCCCTCATGGAATACCTTAGCGTGTATTCTTTCCAAAATGGGGTCATTTGTGGGGTTTGTTAACTGTCCTGGCAAGTGGGCGGGGTGCTAAATTTTGAGCACCCCTGTAAAGCCTAAAGGTACTCATTGGACTCTGGGCCCCTTAGCGCAGTTAGGGTGCAAAAAAGTGCCACACATGTGGTATTGCCGAACTCGGGAGAAGTAGTATAATGTGGTTTGGGGTGTATTTTTACACATACCCATGCTGGGTGGGAGAAATACCTCTGTAAATGACAATCTTTTGATTTTTTTACACACAATTGTCCATTTACAGAGTTATTTCTCCCACCCAGCATGGGTATGTGTAAAAATACACCCCAAAACACATTGTACTACTTCTCCCGAGTACGGCGATACCACATGTGTGGCACTTTTTTGCACCCTAACTGCGCTAAAGGGCCCAAAGTCCAATGAGTATCTTTAGGATTTCACAGGTCATTTTGCGGAATTTGATTTCCATACTACTCCTTACGGTTTAGGGCCCCTAAAATGCCAGGGCAGTATAGGAACCCCACAAATGACCCCATTTTAGAAAGAAGACACCCCAAGGTATTCCGTTAGGAGTATGGTAAGTTCACAGAAGATTTTATTTTTTGTCAAAAGTTAGCGGAAAATTGATTTTTATTGTTTTTTTCACAAAGTGTCATTTTCCACTAACTTGTGACAAAAAATAAAATCTTCTATGAACTCACCATACTCCTAACGGAATACCTTGGGGTGTCTTCTTTCTAAAATGGGGTCATTTGTGGGGTTCCTATACTGCCCTGGCATTTTAGGGGCCCTAAACCGTGAGGAGTAGTCTGGAAATCAAATTCCGCAAAATGACCTGTGAAATCCTAAAGGTACTCATTGGACTTTGGGCCCTTTAGCGCAGTTAGGGTGCAAAAAAGTGCCACACATGTGGTATTGCCGAACTCGGGAGAAGTAGTATAATGTGTTTTGGGGTGTATTTTTACACATACCCATGCTGGGTGGGAGAAATACCTCTGTAAATGACAATCTTTTGATTTTTTTACACACAATTGTCCATTTACAGAGTTATTTCTCCCACCCAGCATGGGTATGTGTAAAAATACACCCCAAAACACATTGTACTACTTCTCCCGAGTACGGCGATACCACATGTGTGGCACTTTTTTGCACCCTAACTGCGCTAAAGGGCCCAAAGTCCAATGAGTATCTTTAGGATTTCACAGGTCATTTTGCGGAATTTGATTTCCAGACTACTCCTTACGGTTTAGGGCCCCTAAAATGCCAGGGCAGTATAGGAACCCCACAAATGACCCCATTTTAGAAAGAAGACACCCCAAGGTATTCCGTTAGGAGTATGGTAAGTTCACAGAAGATTTTATTTTTTGTCAAAAGTTAGCGGAAAATTGTTTTTTATTGTTTTTTTCACAAAGTGTCATTTTCCACTAACTTGTGACAAAAAATAAAATCTTCTATGAACTCACCATACTCCTAACGGAATACCTTGGGGTGTCTTCTTTCTAAAATGGGGTCATTTGTGGGGTTCCTATACTGCCCTGGCATTTTAGGGGCCCTAAACCGTGAGGAGTAGTCTGGAAATCAAATTCCGCAAAATGACCTGTGAAATCCTAAAGGTACTCATTGGACTTTGGGCCCTTTAGCGCAGTTAGGGTGCAAAAAAGTGCCACACATGTGGTATTGCCGAACTCGGGAGAAGTAGTATAATGTGTTTTGGGGTGTATTTTTACACATACCCATGCTGGGTGGGAGAAATACCTCTGTAAATGACAATCTTTTGATTTTTTTACACACAATTGTCCATTTACAGAGTTATTTCTCCCACCCAGCATGGGTATGTGTAAAAATACACCCCAAAACACATTGTACTACTTCTCCCGAGTACGGCGATACCACATGTGTGGCACTTTTTTGCACCCTAACTGCGCTAAAGGGCCCAAAGTCCAATGAGTATCTTTAGGATTTCACAGGTCATTTTGCGGAATTTGATTTCCAGACTACTCCTTACGGTTTAGGGCCCCTAAAATGCCAGGGCAGTATAGGAACCCCACAAATGACCCCATTTTAGAAAGAAGACACCCCAAGGTATTCCGTTAGGAGTATGGTAAGTTCATAGAAGATTTTATTTTTTGTCAAAAGTTAGCGGAAAATTGATTTTTATTGTTTTTTTCCACAAAGTGTCATTTTCCACTAACTTGTGCCAAAAAATAAAATCTTCTATGAACTCACCATACTCCTAACGGAATACCTTGGGGTGTCTTCTTTCTAAAATGGGGTCATTTGTGGGGTTCCTATACTGCCCTGGCATTTTAGGGGCCCTAAACCGTGAGGAGTAGTCTGGAAATCAAATTCCGCAAAATGACCTGTGAAATCCTAAAGGTACTCATTGGACTTTGGGCCCTTTAGCGCAGTTAGGGTGCAAAAAAGTGCCACACATGTGGTATTGCCGTACTCGGGAGAAGTAGTATAATGTGTTTTGGGTTGTATTTTTACACATACCCATGCTGGGTGGGAGAAATACCTCTGTAAATGACAATCTTTAGATTTTTTTACACACAATTGTCCATTTACAGAGTTATTTCTCCCACCCAGCATGGGTATGTGTAAAAATACACCCCAAAACACATTGTACTACTTCTCCCGAGTACGGCGATACCACATGTGTGGCACTTTTTTGCACCCTAACTGCGCTAAAGGGCCCAAAGTCCAATGAGTATCTTTAGGATTTCACAGGTCATTTTGCGGAATTTGATTTCCAGACTACTCCTCACGGTTTAGGGCCCCTAAAATGCCAGGGCAGTATAGGAACCCCACAAATGACCCCATTTTAGAAAGAAGACACCCCAAGGTATTCCGTTAGGAGTATGGTAAGTTCATAGAAGATTTTATTTTTTGGCACAAGTTAGTGGAAAATGACACTTTGTGAAAAAAACAATAAAAATCAATTTTCCGCTAACTTTTGACAAAAAATAAAATCTTCTATGAACTCACCATACTCCTAACGGAATACCTTGGGGTGTCTTCTTTCTAAAATGGGGTCATTTGTGGGGTTCCTATACTGCCCTGGCATTTTAGGGGCCCTAAACCGTGAGGAGTAGTCTGGAAATCAAATTCCGCAAAATGACCTGTGAAATCCTAAAGGTACTCATTGGACTTTGGGCCCTTTAGCGCAGTTAGGGTGCAAAAAAGTGCCACACATGTGGTATCGCCGTACTCGGGAGAAGTAGTATAATGTGTTTTGGGGTGTATTTTTACACATACCCATGCTGGGTGGGAGAAATAACTCTGTAAATGGACAATTGTGTGTAAAAAAAGTGAAAACATTGTCATTTACAGAGATATTTCTCCCACCCAGCATGGGTATGTGTAAAAATACACCCCAAAACACATTATAGTACTTCTACTGAGTATGGCAATACCACATGTGTAGCACTTTTTTGCAGCCTAACTGCGCTAAGGGGTCCAAAGTCCAATGAGCACCTTTAGGCTTTACAGGGGTGCTTACAATTTAGCACCCCCCAAAATGTCAGGACAGTAAACACACCCCACAAATGACCCCATTTTGGAAAGTAGACACTTCAAGGTATTCAGAGAGGAGCATAGTGAGTCCGTGGCAGATTTCATTTTTTTTTGTCGCAAGTTAGCAGAAATGGAAACTTTTTTTTTTTTTTTTTTTTGTCACAAAGTGTCATTTTCCGCTTACTTGTGACAAAAAATAATATCTTCTATGAACTCACTATGCCTCTCAGTGAATACTTTGGGATGTCTTCTTTCCAAAATGGGGTCATTTGGGGGGTATTTATACTATCCTGGAATTCTAGCCCCTCATGAAACATGACAGGGGGTCAGAAAAGTCATAGATGCTTGAAAATGGGAAAATTCACTTTTTGCACCATAGTTTGTAAACGCTATAACTTTTACCCAAACCAATAAATATACACTGAATGTTTTTTTTTTTATCAAAAACATGTTTGTCCACATTTTTCGCGCTGCATGTATACAGAAATTTTACTTTATTTGAAAAATGTCAGCACAGAAAGTTAAAAAAATCATTTTTTTGCCAAAATTCATGTCTTTTTTGCTGAATATAATAAAAAGTAAAAATCGCAGGAGCAATCAAATCGCACCAAAAGAAAGCTTTATTAGTGACAAGAAAAGGAGCCAAAATTCATTTAGGTGGTAGGTTGTATGAGCGAGCAATAAACCGTGAAAGCTGCAGTGGTCTGAATGGAAAAAAAGTGGCCGGTCCTTAAGGGGCGAAAAGACTGTGGTCCCGAAGTGGTTAAGTACATTTTCAATAAGGTCTTGTGCTTTTATGGGAAACAGGATGTGAGGGGATTTTTTTTCCTCGAGTATGTTCTGGTTTCAGTGTGAAGGGGAATGCACAGTATTTTATCACCTTTTAAAGTGGAACTGAAAGTTTCCCAACAAACTGGGTTCTTCCTTTTTGAGCTGTAAAACAGAGCAGAATTAATGTGCCTTTGAACTTTCCTACAGTACAACCTTATCTCAAGCTGTCTCTCACTGTTTTTTTGGCTGTTTAAGCTATTTAGAAAACAGGACTGGGTTTGACCAAGTTGGCTGAATAGCTCAGAGAAGCTCTCTTGCATAAATAACAACTCAAGTGTTTTAACGCTCCCTGTACTGGAAACCAACGGGAGACTTTTTTCTTTGCTACTAACATTCTATGGGCTTGATTCACAAAAGGGTGCCAACGCACGCACGCCTAAAAGCCCCTTAGCACGCCTAAAGCCCTTTAGGGCGTGCAAAGTTTTGCACGTGCAAAGTTCAGAGCTGCGCGGAGTGCGCGATATGTCGCACCGGGTGCGATAAAAACGTCACACTGGGTGCGCCTAAACCGTTGCACCGGGAGCGCCCGAAACGTCGCACAGAGTTAGCACCCTTTTGTGAATCTAGCTCAATGTGTTATCTGTACTACACATACGTTTATTACCGCTTCAGATTTGCTTTAACTATAGGGAAAGCAGGCCATCGCTGTTATAGAGCATTGCTTGCACAGGGGCCCCTGGTTGTCAGGATCACTACAGGGCAAGGGAGTATTACTGGGGCCCCTATGATTTACGCACATCTAGACACATATAGTCAAAACAATTGTGCGTATTTAGCAGCCTATTATGTCAGTGGAGAAAATCACTTCCATACTCACAAACTACTGCTGATTCCCCCAGAAGTGTTAGCTGCGTACAAAAATAAAATATTCATTAGTAATATTTCATAGGTGCCAAATTAAAATAAAAAACAAAACACAAAAGTTAAAGTTTTATGTTTTTTAAACAAAATAATCATTATGTATTTTCTTTCAAAAACTGAATTGTATAATATGTGAATATTTATGGGGCATCAAAGGTTACGGTTGTTGCCGAAATTCATATATTAATATTCAACATGCTGAACCAGCAGATCCAGTGATTATACAAAACAAAACCAACACACCATAAATCAATTTATGAAAAGATAAATGAATAAAAAAGGGAAGGTAATATATAAAAATCTGTATGATAATTTCCCCTAAAAAAATCATTTGGAAATTTGCATAGTCAACATTAACTTCAGAATGACTTACTCCGAAGAAATGAACAGATAAAAAGAATGCAAAATAAAATAAACTGAATCTAGTGTCTGTGATGTGTTATTACATTATTTTATAATGCTTATTTTGTATTCAATTGATTGCATTGGTTTGTATTTTGATTTATGTAGATTTGATCTCACTGTAGTAATATACCTACCAGTTTTAAGATAATTATAATTTTACATTTCCTCCATAAATTCATAAGATCATGCTTAAAGAGACACTGTAACAAAAATTTCATGCGGTTTTCTTCCATCCTTCAAGTTCCAAAATCTATTCTAATGTGCTCTGGCTGACTGCAGCACGTTCTACTATCACCATCTCTGTAATAAATCAACTTATCTCTCTCTTGTCAGACTTGTCAGCCTGTGTCTGGAAGGCTGCCAAGTTCTTCAGTGTTGTGGTTCTGTGATGCATCTCCCCCCTCCAGGCCCCTCTCTGCACACTGCCTGTCTGTTGTTTAGATTAGTGCAGATTCTCTCTGCTCTATTATCTTTTACAAGCTGGATAAATCCTCCTCTGAGCTGGCTGGGCTTTCACATACTGAGGAATTACATACAGGCAGAGCTGTCTGCACTCTGCAGGAAGAAACAGCTTGACACTTCGGGGGAAGATAGCGGCAGGGGGAAAGAAACACACAAATGATCTCTTGAGATTAAAAAGGAAGGCTGTATACAGCCTGCTTGTGTATGGATGTATTTTCTATGTGTGGATATACTGTACATCAACCTACTTCCTGTTTTGGTGGCCATTTTGTTTGTTTATAAACAAACTTTTTAAAACTGTTTTTAACCACTTTTAATGCGGCGGGGAGCAGCGAAATTGTGACAGAGGGTAATAGGAGATGTCCCCTAACGCACTGGTATGTTTACTTTTGTGCGATTTTAACAATACAGATTCTCTTTAAAGTGAACCAGAGATGAAAATAAACTGATAGATGAACAAGTATATTTATCTTCCTACTACTAAAATGACAATTTTAAGTATCTCAGGGTTTTCTTTTATATTTAAACTTTTACAAAGTAGGTTGAATGTTTTACTGTCTCTAATCAGTGGCAGCCTATTAAGTGTCCCAGAGTTAAGGTGGCCATACACATTGATTTTCTCATTTGATTCCTTGCAGATTAGATTCATCTGCTGGGAATTGATTCCCCAAAATGTCACATCGATCAGTTGATGAGGTTGCAGATGATCTCCTTAGGGATCTTCTCCCAGACCTAGACTAAAGCATCCACCAACTCCTGGGCAGTCAGTGGACAGTCTCCTGGTCGTTCTGTGTTGGTGGATGGAGCGAGACATAATGTCCCAGATGTGCTCAATTGGATTAAGGTCTGAGGAATGGGCGGGCCAGTCCAGAGCATCAATGTCTTCATCTTGCAGGAACTGCTGACACACTCCAGCCACATGAGGTCTAGCATTGTTTGCATTAGGAGAAAGACAGGGCTAACTGCACCAGCATATGGTCTCACAAGGGATCATTCTGAGGATCTCATCTGGGTACCTAATAGCAGTCAGGCTACCTCTGGTGAGCAAAGAAATGCTGTGCAACCAGGGGCGTCGCTAGCCCAATTTTGGGGGGCCCGTGCCCCCAATCTGTCCTGGGGTGCCACGGATCTCCCAGCCGCCGCTGCCCCGATCTGCTCCGCTGCCATTCAGACCTCGATCAGCGCCGGGCGACCAGATAGAGCGGGCGCTAGGACCTAGCGGACACCGCTGATATGCGGAAGTGACATCACTTCCGCATATTTGTGCCCGGCGCCTGCTCTATCTGGTCGGGTCGCCCGCTGAGAGAGGTCTGTGAGAGGTCTGACGCGGCAAGGTAGGTGGGGTGGGGAGGGGAGCGCGCCTGTCACTCACTACCTAACGGGGGTCCCTGTCACTCACTCACTACCTAACGGGGGTCCCTGCTGTCACTCACTATCTAATGGGGTCCCTGCTGTCACTCACTACCTAACGGGGGTCCCTGCTGTCACTCACTACCTAACGGGGGTCCCTGCTGTCACTCACTACCTAATGTGGGTCCCTGCTGT
Organism: Hyperolius riggenbachi; assembly: GCF_040937935.1. Taxonomy (NCBI): domain Eukaryota; kingdom Metazoa; phylum Chordata; class Amphibia; order Anura; family Hyperoliidae; genus Hyperolius; species Hyperolius riggenbachi. The sequence goes on from NC_090655.1 coordinate 58,684,468, forward strand.
CACTCACTACCTAATGGGGGTCCCTTCTGTCACTCACTACCTAATGGGGGTCCCTGCTGTCACTCACTATCTAACTGGGGTCCCTGCTGTCACTCACTACCTAACGGGGGTCCCTGCTGTCACTCACTACCTAATGGAGGTCCCTGCTCTCATTTACTACCCAAGGGGGGTCCCTGCTGTCACTCACTACCCAACGGGGGTCCCTGCTGTCACTCACTACCTAATGGGGTCCCTGCTGTCACTCACTACCTAACAGGGGTCCCTGCTGTCACTCACTACCTAATGGGGGTCCCTGCTGTCACTCACTACCTAACGGGGGTCCCTGCTGTCACTCACTACCTAACGGGGGTCCCTGCTGTCACTCACTACCTAATGGGGGTCCCTGCTGTCACTCACTATCTAACTGGGGTCCCTGCTGTCACTCACTACCTAACGGGGGTCCCTGCTGTCACTCACTACCTAACGGGGGTCCCTGCTGTCACTCACTACCTAACGGGGGTCCCTGCTGTTACTCACTACCTAACGGGGGTCCCTGCTGTCACTCACTATCTAATGGGGGTCCCTGCTGTCACTCACTATCTAACTGGGGTCCCTGCTGTCACTCACTACCCAACTGAGGGTCCCTGCTGTCACTCACTACCCAACTGGGGGTCCCTGCTGTCACTCACTACCTAACTGGGGGGTGCCTGTCACTACCTAACTGGGGGGTGCCTGTCACTACCTAACTGGGGGGTGCCTGTCACTACCTAACTGGGGGGTGCCTGTCACTACCTAAACGGGGGGCTCCTGTCACTGCCTACACTGGGGGGCTCCTGTCACTAACTGAACTGGGGGGCTCCTGTCACTACCTAAACTGGGGTACTCCTGGTGCTACCTTAACTAGGGGGCACCTGTCGCAACCTAAACTATCCAGGCCAGCCAGCCCAGCATCACCACCAGCCAACCAGCCCAGAATCACTATCAAAAAGGCCACAGCATCGCCACCAGTCAGGCCAGCATTTACTTCAACCAGCCAAGCACAGCCCAGCATCACTGCCAGCCAAACCAGCCACAACATCGGCTACAGCATCACCGCAAGCCAGTCCACGGCATCACTGCCAGGCCTTTCAGCTCACACATCATCCCCAATCCAGCCAAAAACAGTATTGCCAGGTACAGCAGCCAGTAGAGGAGAATTCAGAAGCCAGGTGAGAGGTGTCTACTATATTAAGGGGGTATTCTGCCTATTTATGTGAAATGCTGTCTATTTATGTGCCTCATGACTGCTGAATTTGTCTTGTTGGGGGCCTCATGATTGCTGAATTTGTCTTGTTGAGGGCCTCAAGATTGCTGAATTTGTCTTGTTGGGTGCCTCATGATTTGTTGGGGGCTTCATGATTGCTGAATTTGTCTTGTTGGGGGCCTCACGCTTGCTGACTTTGTCATGTTGGGGGCCTAATGATTGCTGAATTTGTCTTGTTGGGGGCCTCATGATTTCTGAATTTGTCTTGATAGGGGCCTCATGATTGCTGAATTTTTCTTGTTGGGTGTCACATGATTGCTAACTGCGAGACTATGGGAAAAGCTGAATCATTATCATATGAGACAATACAATTAACCACTTTACCCCCACCCGTACGAATTTCTCCGTCCCTTTTTCCATCCTTTAACCCCCTGGGACGGAGAAATCCGTACTTTCCGCGCTCCCGCCACTGCCCGTGCTCCCGCTTGTAAACACGCCGCCTGCCGCTAGTAAACACGCCGCCACCCGCTCGCCCGGAGATCAAGGAACGGGAAAATCCATTCCCGTTCGTTGATCTAAGCCCCGCAATGATCCGCTGCTCTCCGATTGGCAGCGCGATCATTGTGAAAAAAAACAAACACTCACAGCCTCCTTGTACTTCCTGCGAGCGTCCGGAAGGACGCTCGCAGGTCGCAATAAACAAAAAGTTACTGTTGCCATCTTGTGGCCAAATAGTAAAACTACACCCTTAGCATTTTTTACATAGAAATAAATTAGTGTTACACAAAAAATTAACTCATTACCTCCCACACTCGCCATTTTTTTTTTTTTTTTTGTAATTAAAAAAAATTAAAAAATGTACAACAAAATACATAAATAGTTACCTTAGGGACTGAACTTTTGAAATATTTATGTCAAGTGGGTATAACACTGTTACTTTATAAACTATGGGCTTGCAATTAGGGATGGACGCAAAACTGAAAAAAATGCACCTTTATTTCCAAATAAAATATTGGCGCCAAACATTGTGATAGGGACATAATTTAAATGGTTTTATAACCGGGACAAAAGGGCAAATACATTTCATGGGTTTTAATTACAGTAGCATGCATTATTTAAAAACTATAATGGCCGAAAACTGAAAAATAATTAATTTTTTTCCCACATTTTTCCTATTTTCCCATTAAAACACATTTAGAATACAATAATTCTTGGCATAATGTCCCACCTAAAGAAAGCCTAATTGGTGGCGGAAAAAACAAGATATAGTTCATTTCATTGCGATAAGTAATGATAAAGTTATAGATGAATTAATGGAAGGAGCGCTGAAAGGTGAAAATTGCTCTGGTGCTCAGGGCTCAGGGGGTAAAACCCCTCAGTGGTGAAGTGGTTAAACCTACTTTTTTAGCTTTTGAAAACAAAAAATAAAACTGGGAGGTTCTAAAAAAATGAATATATTTTTTCAGGCGTAGGATGGATGAAATTGTTTATCTTTTCAGTTTTTCAATTCGGATTTTCCATAATGTTCATGTATGTGTTAAAACGTTTGTATAGTATTTAGTTTAAATTGCTGTTGCCACATTTCGATAGATAAGTGACTTGTGGGTTGCAGTTTGGGCCTCCAAAAAGTTCGCCACCACTGTCCTAATCTAATGTACGATTGGCCCCACCCATGGCCACGCCCACTCACTGCATGACCACGCCCATAGCCCCCACCTAGTGCCCCCAGGTGCCACCGATCTCCAAGGACCCTAGGAACGCCCCTGTGTGCAACACTAGTACTGACCCACTGCCAAACGGGTCATGCTGGAGGATGTTGCAGGCAGCAGAACGTTCTCCACGGCCTCTTCAGACTCTGTCACGTCTGTCACATGTGCTCAGTGTGAACCTGCACTTTGGAGTATCCAATAAATGTTACCTTAAATTCTAGTAACGTTTTTCCAGTCTGTTTTTCTACGAGGGAGGTAAGTACACCAAACTTCCCCCTTTTAAATGTTTTTAATCTTGTTGGCTCCTGTATTCAAAAATGTGTATTTCATCTGTGAAGAACACAGGGTGTCAGTGGCGAATTTGCCAATCTTGGTGTTGTCTGGCAAATGCTAAACATACTGCATGGTGTTGGGCTGTAAGCACAACCCACACAGTCTGGCTCTCATAACACCCTCATGGAGTCTGTTTCTGAGCATCTGAGCGTTTGAGCAGACATATACAGATTTGTTGGCCGCTGGAGGTCATTTTGCAGGGCTCTGGCAGTGCTCCTGTTCCTCTTTGCACAAAGACGGAGGTAGCGATCCTGCTGCTGGCTTGTTGCCCTCCTACCACCTCCTCCATGTCTCCTGATGTACTGGCCTATCTCCTGGTAGTGCCTCTATGCTGTGGACACTACACTAACATGCACAGTAAACCTTCTTGCCACAGCTTACATTATGTGCCATCCTGGATGAGCTGCAGTACCTGGCCTGAGCCCCCTGTGTGGGTTGTAGACTCTGTCTCGTGCTACCACTAAAGTGAAAGCACCGCCAGCAAAAGTGACCAAAACATTAGCCAGAAAGCATGGGAACTGAGAAGTTGTCAGTGGTCACCAACTACACAATCACTCCTCTATTGGAGATGTCTTACTAATGGGGTCCGTTAAAAATGGCGCCAGTTATCGTAGTTAAAAAACGGCGCCCCATAGAGAACTACTATCGCTAGTTATTTTTCGTTTTTGACAGCTAAAAAATGGCGCTGGCTTTAAAAACGATATTTATCGTTTATATTTATATTTGTATTGCTCCCAAACGATATTTATCGTTTTAACCCTTGCTTTGCTGCCGTTTGGAAAATATCTGCCCGCCAGCTTTAATGTTTAATAGCAAAGCCCCCTTAAAAGCTACAAACACCAAATGTGCAGGGAATGTTAAGAAGAAAATTGTGAACAAGAGGAAAAAAAAATTTTTCAGAAAGACCTTATAGTTTTTGAGAAAATCGATTTTGAATATTCTTCTTCTGACCGTGGGAAAATTAAACGCCCGCCGACTTTAGCGGTTAATAGCAAAGCCCCTTTAAATGCCAGAAACACCAAATGTGTAGGGAATGTTAAGAAGAATAGTGGGAACACGAAGAAAAAAAAATTGTTCAAAAAGATCTTATAGTTTTTGAGAAAATCGAGTTTGAATCTTCAAAGAGGAAATATATCTATTTAAATCGCGTACTGACATTTCCATGGAAACTTTTTCTGCCGACTTTAGCAGTTAATAGCAATGTCCCCTTAAATCCTAGCAACACCAAATTTGCAGGATATGTTAAAAAGATACTGGGAAACAATATTTAAAAAAAAAATTGAAACATTTTATTTATTTATTTTTTTAAATTAAAATTTGTGGGTTATGTTTAAAATGTGGGAAATGTTTTGAAAAAAAATGACGTGGGGTCCCCCTCCCGAGCCTCTGTAACCCCTTTTCTCCCATGCAGGCTGGGATAGCCAGAATGCGGAGCCCCGGCCGACTGGGGCTTCGCACCCTGAGCTATACCAGCCCGCATGGTCCATGGTATGGGGGGGGGGGAGGGGGGGAGGGGCGGCCAAGCCTTCCCCTCCCCCCCCCCGGAGCCCTTGTCCAATCCATGGACAAGGGGCTCTTCCCCACCTCCGGTGCCCCAGGAGGAGGTGGGGGCGACGACTCCCTGGGGGGGGGGGGGGGTTCATGGTGGCATCTGGGAGTCCCCTTTAAGAAGGGGACCCCCAGATGCCCACCCCCCTCCCAGGAGAAATGAGTATAGGGCTACTTTGTACCCCTTACCCATTTCCACAAAGGGTTAAATGAAATAAAAACACAACAACGAGAAAAGTCCTTTAATGTTCTAAATTAACCAGAAATACTTACCTGTACCTTTAAGAAAAAAATCCCACGTCAATTAGGTCCCACGACAGTATCCTCTGTCTTGCGACCTTCTGTTACATCTTGATTGAAGATCTCCGCCGCCCCGACGCCACACACGCCGCCTCCGCCGCACTGCTCTTAGCTATACTTAGTATAGCTAAGAGCAAAAACCATCTTTAAATTTTAGCTCCAATGGTCCCCATTGGTTCCTTAACAGACCAATGGGGATCAGGAGGATCCCCATTGGTCGATAAGGAACCAATGAGGAGCCTTGGAGTCAAAATTTAAAGATGCTTTTTGTTCTCAGCTATACTTAGTATAGCTGAGAGTTGCGTCTATGCATCTATATAGACGCATTAGCGCTAGCTGCCGCTGCCCTCCCTGCCTCTCCCCACCTGTCACCCTCACCCATGCTGGCACCCATGGGTGCATTGGGTGCCAGCATGGGTGAGGGTTACAGGTGGGGGGAGGCAGGGAGGGCAGCGGCAGCTAGCGCTAATGCGTCTATATAGACGCATAGACGCAACTCTCAGCTATACTTAGTATAGCTGAGAGCAGTGCGGCGGAGGCGGCGTGTGTGGCGTCAGGGCAGCGGAGATCTTCAATCAAGATGTATCAGAAGATCGCAAGATGGAGGATACTGTCGTGGGACCTGATTGGCGTGGGATTTTTTTCTTAAAGGTACAGGTAAGTATTTGTGGTTAATTTAGAACATTAAAGGACTTTTCTCATGGTTGTGTTTTTATTTCATTTAACCCTTTGTGGAAATGGGTAAGGGGTACAAAGTAGCCCTATACTCATTTCTCCTGGGAGGAGGGTGGGCATCTGGGGGTCCCCTTCTTAAAGGGGACTCCCAGATGCCACCATGAACCCCCCCAGGGAGTCGTCGCCCCCCGCCTCCACCTGGGGCAAGGGAGGCGGGGAAGAGCCCCTTGTCCATGGATTGGACAAGGGGCTCCGGGGGGGAGGGGGAGGCTTGGCCGCCCCTCCCCCCCGGAGCCCCCCCACACCATGGACCATGCGGGCTGGTATAGCTCAGGGTGCGAAGCCCCAGTCGGCCGGGGCTCCGCATTCTGGCTATCCCAGCCTGCATGGGGGACAAGGGGTTACAGAGGTTCGGGAGGGGGGACCCCACGTCGGTTTTTTTTTAAAATTTGGTATCAATTTTTATTTTTTTAATGTTCTGAGCGTGGGAAATAAATTTAAAAAAAAAACGACGTGGGGTCCCCCCTCCCGAGCCTCTGTAACCCCTTGTCCCTCATGCAGGCTGGGATAGCCAGAATGCGGAGCCCCGGCCGACTGGGACTTCGCACCCTGAGCTATACCAGCCCGCATGGTCCATGGTATGGCGGGGCTTCGGGGGGGAGAGGCGGCCAAGCCTTCCCCTCCCCCCGGAGCCCTTGTCCAATCCATGGACAAGGGGCTCTTCCCCACCTCCGGTGCCCCAGGGGGGGGGGGTTCATGGTGGCATCCGGGAGTCCCCTTTAAGAAGGGCACCCCAAGATGCCCACCCCCCTCCCAGGAGAAATGAGTATAGGGCTACTTTGTACCCCTTACCCATTTCAACAAAGGGTTAAATGAAATAAAAACACAACCACGAGAAAAGTATTTTAATAATCTTAATTAACCACAAATACTTACCTGTACCTTTAAAAAAAAATTTTCCCACGCCAATATATCCTCGGAAATGATCCAACGAATAACAATATCCTCTTATCTTGCGATCTTCAATTAACTTGATTGAAGATCTCCCACGCCAATTAGAATACTATACCTTACAATGCGTCCTGCGTAGGGACGCATAGCATGGCTCCCGCTGTCCTCCCCGCCTCCTCACCTGTCACCCTCACCTAGCCTGGCACCTGGTGCACCCATGGGTGCCACCCTAGGTGAGGGTGACAGGTGCAGGCAGACGGGGAGAGACAGCGGAGCTGGCAGCTATACGTCAGCACAGGACGCATCCTAAGGTATAGTAACCGGCTCTTAAATGAGCCGGTTCTTTTTGTATTGAATCAAATGAATCGAATTTAGTGTTTGTAGCTTTTAAGGGGGCTTTGCTATTAAACATTAAAGCCGGCGGGCAGATATTTTCCAAACGGCAGCAAAGCAAGGGTTAAAACGATAAATATCGTTCAGGCACGAAAAAAAAAAGTTTTAAAACGATAAATTTCGTTCAAAAGGTCTGCACTATTTTAACCTTTAAAACGATAAATATCGTTTTAAACATATATCGGGCAGAAGGGGGCGCCATTTTTTTGCCGGCGCCATTTTTAACTAGACGCCTTACTAATTGCCTCTCATTTCTAACTGTTGTCTATTCCATTTGCACAACAGCATGTAGACTACCCAGCAAGCTCTTGGTGAACCAGAACTTATTGGAGCGTGTAAGGGGCACAACATGTGAAATAGATTTCAGTGTTGCTACCTAAGTGGACAGTTTGATTTCACAGAAGTGTGATTGACTTGGACTTACATTGTGTGGATTAAGTGCTCCCTTTATTTTTTTAAGCAGTGTACATAGCTTCTTTGTCTGGGGGCGCATTCTTCCTTGCTCTTACCTAGGCCCGTTTCCACGGCTGTGCGAATCGTGGGGCCGCCCAGGGCTCTTGGCGGAGCGGCAGGGAGGGAGGCACAGGGGCGGGAGAGAGCGGGCATAACAGAGTTACAACTCACCTTCCACAATCCCCTGCAGCCTCCTTCTTCTTCCTGTATCAAGCGTCTGTCACATTGGTAACAGCGTCCCCTGTGATGATGTAACTGCATGTCATCACAAAGGGCACTGTTACCAATGCGAGGAGCGCCTGGGAGGAAAAAGGAAGAAGATAGAGGCTACGTGAGTGCAAGGATCCGAAGAGGAGTTGTAATCCGTTATGCCCACTCCCCCTCCCCGCATATGTGAGCACCTACCTAGCTAACCTATTACTGGAGGCACCTACCTAGCTAACCTATACTGGGGGCACCTATCTATCTACCTATACTGGGGGCACCTACCTATCTACCTATACTGGGGGCACCGACCTATGTAACCTATACTGCGGTCACCTATCTAACCTATACTGGGGGCACCTACCTAGCTAACCAATACCGGGGGGCACCTACCTATCTCACCTTTACTGGAGGCACCTACCTAGCTAACCTATACTGGTGGCACCTATCTAACCTATACTGGGGGCAACTATACTGGCTACCTATACTGGAGGCACCTACTTAGCCAACCTATACTGGGGCATCTACCTATCAAACCTATAATGGGGGCACCTACCTGGCTAACCTATACTAGGGCAACTATACTGGCTACCTATACTGGTGGCAACTATACTGGCTACCTATACTGGGGGCACATATACCTGGCTACCTTTATTGAGGGGGACCTATAGGTTGAACCTCTGGTTGAACTTGATGGACGTATGTCTTTTTTCAACCCAAATAATTATGTAACTATATAGCTGGCTACCTATACTGAGGGCAACTAGACATTGCTAACCTATACTGCGGGCACCTATTCCTGGTTCCGGGGGGCGCAATTTTTACACTCTCGCCCTGGGTGCAATTTAGCCTAGAAACTGCCCTGCTCTTACCTACATTGCAGGCTTACAGGTCTTCACAACCAGCTGGAAGAGAGGAAAAGTGATCAACAATCTAGTGTAGGAACTGAAAAATGTTTTGGCCTGCAGGGTGCTCGATCTTTTTGGGTCTCTGGCTTGAACGCAGGTCTTTCCAGTAGTTTTTTTCTCTCAGGATAAGAACAACTTATTGCTTTGCCCAGTGGCATACACCGGGATGCAAAAGTTTGAGCAACCTTGTTAATCGTCATGATTTTCCTGTATAAATCATTGGTTGTTACGATAAAAATGCCAGTTAAATATATCATATAGGAGATGCACACAGTGATATTTGAGAAGTATGAAGTAGTATGACGTTTATTGGATTTACAGAAATTACGCAATAATTGTTTAAATAGAATTAGGCAGGTGCATATATTTGGGCACTGTTGTCACTTTATTGATTCCAAAAGCTTTAGAACTAATTATTGGAACTCAAATTGGCTTGGTAAGCTCAGTGACCCCTGACCTACATACACGTGTGAATCCAATTATGAGAAAGAGTATTTAAGGGGGTCAATTGTAAGTTTCCCTCCTCTTTTAATTTTCTCTGAAGAGTAGCAACATGGGGGTCTCAAAACAACTCTCAAATGACCCGAAGACAAAGATTGTTCACCATAATGGTTTAGGGGAAGGAAACAGAAAGCTGTCTCTGAGATTGCAGCTGTCTGTTTCCACACGTAGGAACATATTGAGGAAATGGAAGACCCCAGGCTCAGTTCAAGTTAAAGGGAACCTAAACCGAGAAGAATATGGATTTTTACTTTTAAAAGAATACCAGTTCCCTGACTCTCCTGCTGATCCTGTGCCTCTAATACTTTTAGCCACAGCCCCTCAACAGGCATGCAGATCAGGTGCGCTGACTGAAGTCAGACTGGAGAGGCTGCATGCTTGTTTCAGGTGTGTGACTGAGCCACTACATCAGCAGGACTGCCAGGCAACTGGTATTGTTTAAAAGGAAACATCCATATCCCTCTCAGTTAAGGTTCCTTTTAAGGCTCAAAGTGTCAGACCAAGAAAAATCTCATATAAACAGAAGTGACGAATGGTTAGAAAAGTCAGAGTCAACCCACAGACCAGCACCAAAGACCTACAGCATCATCTTGCTGCAGATGGAGTCACTATGCATCAGTCAACCATTCAGCATGCTTTACACAAGGAGATGCTGTAGGCGAGAGTAATGCAAAGGAAGCCTTTTCTCCGCCCACAGCACAAACAGAGCCGCTTGAGGTATGCTAAAGCACATTTGGACAAGCCGGCTTCATTTTGGAATAAGGTGCTGTGGACTGATGAAACTAAACTTGCGTTATTTGGGTATAACAAGGGGCATTAAGCATGGAGGAAAAACAACACAGCATTCCAAGAAAAACACCTGCTACCTACATTAAAATATGGTGGTTCCATCATTCTGTGGGGCTGTGTGGCCATTGCAGGGACTGGGAATTTTGTCAAAGTTGAGGGATGCACGGATTCCACTCAGTATCAGCAGATTCTGGAGACCAATGTCCAGAAATCCATGACAAAGCTGAAGCTGCGCCGGGGCTGGATCTTTCAACAAGACAACGTCCCTAAACACTGCTCAAAATCCACTAAAGCATTCATGCAGAGGAACAAGTACAACGTTCTGGAATGGCCCTCTCAGTCCTCAGACCTGAATATAATTGAAAATCTGTGGCGTGAGTTGAAGAGAGCTGTCCATGCTCGGAAGCCATCAAACCTGAATGAACTAGACATGTATTGTAAAGAGGAATGGTCCAAAATATCTTTAACCAGAATCCAGACTCTCATTGGAACCTACAGGAAGCGTTTAGAGGCTGTAATTTCTGCAAAAGGAGGATCTACTAAATATTGATTTCATTTCTTTTTTTTGTGGTGCCCAAATGTATACAACTGTCTAATTTTTGTTTAAACAATTATTGCACACTTTCTGTAAATTCAATAAACTTCATTTCACTTCTCAAATATCACTGTGTGTGTCTCCTATATGATATATTTAACTGGCATTTTTTATTGTAACAACCAACGATTTATACAGGAAAATCATGACGATTAACAAGGTTGCCCAAACTTTCGCACCCCACCGTAGCTAAGGTGCTATGGGCCTCAGCGTCCACTTTACACTGGGCCTTCTGAAAGCACCCTATACACAATTGACATGGAGCACCAAAACTGTTGGATCTGTTGCGGTAACCACAACGCAAACATTCGGACCTGCACAATTATTCTGGACATCAGATGCACATACCTCCCAACTTTTTGAGATGAGAAAAGGGGACACTTAAGCCACGCCCCTGCCACACCCCTGGTGACGCCCCAACCACGCATACCATAAAGATTTCATAAGAAAAATATGTTGTTTTATCATTCAAACCACACTGGTCCTTTCTGTCCTGGGTTATTTTCCATCATAATAACATTTTAAAATTAGTAATATATCAACTTAAAGGATGTGAATAAAGTTTATAGTCAATCAAACACATTTTTAGTAGAGAAATATATATATTTATATAGAAAGAGGGACAACGTCCTAAAAGAGGGACAAATGAGAGGGAAAAAGGGACAGGGGGACAGGGCTTCCAAAAAGGGACTGTCCCTCCAAAAAAGGGACAGTTGGGAGCTATGGATGCATTTCCCTTATAAGCCTGTGTTACATCTGCTTCGAACTCCTACCAGACGCAAAAACCTTAGTCTTTGCAGAAACAGAAATCCCATTTACATAAAAAACCAGGGCTTCTGTGCCCCACCACTAGTCACCTGCACCGCTATATTACACTGCCTGATTGAAACAAATGATGTTTGTAGCTTTTAGCAACGCACAGAAATTGGATTGTGAACAGTGTTATCTCTCTCCTTGGTTGTTATATGTTGTACTTGGTTTTAAGTCAGAGCATGCGAGCTACCCGCATAAGTTGCAGGTTTAGCTAATCGGTCCAGTGGAGTACCACTCCATACATAGTGCCGACAGATCTTCCCCTGCTTCTCAGGAAATCGCATCTTCCTTTTGTTTCCAAACTATGTGAAGGACTCACACAGCTGAAAACATCACAAGGAACTCTGGAGTAGAACACAGGGAATTATAAGACACTGCCAGGAAATGAACAAGGAAGCAGGACCGAGACTGCAGTCCAATGAGAAACCCTCAAACTCCGCGATGGCTAAAACAGGGGTGGACAAACAACTCATAAGGGTTCTTAAATTTAACCAGAGCTGGATCATCCACATGGTAACTTGCCATGTTAACTTGCTAGCCCCCAATACATCTTACCAAAAAGGTAGGTGTCCATAAAGGGTGGAACCAAAGTTGTTGCTTGCCTAGGGCTCTATTTCACAATCCATCTCTGAATTTGGCAGAGGGGATGAACCAGTATATGTAGTCAATGTGCCCCCCCCCCCCCCTCCCTCCCTGTATAGGTAGCCAAGTGCGCACCCAATAGTAAGTAGCCCCTCCCCCCAGTATAGGGAGCCAGATGTGATGCTGTAACGCTGCTGAAGGAAGATGAGAGTGGGCGAGTCACTTCATTTAACCACTTCAGGACCACAGGCTTACACCCCCCTAGCAACCAGCACATTTTTCACAATACAGGGCTGTACAGCTTTGTCAGGTTGCTACACAGCCCTACAACTAAGCACACCAATTCATCTAACCTCCTTAACAGGACTTTATTTTGGAGGTGTCTGATCGCTCGTGGGATTTGATTAGGACGGCGTTCCGTCCTCTTCTCTGCCTCTCATAGGCATCAGTCTATGAGAGGGCTTCGATCCCTTGCCACTCTGAGGGACAGCCAGTCCCTTGTACAGCGCTGCACTAGATAGCAGTACAGTATGGATGTAAACAAGAGGGATTTCTTTCCCCTTTCCTTTACTAAAGGCCTGCTAGCCGCGATCGCAGCTACCAGGCTGATCACGTAGCGGAGCTCCGTTTACTGGCAGGGTACAATCGCACGTGCGTGCGTGTGTTCCCTGGCTGCTAAACTGCAGCTCCAGGACTTGATGAAAATCGGCGTTAGGCAGTCCTGGGGCTGCCGCCGCGATCACGCCCATTGGCATGGCACGGTCGTTAGGTAATTAAAATGCACTGCATAGGGAGGGAAAGAGGAAGGCTGAACCCAGACCTGCATCGATGGGTCAGATTAAAAGACTAAAGGGACCCTACTGTCACCTAAAGCGATCATTTTGCTTGATATTTAGTGTCAAGATTATTTTAGTCTGAGTTTTCAGGTTAAAGTCAAGGCTCATGTAGTACGATGATCCCTCCCCCCCAAACCCCTTCACCGCCCCATAGCAGCAGCTTTGAGATGGGAGTAATTATGTCCCTATTAGACACCATCAGTAACACCTAACATATTAAATTATTCGTATAACAGCTGAATAAGAAGCTTTAACCCATCTCTCTCTCTCTTTCTCCTCACTCCACCTCTTATCGAATGACGCAGACTGTATTTTTTGTGCTTTTCCCATTTTTCCACTGCATTGGCACAGAGACATCCAGAGTTCCAGATGCAGCTAACTGAGATCTTTTAATTTCACAGAGAGACTTTGTGTTATAAGCTGGAACACCAACCTGAATGCATCAGGTCATAAGGCCTTCTGAAGTCAAGAATACACTTAATTGAGACATTCCTATTTTCTGAGAGGGAAATAATTAAAGTGTGACTGTGACAGCCTAGCGGGAAACGCGATAATATATACGGTACATTATGTGCTTCCGATGCAGCTTCTCTTTTCAGTGCTGGAGAGGCTTTTCTGCTCGTAATGAAGAGCTGCCACGCAGAATACTTGCTTAAAGATTTTACTTTAATTAACTCATCAATTACTTTCAATAACAATGGAGTGCTCTACTTGTGAAGATTTTAGTTTTACATTAATATAAAAGTTTATCATGCCTGGAAGTAGAATCCTGGCTCCAAAAAATAAATGCTACTGTAAATAAAGAGGATGACATTGACTCTGCCCCCTTCCCGATGGTCTTAAAGCGGGATTAAACTACTTCTTACTATTTTCGTCCATTTAGAAATGTCAAGCTCCCGAGGTACAGTTTATCTGCTCTGAAAGCTGCCATTGCATTTGATTGCATAGCTGCTGTATTTTTGTATTATAATGTACCCGGTGAGAGTTCTCTGCTGTTTTTACCTTCTACTATCCGTGCAAGCTGAACCACTGCTCGGCAATGTTTACTAATAGCATAGCTCCCAACTGTCTCTTTTGGAGGGACAGTCCCTCTTTGGGAACCCAAACCCTGTCTCTCTTTCTTCCTTTTGTGTCCTTCTTTCAGGATTCCTATACATATCTAAGTAAAAATATGTATTTTTCTACTGAAAAATGTGTTTAATTCACCATATATTTTTCCCTTTTTTCATATGGTAATATGAAGGAAAATGAACCAGGATATAAATGAGCAGTGTAATTTGAATTATAAAAACATTTTCCTAATGAAAGCTTTATGGTATGAGTGACTAGGGGTGTGCTGGGGGCGTGATTAAGGTGTGGCAGGGGTGTGGCTTAAGTGTCCATGTTTCTTATTTCACAAAGTTGGGAGGTATGGCTAATAGTCTAGTTGCTAAGCAAACAGGAAAAAAAGATAATATAATCACTTGAGTTTGGATCTTACTTTGGCAATAAGCCTCCCACTGAAGAAGAAAGTGCTGTGTTTAACTGTTTGAATGCTGTTCTGCTACCAAATGTTTCTGGTAGTAGGTTTAAGGCTGTAAATAGTCTATTAGAGCAAAGAAGAAATGCTGAGTTTCCTACCACTACACACAATTACTGTTGCCGTGGGGATCCGGGCGACAGTTCAGGGCCGGGTTCTGTACAGGAGCATCACTAGCCTATAGGCTATCCACGCATTCTGTTGCAATGGTGCAGGTCCAATGGCATAGTGCAAAATTGTATGACGTGCATCAAGGAGCAGCAAGATGATAGATTACATTGAGGAAGAGGAACGAAGAGTTGTCCTGCTGCCGAAACCAGGCAAAGTATGACACTCTGCTGCCACTGCTCTGCAAAATCGCCACAGGAACACGCCCTCTTAGTCCTCCTCCCTGCCACGGCGGGGATCACGTGGGGGTATTGTTACACCACTGCATGTCCCACTCTAATGCATACTCTCATTATTCTGGAGCAGGGGCCATAAGCAGCCAAAGCCTTGATGCCATAGGAAATAGCAGAGACAGATCATCTTGCGCAGTTTAGCAGTTTGTTTGAAGCGGGATTTTTTTGGGCTGCCACGCAAAGTGCAGTGACTCACCAGTAGGTGGGGCTGTGCTACAAAGAAATAATTACACGCTAAAAAAAGTGAATTTACAAAAATATGAATCGCCACACAGCATGGATGACGTGGACAGGACTGGCTGCCCAGACAAATCGCAGACAAGCTGAGGGATGTTAGACCCTCTTGAATATTGTTTTTTCCCCTTGTTGTTGGAAAGCAGCTGGAAATTAACATTTTCCTAAACCCCGTGATATTTATCAAAGGAGGAAAAAATAGAATTTGTATCATCGTTACCAAACGTACTACGAAACAGAACATGATGTCAACCCAACGTATTCATTAGAACTAAGATATTTCATTCCTGGGATTGTTTACATAAGAACTGCCAAAACTATTTTTGGTATAAACAAGTGACAATTGAAGGACAGGAAGGAGAGAAATCTAGGTTGTCATCCGTAATGGCATGTGCATATGCAACCATAACAAGTTGCGTTACCATAAGCAATAATAACAAATGACGGTTTATCACTTAAAAAACAGCAACACTTGTGACGTCAGGTCGCTGGGTTGGCTTTACATCTGTACATGTGGCGAATTGTAATTCCAGGCACAAATACTTCCCTTTATAGTAATCACTGGCAGTCTGGCAGGAGGAAGCTACTTAAATGGCCAACTTCCCATGACAGCAACAAAGGGGTAAGTATCACCTTGCGAAGCAAAGCAGAACTCAGTGCTAGTAATGACTGTAATCTGCTAATGACCATTACGTGACATTTCATGTAAAATCTCACAATTTCAGGCACACATTATAATGATTTGGAAACTCAGTTGATTTGGAGTAATTCATAATTTCACGTAATTTTGTGCCAACTTTAGTGGTTAAAGAGACACTGAAGCAAAAAAAAAATTATGATATTATGATTTGTATGTGTAGCACAGCTAAGAAATAAAACATTAAGATCAGATACATCAGTGTAATTGTTTCCAGTACAGGAAGAGTCAAGAAAATCCAGTTGTTATCTCTATGCAAAAAAGCCATTAATCTCTACGACTTTCAAAGTCGTGGAGAGGGCTGTCTTCTGACTTTATTATCTCAACTGTAAGTAAACAGTTTTCTTTTTATCTGCCAGAGGAGAGGTCATTAGTTCACAGACTGCTCTGAAAGAATCATTTTGAATGCAGAGTGTTGTGTAATCTGCACATATTAGAGAATGATGCAATGTTAGAAAACACACTATATACCTGAAAATAAAAATATGAGAATATTTTCTTTGCTGCTAATCTTCTAGTAATTATTCATAGTACACAACCAATTCATTATATCATATTTTTTTTTTCACTTCAGTGTCTCTTTAATAGCAGTTTTGCACCATAATTTACAATTCCAGTACAAAATCGTAACGTGAAATTTTGGAAAAAATCATAATTTTGGACCATATGTCCATAATGGCTGCCACTGGATGTTGGGGCCAAGTCCTTGAAAGAAAACGACCGTCGTGACCAATCATGTGCGCTCCTGCGCTCCTACTCGCCACCCGTTGGCCCGGAGATCAATGAATGGGAATGCCAGGCGTCCTTCTGGCTCCTCTCCCAGACCTAGTCCTGCTGGTGGCTCTGTTAATTGGTGACTTTGGCCGGTGTGAGAGTCCTGCGCTTTCGCGGTTTAGTCTTAGAGAACTGCACACGCGGCCAGTGTGATGACACTTGCTGTGAGCGTCGCGGGCGCGCACGGGTGCCTTTAGGCCAAAGTCGCCGATTAATGGAGCTACCAGCGGGACCAGGAGAAGAGCCGGGAAGATGCCAGGGGACCTTGCAGACTATGGGGGGCTGAAGGAAGCCCAAGATAAGTCCACATTCCGATTTTATGCAGAGCTCAGGGTCCCTTTAAGAAAATTGCACAGCAAAATGTCATTTTACTGAGTCTAAAAAACATTGTGCCTTTGAATTTTTAAAATCAATCTTCTCAAAGAGAACAAAGTCTTTTTGATTTTTTTTGTCCTGTTCCCACTATTCCCCTTTACATACACAGCAATTTTGTCGATGATAGCGTGTATGGGGACTTTGCTATCAATTTTTAAAGTCCGTGCGAAATTACGATTCCTAATGACAGTTACAAACAAAAAAGATTTTTCCTGAAATTTTGCATCACGATTTTGCATCATAATTGCGAATTAGTAAACAAGTGGGGTGAGTTAGTCACACAATGAACAAATGCAGTAGGGAAGATCAATAAGGCTCAATAACTAGTTCCCACACCTACCATGTGCACTGGGTGCCAGGGGTGCCTCCTCCACACAGAATTCCCACCAACCATGAGATAAGTATTGCATCAACTTTCATCATGTCTGATTTGTTTTTTGCATCTGCACTTTTCATGGCAATAAAATTGGACAATAGTGCCAAGCTCACGTTTTTAAAGAAAACCTGAACTGAAAATTAAAAGTCAAAATAAACATACAAAAGTCATACTTACCTCCCGTGTAGTCTACTCCTCAACCCCTTTCTCCTCTTCTGCGTCCTGTTTGTCCACTGTGATCAAGGGAATTCTCCGTTCTCCATTTTGAAAATGGCCATTACCTCATAACAGCTTTCTGGTCAGCACACTGTTAAACTGTAACATCGCCTACTTGAGCCTTAGGGAAACTTGGACATTACCTGGCACTTCAGTTGTCCTCTCAGTTATAACTGACAGCAGCTGATATATAACTGACAGCAGCTGATATATAACTGACAGCAGCTGATATATTTCAGTTCTGACAAAATGTTCAGAACTGAAAGGGATCATTGTCAGAAGGAAATGGTGAGCTTCTGAGAGGAACTGATGGCAGGGTAACTATGTAATGTTCATTTGAAGTTACTTAAAGAGAATCTGTATTGTTAAAATCGCACAAAAGTAAACATACCAGTGCGTTAGGGGACATCTCCTATTACCCTCTGACACAATTTCGCTGCTCCTCGCCGCATTAAAAGTGGTTAAAACAGTTTTAAAAAGTTTGTTTATAAACAAACAAAATGGCCACCAAAACAGGAAGTAGGTTGATGTACAGTATGTCCACACATAGAAAATACATCCATACACAAGCAGGCTGTATACAGCCTTCCTTTTTAATCTCAAGAGATCATGTGTGTGTTTCTTTCCCCCTTCAGTTCTCATGCACTGAAGTTTCAGGCTGCTCGTTTCTTACTGCAAACAGCTCTGCCCTTGTCTGTGATTCTTCAGTATGTGAAAACCCAGCCAGCTCAGAGAACAATGTATCCAGCTTGTAAAAGATAAGAGAGAAGAGAGAAGCTGCCCTAATCAAAAAAATACACAGGCAGTGTGCATAGAGGGGCCTGGAAGGGGGAGTTCAAAGCAGAATCACAACACTGAAGAACTTGTCAGCCTTCCAGACACAGGCCGACAAGTCTGACAGGGGAAAGATACATTGATTTATTACAGAGACTGTGATAGTAGATAGTGCTGCAGTAAGCCAGAACACATTAGAATAGCTTTTGGAACTTGCAGGATGATAAAAAACAGGATGCAATTTTTGTTACGGAGTCTCTTTAACTCATGATTATTTTAAATAATCTTACTCAGTTCGGGTTCCTTTTAAGTTCTCTTGTTTGCATGATTGCAAATTGTGATGCAAAATTATGATTAGGCGAAATTCGGGCTAAGCACTACTTAAAGAGACTCTGTAACAACAAAAACCTCCCCTGGGGGGTACTCACCTCGGGTGGGGGAAGCCTCCGGATCCTAATGAGGCTTCCCACGCCGTCCTCTGTCCCACGGGGGTCTCGCCGCAGCCCTCCGAACAGCCGGCGACTGTGCCGACTGTCAGTTCAATATTTACCTTTGCTGGCTCCAGCAGGGGCGCTGTGGCGACTTTCGGCACGGAAATAGACGGAAATACCCGATCTCCGTCGGGTCCGCTCTACTGCGCAGGCGCCGGAAACTTGCGCCTGCGCAGTAGAGCAGACCCGACGGCGATCGGGTATTTCCGCCTACTTCGGCGCCGACAGCCATCAGAGCGCCTGCGCAGGAGCCAGGAAGGTAAATATTGCGTCACGGCTGTACGGAGGGCTACAGCGAGACCCCCGAGGGACGCAGGACGGCGTGGGAAGCCTCATTAGGATCCTGAGGCTTCCCCCACCCGAGGTGAGTACCCCCCAGGGGCCGTTTTGTCGTTACAGTTCCTCTTTAAAGCATACCTGAAGTGAAAATAAACTTATGAGATAATGCATTGTATGTGTAGTACAGCTAAGAAATAGAACATTAATAGCAAAGAAAAGATGCTCGTATTGTTTTCCAGTACAGGAAGATTTAAGAAACTTCAGTTATCTATGCAAAAGAGCCTCTCAAAGCTATTCAACCCACTGGGTCGAATACAGTCCTGTTTTCTGAAGCACTTAACAAAAAAAACCAAAAGTTTGCTTTCTTAAAAGAGAAAGAATTTGCGATAATTCAGGTTGGAGTGAGCTTGAGATGTCTCCCTGGGCATCACTGCTGAATATATGCAAATTAACCATTGGGAGACATCTCAAGCTCACTCCAACTAGTGTTGGGCGAACAGTGTTCGCCACTGTTCGGATTTGCACGGACATTTTGGTGTTCGTGCACCGTTCGGGCTCGGCCGAACACCTCATGGTGTTCGGGCAAAAGCTCGGCCATATTGCCGAACTGCGAGCACATGGCCGAACGGTCCCCCGAACATTTGGCTAGCGCTGTGATTGGCCGAACGGGTCACGTGGTTCGGCCCGAACGCGCTCTGATTGGCCGAACGGGTCACGTGGGTCGGGTAAATAAATACTCGATCCGCGTCATTTCACCGTCATTTGTCTGTGGGATTAGCTTTGGGTAGGCAGGCAGGTTAGATAGAGTCTCTCTCGCTCTCCAGCCAGGCTAGCCAGGGTCCCCCCCAGTCAGTGTGTGTGCTGCTGCATTCAGTAGTACACCGGCGCTCAGTCACCCCATTACTATTTAGCATTCTGTACTCTGCCAATCAGTGTTATATTGCTGCGATCTGTAGTACACCGGCGCTCAGTCACCCCATTACTATTTAGCATTCTGTACTCTGCCAATCAGTGTATATATAGCTGGGATCTGTAGTACACCAACGCTCAGTCACCCCATTGCTATATAAAGCATTGTGTACGCTGCCAATCAGTATATATATTACTGGGATCTGTAGTACACCAACGCTCAGTCACTCCATTACTATATAAAGCATTGTGTACGCTGCCAATCAGTGTATATATAGCTGGGATCTGTAGTGCACCAACGCTCAGTCACTCCATTACTATATAAAGCATTGTGTACGCTGCCAATCAGTGTATATATATTACTGGGATCTGTAGTACACCAACGCTCAGTCACTCCATTACTATATAAAGCATTGTGTACGCTGCCAATCAGTGTATATATAGCTGGGATCTGTAATGCACCAACGCTCAGTCACTCCATTACTATATAAAGCATTGTGTACGCTGCCAATCAGTGTATATATAGCTGGGATCTGTAATGCACCAACGCTCAGTCACTCCATTACTATATAAAGCATTGTGTACGCTGCCAATCAGTGTATATATAGCTGGGATCTGTAGTGCACCAACGCTCAGTCACTCCATTACTATATAAAGCATTGTGTACGCTGCCAATCAGTATATATATATTACTGGGATCTGTAGTACACCAACGCTCAGTCACTCCATTACTATATAAAGCATTGTGTACGCTGCCAATCAGTGTATATATATTACTGGGATCTGTAGTGCACCAACGCTCAGTCACTCCATTACTATATAAAGCATTGTGTACGCTGCCAATCAGTGTATATATAGCTGGGATCTGTAATGCACCAACGCTCAGTCACTCCATTACTATATAAAGCATTGTGTACGCTGCCAATCAGTGTATATATATTACTGGGATCTGTAGTACACCGGCGCTCAGTCACCCCATTGCTATTTAGCATGATGTACTCTGCCAATCAGTGTATATATTGCTGGGATCTGTAGTACACCAACGCTCAGTCACCCCATTGCTACTTAGCATTGTGTACTCTGCCACTCAGTGTATATAATATTGCTGGGATCGTTAGTACACCGGCGCTCAGACAGTCACCCCATTACTATATAGCATTGTGTACTCTGCCACTGAGTGTATATAATATTGCTGGGATCGTTAGTACACCGGCGCTCAGTCACCCCATTACTATATAGTAGAGATGGGACGACGAATCCGGCGAATCCACGAATCCCTCGAATATTGGGAAATATTCGAGATTCGTGGATTCGAATCCCGACGCCATTTTCCACTTTACGAATCCGCCGAATCCCGACGCTGCATCGCCGCGCATCCGCCGCTCGCACTCGTCCTCCTCCGACCCGCGCCTCCTCCGACCGCCCCGCGCCTCCTCCGCCTGGCCACCCGCATACTTTGTATCAACTCACCCGTCCAGTGGAGCGCAGACAGAGCGGCAGACCTCTCGCTGACTTCCTGGTTCCCTCTAGTGACGGCTTTTACAATGACGTCATCAGTAAAAGCCGGTCCGGCCACTAGAGGGAACCAAGAAGTAAGGACGAGGTCTGCCGCTCTGTCTGCGCTCCACTGGACGGGTGAGTTGATACTGATGCAGGGGTGAGCGAGGAGGCACGGGGGACGGAGGAGGCCATGGGGGTGAGCGGAGGAGGCAGGGGGGGGGGAGCGACACCTACCTACCTACCACTTTACCTACCTACCACTTTACCTACCTACCTGCCACTATACCTACCTAAAGGCCCCCTATACGTACCTACCTACCGGGCACTATACCTACCTACCTACAGGCCCCTATACCTACCTAAAGGCCCCCTATACTACCTACCTACCACTATACCTACCTACCTACAGGCCCCTATACCTACCTAAAGGCCCCCTATATGTACCTACCTACCTAAAGGCCCCTATACCTACCTAAAGGCCTCTATACCTACCTACCTAAAGGCCCCCTATACGTGCCTACCTACCTAAAGGCCCCTATACCTACCTACCTACATACCTACCTATACTTAAGGCCTTATACCCTGCTACCTATACTGAAGGTCCCTTTAACTACCTACCTACCTACAGGACACTATACCTACCTACCTACCTACCGGCCACTATACCTACCTACCTACAGGCCACTATACCTACCTAAAGGCCCCCTATACGTACCTACCTACCTACCTACCTAAAGGCCCCTATACTTACCTACCTACCTACCTAAAGGCCCCTATACCTACCTACAGGCCTCTATACCTACCTACCTACTTAAAGGCCCCCTATACGTGCCTACCTACCTAAAGGCCCCTATACCTACCTACCTAAAGGCCCCTATACCTACCTACCTACATACCTACCTATACTTAAGGCCCTATACCCTGCTACATATACTGAAGGTCCCTTTAACTACCTACCTACCTACCGGCCACTATACTTACCTACCTACCTACAGGCCACTATACCTACCTAAAGGCCCCCTATACGTACCTACCTACCTACCTAAAGGCCCCTATGCCTACCTACCTAAAGGCCCCTATACCTACCTACCTATACTTAAGGCCCTATACCCTGCTACCTATACTGAAGGTCCCTTTACCTACCTAAAGGCCCCTATACCTACCTACATACCTACCTATACTTAAGGCCTCTATATACCCTGCTACCTATACTGAAGGCCTATATACCCTGCTACCTATACTGAAGGCCCATATACCCTGCTACCTATACTGAAGGCCCATATACCCTGCTACCTATACTGAAGGCCCATATACCCTGCTACCTATACTGAAGGCCCATATACCCTGCTACCTATACTGAAGGCCCATATACCCTGCTACCTATACTGAAGGCACATATACCTTGCTACCTATACTGAAGGCCTATATACCCTGCTACCTATACTGAAGGCACATATACCCTGCTACCTATACTGAAGGCCCATATACCCTGCTACCTATACTGAAGGCACATATACCTTGCTACCTATACTGAAGGCCTATATACCCTGCTACCTATACTGAAGGCACATATACCCTGCTATCTATACTGAAGGCCCCTATACCCTGCTACCTATACTGAAGGCCCATATACCCTGCTACCTATACTGAAGGCCCATATACCCTGCTACCTATACTGAAGGCCCATATACCCTGCTACCTATACTGAAGGCACATATACCCTGCTACCTATACTGAAGGCCCATATACCCTGCTACCTATACTGAAGGCCCATATACCTTTCTACCTATACTGAAGGCCCATATACCTTGCTACCTATACTGAAAGCTACCAATATTGAAGGCACCCATACCTAGCTAGCTATACTGAAGGCACCTTTACCTCGCTACCTATACTGCGGGCAACTATACCACGGATCGCACAATTCGTATGTGCAGGATTCGTTAGATTCGGGATTCGAAAGGTTCGAGATATTCGAGAACCTTTTTAGATTCGGATCCGGATTCGGATTCGAAGAAATTGTGGATTCGTCCCATCCCTACTATATAGCATTGCGTACTCTGCCAATCAGTGTGTATAATACTGCTGGGATCAGTAGTACACTGCCGCTCACTCAGTCACCCCATTACTATATAGCATTGCTGGGATCTGTAGTACTCTGCTCACCCACCCATACCATTGTACTGCCAGTCACTGTGTATATTGCTGGGATCTGTAGTACTTCACTCACCGTCAACCACTATATAGCATTGCGTACTCTGCCAGTCAGTGTGTATATTGCTGGGATCAGTAATACTCCACTCACCGTCAACCACTATATGAGCTCACCATGAGTTCCTCAGAGACCTCCGCTGTGAGCAGCACTCCCAACAACAGCAACAGCCAACGCCCCACGCAAGCTATAACATCCACCCCAGCAGCCAGTGGTCAGCAGCAGCCCTCCCCGGAGGAGAACGTTGTGTCCATCGGTCCGGCGCCAGAGCGATTATTGAGGGCTGCCATTGAGGAGATGATGGGGCCTGATGTGGAGGAGGAGGTCGGGCTCAGGCCAGCATCCCAAGTTAATGTTGAGGACGATGAGGGGTCTGTGTCTGGGGATGTTGGGGTGGCAGAGGTGGTGGGTGGGTCAGACTCAGGAGAAGAGTTGTATGATGAGGATGATGATCGGGACCATCTGTATGTGCCTCAGAGTCCGACCCCGGAAAACATGTTGTATCGTGTGTTTAGGTACTAAAATCTGCGTTCCCAGTACTGCCCGGGTCCACGGATCCATATAATTTTTTGGGCAGCACTATCAAACTGTGGTACTATGAGTGAGTTGCCATGGTCCTTCTGTGCTGTCACACTCACCGTCTGTCTGCAGATGGATTGTTCAACACAGCTATGCCATCTGACATGTAGTCCTTGACCATCTTCTCCAGGCGATCGGTGTTGGAGGACGTGGAACTGCCCGATTGCTGTTCTGTGGGCTGCTGCATGGGTGTCAGAAAATGTTCCCACTCCAAGGACACTGCCAATACCATTCCCTTTTGGGCACTAGCAGCAGCTTGTGTTCTTTTCTGCCCTCCTGGTCCTCCTGGGTTTGCTGAAGTCAGTCTGTCGGCGTACAACTGGCTAGAGAAGGAGGAGGATGTCAATCTCCTCTCTAAAGTCTCCATCCTCAAGGGCCTGCTGGAATTGTTCCATTTTTGACCTGTCTGACACTTTCTTCAATCAGTTTTTTAACATTGTGTTTGTATAAACTGGGTATAAACCCAGTAATTGGTGTTGTCCAGAATAATGAATAATAATGAATAGTGAATAATGCGCGGGCCGCGTTCAATGCAGTCAAGCATGAATTGAGCCATGTGTGCCAGAGAGTCCTGCCAGACTCCTCTGTCTTCATGTTCTTGTGAGCATTGTGATTGTTGTGATGCACCATATTCGTCACCAGCATCACTTTCTTCCTCTTCTGCTGTCCATTCCCGCTAAATTGTGGAAGTCCAACGTGCACCGCTCTGTCCCTCGGCAGTGGGGGCATCCAATTTCTGCTCCAACTCCAGCTGTTCCTCGTCCTGTTCTTTGTCATAGCTGGGACCAGTGTTTTCTGAGGCAGATTGCCTGATGTTGGTATCATCACGCTGATCGTTTTCATCTTCAGATTCCCCCACTTGCATCATGCCAGCGGTTTCCATCTTCAACATTGATTTCTTCAGTAAACACAGCAGTGGTATTGTAATGCTGACTGTAGAGTTGTCACTGCTCAGTCACAAGCAACGTGGATTGCTCAAAATTTTGGAGGACTTGGCAGAGGTCCAACATGGTGGCCCAATCAGATCCACAGAAGCTTAGTAGCTAGCTGCTGGAATGCACCTCAGCACTGCGCAAAAGCGTGCTAGCATGTGCAGCGTAGAATTCCAGCGCGTAGGGAGGGACATCACCCAGCAAGCGATGGTGCGCTAGATTGAAGCGCTCCTGCATCTCTTGGTGAGTCCTTCAGAAGCGGTACTGGACTTTAAAAAATGTTTTTGTTTTTTTTCCTTCAACAGAAGATCTGCTACGTTGGAGTGAGGAAGACGCCGCCAATCCCGACACCAAGCTGAACCCCGGCGAACTCCAAGCAGAGGATCTTCAGGAACCCTCAAGGCTTCGAGCAAGCTGAGGAGGATCAGCAGTCCCGACGAGACCTCTCCTCATATGTGACTGTGTGCAGTGGAGTAGAGCTCCCCAGAACAACCTCTCACTTGTCACTTTGTCACTGGTCACTTTGTCATTTTGTCACTTTGTCACTGGTCACTTTGTCACTTTGTCAGTCACTGTGGTCACTTTGTCAGTCACTTTGTCACTTTGTCATTTTGTCACTTTGTCACTGGTCACTTTGTCACTTGGTCACTTGTCCAGATGATCTCGGTACACCTCCTGCGATTCAAATTCCTGCACACATTGCTCTGGGATTTGGGTGTGATGAATGATGCATCTAACTGGCCACCGGAGGCAATTAAGGCCTTCAAAACATTGAAAGCAGCTTTCTGTTCCGCCCCCATTTTGCGTCATGTTGAGTTGTTGACGTCATGTTCATCCTCGGCCTCGCCTTGCATTTCAGTGCGAGGTGCATTTTCCACAGAAAAAGGTTGTGAATCCGGGCACATTTGTGGCTGTTCCATTGACCTTTCGCAGGTAGAAGATTGTGGGGGTGGGAATAGCTCCTCCGAATAGCCCATTGTGTCCTGAAAACTACTCATTGCATTGCTTTGCGCACGCATTTTTTTGTCCTCATGCAAGGCCTGAGTTGCGCCTGAAAGCGTGGCCTTCTCCTCCTGCGCATCCTCTTCCATCCTGTGTGCTGCTGCTGGGTTAGCGTTGCCGGTCCCTTTTCCTGGAACCTCTCATCTTTATTACATTTATGACTGCATGGCGACAAAATGCATGTTACCTGTGCAAAGAAAACAGACATTTCCCGCATTTAAAAGACAGTTTTCCCTTTGAAACTTTAAAATCGATTTTCTCAAAAACTATAAGCTCTTTTTGCTACATTTTTTTCCTCTTGTACCCACTCCCAAGGTGCACATACCCTGTAAATTTGGGGTATGTAGCATGTAAGGAGGCTTTACAAAGCACGAACGTTCGGGTCCCCATTGACTTCTATTATGTTCGGAGTTCGGCTCGAACACCCGAACATCGCGGCCATGTTTGGCCTGTTCGGCCCGAACCCGAACATCTAGATGTTCGCCCAACACTAACTCCAACCTGAATTATCGCAAATTCTTTCTTTTTTAAGAAAGCAAACTTTCGTTTTTCTTAGCATTTTAGTAAGGGGGCTTTTAGGACCATTGTAGCCCCTTACACACTCCAATGAGTTCTGGGTCACCATGAGCTTGCTGGTTAGTCTTAACCAAAAAAAAGTGAGACAGCGCTTTTGAAAAGATTTTAGTGAAGGGAAGTTCAAGGGGTCCTTAGCTCTGCTCTGTTTTATTGTTAAAATACAGAGTGTGGATTGTAGACTGCAAATATGACAGAATGATGCAAGCCCTACTCCATAGAGCCAAATTAATCCATGCCATGCACTGATGAGGATCAAACAATCCGAAATAGTCTGTATGCATGTTGGATTATTATGGCTCTGTACAAATTAACAACAGCGGTTCTGGAGGTGTGTTTAGCTTCTAAGGGTAACAATGGTTAATTTGCATATATTCAGCAGTGATGCCCTGGGAGACATCTCAAGCTCACTCCATCCTGGACCATCGCAAATTATTATTTTTTTTTTTTAGCATTTTAGTAAGGGGACTTTTAGGACCATTGTAGCCCCTCACACACTCCAATGAGTTCTGGTTCACCATGAGCTTGCTGGTTAGTCTTAACCAAAAAAAAGTGAGACAGCGCTTTTGAAAAGATTTTAGTGAAGGGAAGTTCAAGGGGTCCTTAGCTCTGCTCTGTTTTATTGTTAAAATACAGAGTGTGGATTGTAGACTGCAAATATGACAGAATGATGCAATGTTATAAAAAAAGCTATATAAATGAAAATAAAAATATGAGACTCTTCTTTGCTTCTAATGTTCTTACTCATTATCCATACTACAAATACCTACGCATACAATTAATTTTTTTCGAACTACATGTGGTGATATATTGGGGTGCTGATGATGTAAGGATAACAAGAACATATTTCTTTCATTTTCTATCGCCTTCAGCTATATATTTTGTCAGAGGTGTAGGTAGGCCAGCCAGTCTGGCTTTTGAAAGGTGTCACCTGGATATGTCTGTATGTAGATTAAAACAGTCATTCAGGGCAGAGATCAAATGAACTGCCAGTGTCTTATTGAATAGACCAGTCACCTTCAATAGGCAAGGAAGGGGCTCATTAGGCCACTAGCAGTCACCTGAGGGAGAACAATAGCAGACAATCTCGGATGTGATAGTCTGTGTCTGTTTACAGGCAATCTTTAGATGTATAGACATTGTAACCTGGGGAAATTGGACTAAGGAAGTCTTTTGTTGGGTGTGTGTACTATAGTGGATGTTGGATCTCTGGAAATCCAATTATGACTGAGGATGTAATTAAATCTAGTCCCCGCCCCCTGTCCACACAGGCTTACAGCCTTGAGGCGAATATTTTATTATAAAAACCAGGGGACAGATACCTCAAATCAGTTCTCTTCTGACGGTAGCAGCAGCTGGACTCCCGGCCCAAGCTAAGGGGCTCCTGGTCAAAGCCAGAACTGTGTCCGTCCACAAAAGTCCAAGATTCTTCTATCTGGATCCCTGTATTTGGTAAGCAAATCGCTTTTGTGTGTATCTTTGTAACTCTTAATTTTGTAACTTTTTTACTTTGTTTTTTGTAATCTTTGTATATATTCTGTTCTGCATTGTTCCACTTTTTCCTGGAATATGAAATTATTATTTAATAAGCTTGACTTCTGCTATACTAAACTAACCCTCATAGCCTAGAAGAGACTGCAGTGTAGCTGTGTATAAGTCCGTGCCTAATTGTATGCTTGAGCAACACTACCATATGGAATTGTAATTGCATTGTGTGTGGGTGTGGCGTCGCGCAACTGACCCAACGTACGAAACGCCAGTGCGAGTAGCTAACAGTATCGTTCAGAACGACTGTTAGTGGTTTTGCTGCACGACAGTGTAACTTGCATTACAAGTCAGTGTCTGATTGTGCTGTGTTACTGTACAACTGTACTGTGTGTGTGGGTGCGTGGCGTTCTCGTATTCGGCCTAAGCGCAAAGCTGACCCAAATACGAAAACGCAGTTTGCGCGTTGAGCCCTCGACAGCTGAGGGGACGTGTCTAGCAACGCTAGTGGTGGCAGTGGGAAGTGTTTGAGGGGTTCCAGCCTGGTTTGTAGCTTAAATAAGGCTGTTCCCCGCTTAATCTGGTCAAACCCGCAGTCGGGAACCGTATACGCAGGCATGCCACGGGCCGGTTCCTGACACTACAGGTTTGCTTTCATGCAGAAGAAGGCTGTGGTGACTAGTGAGCAGTTGTTTCTTAGTACAACAGCTGTAAACTTCAGATGTCCTAATCTGGTGTACTGTCCTCCCTCTAGGTAGGTCCCCTGAATCTTCAGAGAATGTTCCCCATAGACTTGGTGGATATTCCATGAAGGAGGTGAAGCAAATGTGACCTTTCATTACTCTCGTCATTCATGAATCCTTTGGCAAAGCTTCCCACTAGCCATGAAACCCACCAAGACATTTCCGTGTTCCAAGTCCTGAGCTGTGCTTCCTAAAAAAAAAAAACAACTTCAATATCCCAGCTGGCTTCAGTTTATGACGAAAACTCAAGACCGCATGTTACCAGTTTCTTGTTTGTCTTCTAATGATTTTTAAGTTCTACACTATTTTGTACAAACACTTGGTTTGCTTTTGATACATTTTTATTTCTAAATTATGTCTGTTTTACAGCATACGTATTATCATCGGTGAGTTGGGCCCAGAGCCAGCCAAATGATGGCTCACCTTGCTGTCTCTAAACTCCCCGGCGACGTTAAATACTATTCCCCTTCCGAGTCGTCGCAACTCGGAGGTAGATGTAATTAGGGATCGAGCGTTTGCCGGAGCCCCAAATCTCTCTTGTGCGCCCCGCGCAGCACTTGAAGAGACTCCGTAACAAACTTTTCAGCCTTATTTCTTCTATCCTATAAATTCCTATACCTGTTCTAATGTGGTCTGGATTACTGCAGCCTTTTCTAGTTGCACTGTCTCTGTAATATATCTAATCTTCTTTTCTTTGTCAAGCTTTGTGGACCCAGAGAGGAATGCACTGCCTCTGCTGTGATAGGGAAAAGTTATGCACGACCCTCCACGCTCTGTGTGTGTGCTTTGTTTATTAGTCACAGACAGGTCTCTGCTCTCAATTTCAGCTTGTCTGAGGGGGGGAGGGAGTTGCCCATGTTGAGCAACTATGAAAATCCCTGACTGGAGTGCAGATAATTCACTATGTAATTAAAAACTTGTAGCAGTGGCGTACCTAGGGTATCTGACACCCGGTGCTGGGTATTATAAGACACTACCCCCCCCCCACCAAAAAAGTAAAGGGGCAAAAAACGGGTGGGGATATAACAGGCAAAAAAATGGGCGTGGCCCTGACCGGATGAGGGGAGAGCTGACTGTAATTTACCATGAACCCAGGGTGAGAGTGATATGGAGGCTGCCATATTTATTTCCTTTTAAACAATACTAGTTGCCTGCCAGCCCTGCTGATCTATTTGGCTGCAGTAGTGAACTGAATCACACCAGAAACAAGCATGCCTGTTCAGGGTCTATGGTTGAAAGAATTAGAGGCAGAGGACCAGCACGGCAGCCAGGCAACTGGTATTGCTTAAGAGATAAATATAACAGCCTCACTATTATTCTCACCTCGGGTTCCCTTTAAAAGTGCAACGCAAAGACAGTGGACCCAAGTTTTGCTGACCCTTTCCCCAGAAATACATGCAATCATGTCGGCAGATTTGCCCAGAGAATACGTTCAATCAAGTCAGCAGATTTGCCCAGAAAATACATGCAATCATGTCGGCAGATTTGCCCAGAAAATACATGCAATCATGTCGGCAGATTTGCCCAGAAAACACTTCAATCGAGAAGCAGACCTGGCCAGAACATAAACGTAAAAATATAAATAAAAAAAAAAAAAAACATTTACTCACCTGCAGCAGAGCTCCTGTTCCGGGCCTCCGTCCGGTGCGTAGCTCCCACGATCCTCTGCAGACAGCAACTGAAACTCCCAAAGTCTCCAGAGCAGGGCTTCGGACATTTTACTATAGCCCTGCTCTGCTGCTGCGGTGAACTGACACGGCATCTATTAGATGCCGAAAGTCAGTTCACGTTGTCGCTGGGGGGTGCTTGGAAAATTTTAGGGGGTGCTTCAGCACCCAAAGCACCCCCCCGGTGCCGCAACTGCCCCCAGTATAGGTAGCTAGCAGTTGCCCCCAGTATAGGTAGCTAGTTGCCCCCAGTGAAGGTAGTATAGTTGCCCCAATATAGCTAGTATAGTTGCCCCCAGGATAGGCAGCATAGCTGCTGCCCCCAATGTAGGTAGTGTTGCTGCCCACAGTGTAGCTAGTATAGTGGCCCCCGTACAGTTGCCCTCCAGTATAGGTAGTATAGTGGCCCCCATAGTTGCCCCAGTATAGCTAGTATAGTGGCCCACAGTTTAGATAGTATAGTGGCCCCCAGTGTAGCTAGTATAGTGGCCTCCATTGTAGCTGGTATGGTGCCCCCCCTATAGGTAATATAGTGGCCCCCAGTAAAGCTAGTGTAGCGACCCCCATGCCCAGTGTAGCTAGTATAGTGGCCCCTGTATAGCTGCTCCCAGTATAGGTAGTATAGTGGCCCCCAGTATAGCTAGTATAGTAGTTTAGGTAGTACAGTGGCCCCCAGTTTAGGTAGTATAGTGGCCCCCAGTTTAGGTAGTATAGTGGCCCCCAGTTTAGGTAGTATAGTGCCCCCCCCCCCCCCAGTGTAGCTAGAAAGAGGGGTGACAGCAGGGATAGCGGTGGGGAGGGGGGGGGGCATATCCCCTCCCTCACCTGGGTCCCCTCCTTCTGCCTCTCCCCCCCCCCCAAATGCGGGCAGCGGGCAGCAAACGGCGAGCAGGCGGGCGCGGAAAATACTCGCGTTACTTCCGCGTATCAGTCTGGAACACTGCGTCGCCGTCACGTGCCTCTTCTGCGCCTCCAATGATTGGAGGCGCAGAAGAGGCACGTGACGGCGACGCAGCGTTCCAGGCTGAT
The DNA here is from genome assembly GCF_040937935.1 of Hyperolius riggenbachi. NCBI lineage: Eukaryota > Metazoa > Chordata > Amphibia > Anura > Hyperoliidae > Hyperolius > Hyperolius riggenbachi. The sequence goes on from NC_090655.1 coordinate 58,716,047, forward strand.
ATGCGGAAGTGACGTCAGTATTCTCCGCGCCCGCCTGCTCGCTGCCTACTGCCCCCGGCCCGCTGCCCGCATTTCGGGGGGGGGGGGGAAGAGAGGCAGAAGGAGGGGACCCAGGTGAGGGAGGGATATGTCTCCCCTCCCCGCCGCTATCCCTGCTGTCACCCCTCCTCCTAGAGCTGCTCTTCCCCGCTCCTGCATGACTTGGGGGGTCGTGGCGACACCCCCCTGGCCATCTGGCACCCGGTGCGCCACGCCCCCCTGCGCCCTGTGATAGAAACGCCACTGACTTGTAGTATACTTTAACATGATATATATATAATATATATATATATATATATATATATATATATATATATATATATATATATATATATATATATATATCACAAAAACATCTCTTCCTGGTTTGCAGCCATGTTTTTTGTTTGTAAGCACTGCCTAAAACCGATTAAAAGCCAGGATCGCGGCGGGGAGCAGCGGAAATGGCAAAGAGGGATCCAGGAGATCACAGTGACTCGATTGGTATGTTTTTTTATTGTACAAATCGGACAGTACATATTCTATTACATTGCTATTCTAGTACATTGCTGCTATGGGACACCTAGTTTAACCACCTGTAGTTTAACCACCTGCATGTTTTATACATTGTTTAATAAAGCTTAGAGATTTTGTTTTTTTATTTTAATTATATGTATGGTGTATATGAGTGTTTCTCAACATGATTAGGACATGTATCCCCTTTTATGGAAGACAGTGCTTACTGTGTACCCGCTACTGTGGGTAACGCCATCTCATGTACCTCTTGACACATAAATATTTGATAGGTGTAGTTAATGTGTGCGCATACTGCTTTTCAAATGTTCTCACCCTTTTTTTAATGAAGTAAAAATACTCATTCAAGTTTAATTGCTTTGTGTTAAATTAGGTCAACGTGTCATAGCTTCAGTCTTGTCCCATGAAAATATTTACAAAAATGTGAGAGGTGTACTCACTTTTGTAAGAGACTGGGTATACTGTGGGCATCGTTGTGGCGTAATAGATAGTGCCTGGTTCGAATCCTAGCCAGGGCACTGTTGGCAAGGAGTTTGTATGCCCCCCCCCCCCATATCTGTGTGGGTTTCCTCCTACATCCCAGAAGCATACAAATAGGTGAATTGGCTTGCCCCTAAAATTGGTTTTAGACTACAATGGACTTAGTAGTACACACCATACAATTTTCTGTTAGATTTATCTGTAGAGACTGGTCATTATCTCTGGTGCATTGTCTTCTGGTTATCTCATGCTGAGTAGAACAATGCCTAATTGCTAGGCAGATAGATGGTTAGATAGATAATTTCCAACATATTGGAAATTATCTATCTGGCAGGTAAATCTAACAGAAAATCTAACAGAAAATTGTATGGTGTGTACCTAGTATAATGCACGGTTCATTTCTGCCGTACATTTCTGCTCTCGATTGTTTTTTCGCCGCTCGATTCTGCAGCCAATTACCTTATTTTCCTCGTTTTTGTAATCTTTTTCAATTCACTTCTATCAGAAAATGAGCGGCCAAAGAATCGTAAGGGAGATCGGACATGTCGGAAATGGTCTATCGAACCATCTAATTAACTAAAAAACAAACCGTGTATTCCCAGCATTAGACTATAGTAGGGATTAGATTGTGAGCCCCTCTGAAGGACAGTTAGTAACAAGACTATGTACTCTATACAGTGCTGTGGGAGATATCAGCGTTATATAAATACTAAATTATATACTGTAGAAAGATTTTCTAAAAAAAAAAATGTAAAAGCACTACTGAGCCATAATGAAGTTGTCCTCAGTATCACAAAGCCTGGAATATGCTGTCCTCATCTTGCCTGGCCCCTTCCTGGCCCGCTAGTAATGAGTGTGGTGTTTGGTTACCTATTTATAGGGGCCTCAATTGCTTCTTTTGCATTTCCCTGATTATTTAGGGCTATTTCTGTCTCTGTACAGATAGCTGTGTAGGTAGCAGCCAGGTCTCCTCTGCATAGTAATGCACAATGTGCCGGGAACTTTGTCCTCAGTGACTTCTCACCAGATGAAAGACTCGGGGAAAAAAAATGCTCCCTGCAAATAGCTGGCCTGTCCTAAGCATCCCCTCAGTCAGACCCCCTCCAACCTCCACAGTCCTGCTAATGGAAAAATACTCATCCTATTCTGAAAGGATTGCTATTGTGGAGAGAAAGGGAATGCAGCTTTTATGTGAAATTCTGCTGACAGGATGATTCACATTCTTAAAAAAAAAATAAGAGATTGAACTAATGTAGTTGAAGCCCCACTCCAGACAGACATGGTTTTCTCATTCTTTGCAGTTATTATCAGTTCCAGAGCTTCTTGTTATCTGAGTAGAATCTGAATATCCTTTTTTAGCTGATGACAAATAACCCTTCATCAAACACTTCCTGTAAAACTGTCATGGCCAGATGTCAGGCAAGGCCACAAAGGCCATGACCTAGGTTGCCAGGAAGTAAGGGGCGGCAGTGTTCTAAATAACATACGTGTGTCCGTAATGGTCTAGTTTGCGGCTGATTGTTTGTGTATAAGCTTATTCAATATGTTATTGTTAAATTAACTATATTATCATGTGTGCCTAGAGGCCGATTGTTCACTACAAATTACTGGAACCAATAAAAGTGTGTGTGTAGGGGGGTTGCTGTTGGCAAGGGGTTGGCTGGTGATAGTGGGATTTGGGTGGTAAAACGTAACAATCCAGCCCTGAGAAATGTATGCAAGTTCTTAAAGGAGTCATCAGGGAATATGAGGAAAATAAGTGCTACTTACCCAGGGCTTCGTCCAGTCCCAAGCTCCCAGCATGTCCCTCGCTGCAGCTCTGCTGTGAGCCATTCGCGTGTGAAGCTTCCCGTTCCTCGGCGATGAAGTCAGGCCGACCTGGAGCAGTACGCTCCGAACCACGTGGCGGTGATTGACAGCACAGCTCGCTCAGGCGGAGTACAGGCCAACCTCCAGGTCGGCCTGATGTCATCGCCGGAAACCGGGAGGCAGCGGCGGTGAACAGCTGACGGCAGAGCTGCGGCAAGGGACATGCTGGGAGCTTGGGGTAAGTAGCACTTATTTTCATTATAATCGTCCTGATGACTTCTTTAAGTCTGTAATCATGTCAGTTGGCTCTGTGTTCCGTCCACCTTGCGTTCTAAAGCCTCACACATGCTAGACCAGTGTTCCCCAACCCTGTCTTCAAGGCCCACCAACAGTGCATGTTTTAATTTGTGGAAATCACAGAGGTAGTTAATCAGCACTTACGAGACACTAATTGACTCACCTGTGCATGTGTGCGGTTTTCTGAAAAACATGGACTGGTAGGGCTGGTGCACACCAGAGCGGTTCGTGAGCGTTTTTAACCACTTCAGCCTACAGGGTTGAGAATTTTTTACATCTGAGCAACTTTCACCTCCCATTCATTTGCCAATAACTTTATCACTACGCATCACAATGAATTGATCTATATCTTGTTTTTTCCACCACCAATTAGGCTTTCTGTGGGTGGTACATTTTGCTAAGAGCCACTTTACTGTAAATGCATTTTAACAGGAAGAATAAGAAAAAAACAGAAACAATTCATTATTTCTCAGTTTTCAGCCATTATAGTTTTAAAATAATACATGCCTCCATAATTAAAACTCACGTATTGTATTTGCCCATATGTCCCGGGTATTACACCGTTAAAATTATGTCCCTATCACAATGTATGGTGACAATATTTTATTTGGAAATAAAGGTGCATTTTTTCAATTTGCGTCCATCACTATTTAGAAGCCCATAATTGAATAAATCATATTGATATACTCCTTTGACATGAATATTTAAAAAGTTTAGACCCTTAGGTAACTATTTATGTTTTTGGTTTTTTTAATTATTGTAATTTTTTATTTTATTTTTAATTAAAACTTGTATGTGGGTATTTTTTGGTGTGGGAGGTAAACAGGGGATTTTACATGTGTAAAAATGTATTTTATTCAATGTAAGGTGATTTTGGTGTAGTTTGCTATTTGGCCACAAGACGGCCACAGTCAAAAAGTCCTTAGAGCGATCGAGCTCGCTCCCAGGAAAAAGATCACAGGGGAACTTTTTGACCTCAGAAAAGCCGCAGTGTCTGAAGAGACGCTGTCGGCTTTTCTCCGGGGGGGGGGGGGGGGTCCGATCAGAGAAAGGGATTTATAATCCCTTTCATTGATCGCTGGGCTCGGCCCCCAGCGGGAGCGCGCACGGGGGAGCCCGCGGGAGCGCACGCGACCCGCGGGAGTGCGCGCAGCCTACCTGGACGAAAATGTTCGTCCAGTTAGGCTGAAGTGGTTAAAAACGCTAGCGGTTTCAAACCATTTGGGTAATGTATTTCAATGGGCTGGTGCACACCAGAGCGGTTTGTTTTTTCCACAAAACACAACCTCGGGGGGCTGCAGCATTTTTTAGATTTCGGAGGCGTTTCTGCCTCAATGTTAAAGTATAGGAAAGTGGAAAACCGCTCTGAAAACCGCTAGATCAGAGCAGTTTTCCAGGCGTTTTTGTTACAGAAGCTGCTCAGTAACAGCTTTTACTGTAACAATATTTGAAATCTACTACACAAAAACGCTCAAAAAAACGCTAGGCATGTTTAGAAAATCTCTCTAAACATGCCTAGAATCGCTCTGCAAATCTGCTTCAAAAACCTCTAGCACAGGGGTCCCCAAACTTTTTCGGTCAAGGGCCTGGTCAATATACTTCAGACTGCTGGGGGGCGAGAACATACATAAAATGATGTTGAAAAACATAACATTACATTAAATCTAGGTATTGATTCCTCCAATCACGCCCAGAGGAGAATTGTATGTCCTATACGCAATGTTTTTTGTTTTGTGGATGTAACATTTTGCAGAGATTTGTCAATAAACACATTCAGTAGTACCAAGCATTTCCTGACTTTTCACTGTCCGCCAGTTGTCTGAACTCTGAAGCTTTGAGCACACTGGATGTTGTGGTAACAGTAGCATGGGACAATTATTATTATTATTTATTGTATTTATAAAGCGCCAACATATTACGCAGCACTGGACAATAAATATATACAATGATACAAGGATGACAGACGTGACAAGGATATACAACATAGAAGAAAGTTATACAAATTGTACAAAATACATGATCATGCGATATGGGCTGGTTAGGTAGGCCCAGTAATACAAGTACAGGCTGTCATAGGACAGTAGCACATGATCCTGTAGATTACACTAGGGAATGGAGGACCCTGTCAGAGGCTTACAATCTAAAGGGTGGGGTGGAAATACTAGGTGGGGCTGTTAAATATTCAGTAGAGATTACTGTGTGGTAGGAGGTGGGTAGGCCATCATAAAGAGGTGGGTTTTGAGGGCTTGCTTGAATGTGTTGAAAGAGGGAGCAAGTCTGATGGGTGGTGGAAGGGCATTCCAGAGGGTGGGGGCGGCTCTTGAGAAATCCTGCAGGCGGGCATGGGAGTGGTAGATGCGTGGGGTGGTGAGACGAAGGTCGTTGGAGGATCAGAGGGGGCGACCTGGTGTATACCTGTGAACAAGCTCCGAGATGTAGGTAGGGCAGGTTTTGTGCACAGATTTATACGCCAGGCATAGAATCTTGAAAGCTATCCTGAAACGGATAGGGAGCCAGTGCAGGGATTCACAAAGGGGAGATGTGCATGCGGAGCGGTGCGAAGAATGGATGAGTCTTGCAGCCGCGTTCATCACTGATTGAAGGGGGGCAGTACGTTTCAAGGGGAGGCCAGAAAGAAGGGAGTTACAGTAATCAAGGCAGGTGATGATGAGGGCATGGATGAGAAGTTTGGTCGTGTCTGGGGTTAAGAAGGGGCAGATCTTAGAGATATTACGGAGGTGGAAATTGCAGCCTCTGGTGATGCTTTGGATGTGTGGGATGAAGGAGAGGTCAGAGTCCAAGGTGACACCCAGACAGCGGGCCTGGGGGGTAGGACGCATGGTTGTGTTGTCGATTGTGAGGTGGAAATCTGGGAGGGGTGCAGCAGCATGGGGTGGAAAGATCAGGAGCTCAGTTTTGTCTACAGGGAGTGCAGAATTATTAGGCAAGTTGTATTTTTGAGGAATAATTTTATTATTGAACAACAACCATGTTCTCAATGAACCCAAAAAACTCATCAATATCAAAGCTGAATATTTTTGACAGTAGTTTTTAGTTTGTTTTTAGTTTTAGCTATTTTAGGGGGATATCTGTGCGCAGGTGACTATTACTGTGCATAATTATTAGGCAACTTAACAAAAAACAAATATATACCCATTTCAATTAATTATTTTTACCAGTGAAACCAATATAACATCTCAACATTCACAAATATACATTTCTGACATTCAAAAACAAAACAAAAACAAATCAGTGACTAGTGTTGGGCGAACAGTGTTCGCCACTGTTCGGGTTCTGCAGAACATCACCCTGTTCGGGTGATGTTCGAGTTCGGCCGAACACCTGACGGTGCTCGGCCAAACCGTTCGGCCATATGGCCGAACTAAGAGCGCATGGCCGAACGTTCCCCGAACGTTCGGCTAGCGCTGTGATTGGCCGAACGGGTCACGTGGTTCGGACCCGAACGCGCTCTGATTGGCCGAACTGTCACGTTGTTCGGGTAAATAAATACCCGAACCACGTCATATCTCCGCCATTTGTCTGTGGGTTTAGCTTTGGGTAGGCAGGCAGGGTAGTTCGCGCTCCAGCCACGCTAGCCAGGGTCCCCCCCAGTCATTGTGTGTCACTGCTGGGAACAGTAGTACACCGCTCGTTCAGCCACACTATATAGCATTCTGTGTACTGTTCTGTGTCTGCTGGGAACAGTAGTACACCGCTCGTTCAGCCACACTATATAGCATTCTGTGTACTGTTCTGTGTCTGCTGGGAACAGTAGTACACCGCTCGTTCAGCCACACTATATAGCATTCTGTGTACTGTTCTGTGTCTGCTGGGAACAGTAGTACACCGCTCGTTCAGCCACACTATATAGCATTCTGTGTACTGTTCTGTGTCTGCTGGGAATAGTGGTACACCGCTCGTTCAGCCACACTATATAGCATTCTGTGTACTGTTCTGTGTCTGCTGGGAATAGTGGTACACCGCTCGTTCAGCCACACTATATAGCATTCTGTGTACTGTTCTGTGTCTGCTGGGAACAGTGGTACACCGCTCGTTCAGCCACACTATATAGCATTCTGTGTACTGTTCTGTGTCTGCTGGGAACAGTAGTACACCGCTCGTTCAGCCACACTATATAGCATTCTGTGTACTGTTCTGTGTCTGCTGGGAACAGTAGTACACCGCTCGTTCAGCCACACTATATAGCATTCTGTGTACTGTTCTGTGTCTGCTGGGAATAGTGGTACACCGCTCGTTCAGCCACACTATATAGCATTCTGTGTACTGTTCTGTGTCTGCTGGGAATAGTGGTACACCGCTCGTTCGCCACTGTATAGCATTGTGCTCTGTGTCGCTGCTGGGAATAGTGGTACACCGCTCACCCGTCACTGTATAGCATTGTGCTCTGTGTCACTGCTGGGAATAGTGGTACACCGCTCACCCGTCACTGTATAGCATTGTGCTCTGTGTCGCTGCTGGGAATAGTGGTACACCGCTCACCCGTCACTGTATAGCATTGTGCTCTGTGTCGCTGCTGGGAATAGTGGTACTGTATAGCATTTCTGTACTGCCACTGTACTGCTGCCAGTCAGCGTGTACTGTAAGGATAAGTGAAATGAGGAAGAAATCCGGTGAAAGAGGGAGGGGCAAGGGAAGAGGTGTTTCCCCTGACGGTTCACGTACAGGCCACAGGGGAGCACCCAAGAAAACCCACTCAATACCGCCCATGTTGTCCAGGACAACAACCCTCACAAATCCAAAAGAACAGGACCAGATAATTACTTGGATGACCTCTCAAGCGTCCAGCAGTGGGTTAAGCAGCACCAGCACATCACGCACGAGGTCCGAGTCCTCAGCCAGTTACAAGGAGCCAGTGGGCACAAAGCTGACACAACCGGCAGCGACACCACGCACACAACTGCCAGATAACCAGTCCGATGAATTACCTCAGGACACAATGGGGTATTCGCAGGAGCTATTCCCAGCCCAACAAACTTCCACCTTTCAAAGGTCAATGGAGGAACAGCCAGAAATGTTGTGCCTGGATTCACAACCGTTAACTGTGGGAAATGCACCGCGCACTGAAATACAAGGCGAGTCCGAAGAGGACTCGGAAACCCAAATCCCAGAGCAATTTGGGCAGGAGGGGTTGCAATTGCAGGAGGTCGGCCGACAAGATCTGGAAGACGACGTTGGAGTGTGCTGCGCAGAGGTTGTTGTGGGGAGCTCTACTCCACGGCGGTGGCCCACAATGACATATGACGAGTTTGAGGAAATGGAAGAGGAGGGTATGGACAATGTGGACAGAGACCCAGATTTTGTTTGTGAACGAGAACATCGCCGTCGTAGCAGCAGCACAGATGAGTCTGTTGAAGAACACACTGCTGCACGAGTTCGCCTTGTGCCACAAGGTAGGCGGCGCGCAATTTCAGGCACCACAAGCGTGGAAGTTCAAGTGAGAGGCAAAAGAGGAGCAAACAGAAATCGCCAGCAAGGAGGCAGGTGCTCCAAAGTCTGGGCTTTCTTTGAAGACTGCACTGAGGATGTTACCATGGCGATTTGCAAGGTGTGCAAGACCCGCCTGAGCAGGGGGAAAAATATTAACAACCTCTCCACCACCAGCATGAGCCGTCACATGCTATCCAAACATCCCACTCTTTGGGCAAACGCGTCAGGACAGGGTACCAGAAACAACACTGCCTCCCTTGGGTTCACCAGACCCGCCTCAGCAGCAGCAGTAGCCCAGCCATTGCGTGGTTCACAACATTCACAAACATCAGACGACGCTGACACTGTCACTTTCCGGAGTAGTGCTCTTGAGGTCTCCCAGTGTTCATCAAACACAACAACCAACAGCCCTTCCGTGTGCAGCGCTACGGTTCAGTTGTCTGTGTCGGAGATGTTTGAGCGCAAGAGGAAATTGCCAGCAAATGACCCCCGGGCCGTGGCAGTAACAGCCAGCATAGCCAAGCTTCTGGCCTGCGAAATGCTGCCATATCGATTGGTGGAGACAAACAGCTTCAAGGGCATGATGTCAGTGGCCATCCCACGTTACGTGGTTCCCAGCCGCTACCACTTTGCACGCTCTGCAGTGCCTGAGTTGCATGAGCACGTGGTCAGCAAAATAACCCGAAGCTTGAAGAATGCCGTTGCCTGCAAGGTTCACCTCACCACTGACACCTGGACGAGTGCGTTCGGCCAGGGTCGATACATCTCCCTTACCGCGCACTGGGTGAACCTTGTGGAGCCTGGCAGCGATTCCTCACCTGCTACGGCACGGGTGTTGCCCACGCCACAAACAGCTGCACCGCCGTCCCTCCCACTGGATAACAGCAGCACCTACCTCTCTGACTCCTTCTCCTCCAACGCATCTCAAAGCTGTACCTCATCCGGAAACGCTAACCCAGCAGCAGTAGGATCGTGGAAGCAGTGCAGCACAGCTGTTGGCATGCGTCAGCAAGCGTTGCTGAAGCTAATCTGCCTTGGGGATAAGCAGCACACAGGGGAGGAAATTTGGAGGGGAATAAAGGAACAGACGGATTTGTGGCTGGCACCGCTGGACCTGAAACCGGGCATGGTTGTGTGTGATAATGGGAGTAATCTCATTCGCGCTTTAAGGTTGGCTAAGCTGACACACATCCCTTGCCTGGCGCACGTGATGAACCTAGTAGTTCAGCGGTTCCTGAGGACATACCCAGGCGTGCCCGATCTGCTGTTGAAGGTGCGTCGAGTGTCCAAACATTGTAGAAATTCCAGTACTGCTTCGGGGGCACTCGCCAAGATGCAGGAGCGCTTCAATCTCCCCCACCATCGCTTGCTGTGTGATGTCCCTACGCGCTGGAATTCTACGCTGCACATGCTAGCCCGCTTTTGCGAGCAGAAGAGTGCAGTGGTCCAGTACATGACGGCGCAGTACCGAGGCGCATCCGGCCAGCTGCCAAGCTTCTGTGGATCCGATTGGGCCAACATGTTGGACCTCTGCCAAGTCCTCCAAAATTTTGAGCAATCCACGTTGCTTGTGAGCAGTGACAACTCTTCAGTCAGCATTACCATACCACTGCTGTGTTTACTGAAGAGGTCGATGTTAAAAATCAAGGAAACAGCTGTCATGATGCAACTGGGGGAATCTGAAGGAGAAAACGATCAGCGTGATGGTACCAACATCAGGCCATCCGCCTCAGGGAACGCTGGCCCCAGCAGCTATGACGAAGAAGAGGAGGAGGAACAGCTGGAGTTGGAGCAGGAATTTCATGCCACCACTGACGAGGGCCAGAGCGGTGCACGTTGGACTTCCACAATTCAACGCGAATGGTCAGCAGAAGCAGACCAGGAGGAAGGTGACGACTATGATGCATCACAACAACTATCACAACGCTCACAAGAGGATGATGAGGATTCTGGTAGGACTCTGGCACACATGGCTCAATTCATGCTAGACTGCATTGAACGTGACCCACGCATTGTGCGCATTCTGGACAACACCAATTACTGGGTTTATACCCTTCTGGATCCACGGTACAAACACAATGTTCCAAAACTGCTTGAAGAAAGAGTCAGACAGGTCAAAATGGAAGAATACCAGCAGGCCCTTGTGGAGACTTTAGAGAGGAGATTGACATTCTCCCCCTCCTCTAGCCAGTTGTACGCAGACAGACTGACTTCCGCAAACCCAGGACGACCAGGAGGGCAGCAAACAACGCAAGCCGCAGCTAGTACCCAAAAGGGAATGGTATCGGCAGTGTCCTTGGAGTGGGAAAATTTTCTGACACCCATGCAGCCGCAGCCCACTGAACAGCAAGCGTGCAGATCCACCTCCAACACCGATCGCCTGGAGAAGATGGTCAAGGACTACATGTCAGATGGCGTAGCTGTGTCGAACCATCCATCTGCACCCTTCAACTATTGGGTATCGAAGCTAGACACCTGGCACGAACTGGCAATGTACGCAATAGAGGTGCTGGCTTGCCCGGCAGCCAGCGTTATGTCGGAACGCTGTTTCAGTGCTGCCGGAGGCATCGTCACAGATCGGCGTATCCGCCTCTCTACAGAAAATGCAGACCGTCTGACTCAAATTAAAATGAATCAATCCTGGATTGGAAATGACTACGCAACACTCCAGGACCCCAACCAAGTAACATGACCAATGAACATCTGGGATGGTGTTGCGTTTCCGGGCCCTGTTTATTGAACCTCTCATCTGTATTACATTTATGACTGCATGGCGGCAAAAAGCATTGCTGCTATATCCGCACGCTTTTTGTCCACATGCAAGGCCTGGGTTGTTGTGTCTCACAAAGCGTGGCCTTCTCCTCCTGCGCCTGCTCCTGTTCCATCACGTCTGCTGCTGCTGGGTTAGCGTTGCCGCGTGGTCCCTGTTTATTGAACCACTTATCTTTAATACATTTATGACTGCATGGCGGTACAAAGCATGCTATCCGCACGCTTCTTGCCCTCATGCAAGGCCTGGGTTGTTGTGTCTCACAAAGCGTGGCCTTCTCCTCCTGCGCCTGCTCCTGTTCCATCACGTCTGCTGCTGCTGGGTTAGCGTTGCCGCGTGGTCCCTGTTTATTGAACCACTTATCTTTATTACATTTATGACTGCATGGCGGTACAAAGCATGCTATCCGCACGCTTCTTGCCCTCATGCAAGGCCGGGGTTGTTGTGTCTCACAAAGCGTGGCCTTCTTCTCCTCCTGCGCCACCCTCCTCCTGTTCCATCACGTGTGCTGCTGCTGGGTTAGCGTTACCGGTCCCTTTTCCTGGAACCTCTTATATGTATTACATTTATGACTGCATGCCGACAAAAAACATGTTACCTGTGCAAAGAAAACAGACATTTCCCGCATTTAAAAGACAGTTTTCCCTTTGAAACTTTAAAATCGATTTTCTCAAAAACTATAAGCTCTTTTTGCTAATTTTTTTTTCCTCTTGTACCCACTCCCAAGGTGCACATACCCTGTAAATTTGGGGTATGTAGCATGTAAGGAGGCTTTACAAACCACAAAAGTTCGGGTCCCCATTGACTTCCATTATGTTCGGAGTTCGGGTCGAACACCCGAACATCGCGGCCATGTTCGGCCTGTTCGGCCCGAACCCGAACATCTAGATGTTCGCCCAACACTATCAGTGACCAATATAGCCACCTTTCTTTGCAAGGACACTCAAAAGCCTGCCATGCATGGATTCTGTCAGTGTTTTGATCTGTTCACCATCAACATTGCGTGCAGCAGCAACCACAGCCTCCCAGACACTGTTCAGAGAGGTGTACTGTTTTCCCTCCTTGTAACTCTCACATTTTATGATGGACCACAGGTTCTCAATGGGATTCAGATCAGGTGAACAAGGAGGACATGTCATTAGTTTTTCTTCTTTTATACTCTTTCTAGCCAGCCACGCTGTGGAGTACATGGACGCGTGTGATGGAGCATTGTCCTGCATGAAAATCATGTTTTTCTTGAAGGATGCAGACTTCTTCCTGTACCACTGCTTGAAGAAGGTGTCTTCCAGAAACTGGCAGTAGGACTGGGAGTTGAGCTTGAATCCATCCTCAACCCGAAAAGGCCCCACAAGCTCATCTTTGATGTTACCAGCCCAAACCAGTACTCCACCTCCACCTTGCTGGTGTCTGAGTCGGACTGGAGCTCTCTGCCCTTTACCAATCCAGCCAATGGGCCATCAAGACTCACTCATTACATCAGTCCATAAAACCTTAGAAAAATCTGTCTTGAGATATTTCTTGGCCCAGTCTTGACGTTTCAGCTTGTGTGTCTTGTTCAGTGGTGGTCGTCTTTCAGCCTTTCTTACCTTGGCCATGTCTCTGAGTATTGCACACCTTGTGCTTTTGGACACTCCAGTGATGTTGCAGCTCTGAAATATGGCCAAACTGGTGGAAAGTGGCATCTTGGCAGCTGCACACTTGACTTTTCTCAGTTCATGGGCAGTTATTTTGCGCCTTGGTTTTTCCACACGCTTCTTGCGACCCTGTTGACTATTTTGAATGAAACACTTGATTGTTCGATGATCACGCTTCAGAAGCTTTGCAATTTTAAGAGTGCTGCATCCCTCTGCAAGATATCTCACTATTTTTGACTTTTCTGAGCCTGTCAAGTCCTTCTTTTGACCCATTTTGCCAAAGGAAAGGAAGTTGCCTAATAATTATGCACACCTGATATAGGGTGTTAATGTCATTAGACCACACCCCTTCTCATTACAGAGATGCACATCACCTTACATGCTTAATTGGTAGTAGGCTTTCGAGCCTATACAGCTTGGAGTAAGACAACATGCATAAAGAGGATGATGTGGTCAAAATACTCATTTGCCTAATAATTCTGCACTCCCTGTATTTTAAGCTTCAGGAACCTCGCAGACAACCAGGAGGAAATTGTTGAGAAACACGAGGAGACCTTGTTTATGGTGGTGGATGAGAGATTGGGGGTATGGAGGTAAATCTGAGTGTCATCGGCATAAAGGTGGTATTTGAAGCCCAGGGAGGAGATGAGCTTGCCAATTGAGGAAGTGTATACAAGTTGTGTTATACAACTCCTGCAGTTTATCCTGCCTGTGTGCCTGCCTATTACATCTGTTTTTGAAACTAATATATGAAAGTAGACCTTAGGCCCGTTACAATAACGAGCGCTAGCCCTCTGCCGCTACACCCCTCACAACCCCCCTCCCCCCGGCCCCTGTCGCAGGTCAGAGCACATGCCCACACACATGACCGCGCATGCACGTCCGCCCCCTTGCCCCAGTCCTCCTTTACTGGCACAGGGGTTCCTATAGAGGATAGACTCATTACATGCAAAGCAAGATATTTCAAGCATTTATTTGTTATAAATGTTGATGATTATGGCTTACAGTTTATGAGAACCCCAAAATCAAAATCTCAGACCATTAGAATATTGTAAAAAGGTTCCACATTCTGGGCTCATAGTGTCAGACTCTAATCAGCTAATTCATCCAAAACTAATTAAAAATAACCAAAGGGTTCCTATTTCATCTATCATGCTGGGAATACACGGCTCAATTCTGAGTCATTCAGATGGCTCGATAGATCATTTCCGACCCGTCCGATCTCCCGCCCGATTGTTTCGCAGCTCGATTCTGCATTGAGGACAATGCAAAAAGATAAGAAAAACGAGCGGAAGATAAGAGAATCGCCTGCGGAATCGAGCGGGGAATCGATCGAGCAGGAGAATCAAGTGGCAAAATCGAGCCGTGTATGCCCAGCAATTTCACCTTTTAAGTTGAATTACTGCAATAAATGGACTTTGCACAATATTCTAATTGTTCGAGTTTCACCTGCAGTAGAAGGCAGTGAATTATTCAGGATACCCACTTTACCAGAAACAATTCCTATAGCTATATATTGCTGTAAGTAGCCCCACCCTCACACTGAGGCTTAGCATAGGCTATTATGTAGATTTCTCCCCCCAGAGCATTCTGGGAGACCAGGTATTTTTCTATTGGCTTTAGAGCTCTCAGTAAAAACAAAAAACTAAAACAAAACTTCAGAGATCACTTGCGAAAGATGTGGCCACCTGTGATAAATTTCAGAATGTAAATCGGGGCGAGGAACGATTTTACAATGGGCAAACACTGACTAAATAATCTATACATGAATACTGTCAAATAAAAAGCAATGTTATGCATTATGTTATTTTCACTGCAGTTTCTCTTTAAATGCTAGAACCGCCCACCATATAGCTCTATACACAGAAAAGTGCAGAGTCTTGCTTTACGTGACCTTAAGTGTGTGGCTGGATAGTGTACTGGTTCAGTAAGCCAGCACCTATTCTGTAAGGAGAACTTGGGCAAGACTCCCTATCAAAGCTACTGCCTATAGAGCGCGCCCTGGTGGCTGCAGCTTGGGAACGCTGAGTCCACCTGGAGAAAAGCACAATATAAATGTTGTTTATCTCTTACCTTGTCTAAAGTGGACCTGAACTCTTGCACAGGACAGAAGGAAAACATATAGAAATGCTCCCGGTATGTAGGGATGATCAGTGATATGCAAATGCTGAGTTTATGCAAATGTATACATTTTTATGCAAATATATGCAGCTTGAAAATAGACCAATCAAGCCCCATCCAGGTTTAAACTGATTGGTCCATTTTCAAGCTGCATATATTTGCATAAAATTTTACATACATTTGCATAAACTCAGGAAAAAATGCATATCATTGATCATCGCTATCTGTATGAATTTAGAGAGTTTAGCTGGTCTAATTCCCCTTCATCTGTGACTAATCATGAGTTGTAATTTGATCCCTCAGCTGTGTCGACTGACTACCATGGCAGAGAGCTAATTGATAAACACAGGATGTTAACAATATGTCTGCTTCCATAAAAGTAGAAAGTAGACACACTGAAGAATTATTGCAGGGTTTGTATCAGCTGCAACAAATAAATGTTTTTCTTTAAAGGTTATTATGCTGTTGCTTTTTTTTTTTTTTTTTTTTTTTTTTTTAAGAGTAGAGAGGAAGTTCTGAGTTCAGGTCCCCTTTTAAAAGACAACTGAAGTGAGAGTGATATGGAGGCTGCCATATTTAGTTCCTTTTAAACAATACTAGTTACCTGGCAGCCCTGCTGATCTATTTGGCTGAATAACACCAGAAACAAGCATGCAGCTAATCCTGTCAGATCTGACTATAACGTATATAAAATATATAAAACACCTGATCTGCTGCATGCTTGTTCAGGGTCTGTGGCTAAAAGTGTTAGAGGCAGAGTGTCAGCAGGGCAGCCAGGTAACTGGTATTGCTTAAAAGGAAATAAATATGGCAGCCTCCATATCTTTCTTGCTTCAGTTTTCCTTTAATGTGCACGTTCCGCCAGCGGAGTGAGCTGTGACTCTGCGCACAGATGCTGGCATGCAAACAGGCTGAAGTAGGTTGCACAACATACCAAGAATCCATCAGCATAAACACGGACTCTAATACAAACACACTCAGCGTCTACGGCTTACACACGCTGCAAATATTCTCATTCCCAGAAAATAACTGTGGGGGTCACATAGGTCATGTGAAACTGTATAGAAAGCCCGGCTGCAGGTCAGAGCCGGACACTGCTGTTTGTAATGGGCGAGTCAGCGGAAGATTCCGTGCTGTGACCACGTTGCATTGTGGATACTATGTCCGGCTGCCAATACTCTTTAACTGCTGATAAAAGAGGCTTAAAGCAGACCCCCGATGTAAGACTGAAACCCACATGATCAGCACTAGCAGCAGAAGTTAAAACAGCAGGGAAAATGTCTAAAAACTGACTACTTGTGCCATAAAATCCAGGTTTTTGTGGTTAGCTACCCCACTACTCTGAATAAACTGCCATAGCAGTTTTCTGACCTGTCTTCAGATCATTTGAGAGTTGTTTTGAGACCCCCATGTTGCTACTCTTCAGAGAAATTTAAAAGAGGAGGGAAACTTACAATTAAATCCCCTTAAATACTCTGTCTTATTTGATTCACCTGTGTATGTAGGTCAGGGGTCACTGAGCTTACGAAACCAATTTGAATTCCAATAATTAGTTCTAAAGGTTTTGGAATCAATAAAATGACAGTGCCCAAATTTATGCACCTGCCTAATTTTATTTAAACAATTATTGCGCACTTTCTGTAAATCCAATAAACTTCATTTCACTTCTCAAATATCATTGTGTGTGTCTCCTATATAATATAATTAATTGACTTTTCTTATCATAACAACCAGCGATTTATGCAGGAAAATCATGACGTTTAACCATGTTGCCCAAACTTTCGCATCCCACTGTATCAAAGTATTCTGGTTGATGTTCATGGCATGATTTTGTTTATATACAGTACACTCACCCATTCTCCCGTGCAGGCACTCAGTACAGAGGCTCCTTGACTAGCTGTTAAGGTGGCCATATATCAGACGACTTGGCGGCTGATTGACCATCCCATTCGATTATTATAATCAAATTGGATGAAAATCGGTGCCGCCAAGTGCATGCCCGACCGACAAAGAGACCAATTTCGGGATGGAAATTGGTTGCATTGTCAATCGCGCATGCCCCAAGATGTCGGGCCGAAGTTAGTTGGTCTGGTGTGAAGCGATACATCGGCCGATTTTAGAACGAGGGATGAAACAACGAAACCCTTGCCGCTGCAATGTATAAATGTGCCCAGTGTGTGCATTTATACATTACCTGTCCGGTAGCAGCCTCCGTGCGGTGACCGTCCATCTCGCCGGGTTCTGCATAAACGCTAGCAGCGCATAGCATCTGACGTCAGAAGCTATGCGCTGCTAGTATGTATGCAGCAATCCGGCGAGATGGAGATGGACGGTCACCGCACCGGGGCTACTACCGGACAGGTAATGTATAAATGCACACACTGGGCACATTTATACATTTGGGGGCAGCGTTGGTGCGAACGCAGCGGCGTCAGCAAATTCCCTGAACATTTCATGCTGAAAGCGGAAAGGAATCAGCCTGTAGTTTATGTTCAGCTTCAACCAAGAGACAAATTTATCTCTAATCAGATTCAATTAGAGATACATTTGTCTCTTTGTCTAATCTGCCCAAAATCATCAGGTCTGTGGCCTCCTTTAGTACTGGTGGCTGGATAGTGTAGTGATTAAGGGCTCTGCCTCTGCCACAGGAGACGAAGGGTTGAATCTCACTCTTCCTACTCAGTAAGCCAGCACCTATTCGGTAAGGAGACCTTGGGCAAGACTCCCTAACACCGTACTGCTACAGCCTAAAGAGCATGCCCTAGAGGCTGCAGCCCTGGCGCTTTGAGTACGGCAGGAGAAGAGTGCAATATAAATGTTCTGTGTCTTGCCTACTTCTATAGCAGCTAGGAGCCCCCATACCAGCCACATCCTGTGGTAGAAACTTTGAACGCTTTTACTTCTGTCTTCATCTTTACCTTTGACGTGTAAACAGAGTGATGATGTAAAATGAAGCAACTGCAGTTATAGCTGTTATAGGGCCTGATGCACTAAAGTACGGTGAAATTGCTGTGCGCTCCCTGTTGCTATGGTACCAGTTATGGTACTAAAGCAACCATATAAACAAAAAATAATTTTTCAAAAAGACATTGTAATTTTTGAGAAAATCGATTTCAAAGGAAAAATGTTTTTTAAACTCAGAAAATTGACAGTTTAAAAACCATTTCTCCTCTGCATTTTTAAAGTCCATTTTCTCAAAAACTTCAAGTCCTTTTTGAAAAAAATGTGAATACTTTTTTTTCACCTTGTATCCACTATTCTCCTTAACACATGTAGCAATGTTGGTGGCAATAGCATGTATTGCGGATTTGCTATTCACTGCTAAATTCTGAATTAATTTACGCAAAAATTACTATTCAGGAAGCCCAGACTCTTTGCTGCATAGAGTCAGTTTTATATCTGTGCATAAAAGGATCCGACTATTTCTTTCACCTCATTTGAACTGAAGACGTCAAACAGTGAGAGTGGTGAAACCTCCTAGGACAGGAAAAGTTAGATGTTGCTAATGTTGTTAATAGTATTGCTCTATACCAGGGGTCTTAAACTCAATTTACCTGGGGGCCGCAGGAGGCAAAGTCAGGATGAGGCTGGGCCGCATAAGAGATTTCACGAAAAAAGTCAATCAGCAGCACCCCCCGCTACCACCGTCGCCCCCCCTCACCATCCCCCCCCGTTCCTTGCATTGATTTTTATTTCAAAATCAAATTCACACTGAAGCGAACTATTTTGCCTATTTTACCTTATAGTTCGCTTCAGTGGTCCCATTACAAGTAATCCGCCGTGTCCCCGCTGAAAAACGAGGGCTGTAGAGCCCCC
This sequence comes from Hyperolius riggenbachi, assembly GCF_040937935.1. NCBI lineage: Eukaryota > Metazoa > Chordata > Amphibia > Anura > Hyperoliidae > Hyperolius > Hyperolius riggenbachi. Next base: position 58,734,974 of record NC_090655.1, read on the forward strand.
AAATCACAAAGGGGGGCAATCCGCCGGCATTTCCTGGAAGGGGCAGAGCTTTCAGCTTCAGCTCTGCTCCTCCTGACGTCAATCGCGGCGCATCGCCGCCTCCCCCTCTGTGAAGGAAGAGAGAGGGGCGGGCAGAGGCGGCGATGCGCCGCGATTGACGTCAGGAGGGGCAGAGCTGAAGCTGAAAGCTCTGCCCCTTCCAGGAAATGCCTGCGGATTGCCCCCCAGGCGATTTGGGGGCTCTGCAGCCCTCATTTAGCGGCGGGGATGCAGCGGATTACTTGGGAGCACTGAAGTGAACTATAAGGAAGCTTTTGCTGGCGCGGGCCACAAAATATTGTATCGAGGGCCGCAAATGGCCCGCGGGACGCGAGTTTGAGACCCCTGCTCTATACCATGATGAAGGTATAGTAGTTCCACAGTGTGAAAATCAGTAGAAAGTCTGAACTCGCAGTCTGCCACACGAATAATAAACTGAATATGCTCTCTTATCAAGATCAGAGTGGGTGATAGATTTTTTTCATCAAGCATTCACTGTAGACTCCAGCCTCCCATTAATGAGGATCTATCGCTTCATTAAACACTAAAGTATTTTACAAGAAACTGCCATTCCTTTCACTTAATGGACCAATAACTTGAATTAAAAAGTTCAAGTATTGCCACTGAACAGAACACATTATTGCAGCAGGTATGTCGGATGTTGATCTAGCCAACTTTTATATAATGGCCTCAATTCACTAAGCTCATCTCCAGTCTTTAATAATGTTTCTAGAGTTGTTACCATGGTGATAAGGCATGTAGTATTTAGGAAACATTTTACCTCAGGCATACCTAAAGTTAACTCTTCTGTCTTTAAGTTAACTCTCCAATCCTTAAAATAACTCCAGAGTTAAAGACAGGCTGTTAATTAACTGCATGTGAAAATAACTACAGAGGAGGTAAATTAACTACAGAGGAGGTAACTTAACTACAGAGGGGGTAAATTAACTACAGAGGAGGTAACTTAAGGAATGAAGAGATAAGATAACTCTCTCACTGTGTGGAGGTAAGTTTTCTCTTGCCTTATTATCTCCAGCATGATCTTAGTGAATTGAGGCCAATGTGTTGCTTTCCAGTTGTTTAAAGGGACCTTAAACAGTACATATAAATGAAATCGGTACTTACCTGGGGCTTCCTCCAGTCCCACTGGCGAACTGAAGGGGGTATTCTGGGTGTCTGGAACCTCCCCCCCTGCACTGAGCTGTGTATTCAGCCAGGGAAGCCCGCATAATATAAACAGCCTAGTTCTCCCTCCCTTCTTACTTCTCCTTCTTACTTCTGGTGCCTCCCTCCAGCTAATAGAATGAGAGAGGCAGCCTAGCAGCCCCCACAAGAAGCTGCAGCCTGCAGTGAGAGAATGTTGATTCTCAGAGTCCCCCACTCTCCACAGCACAGAAGTGTCAGCTAAGCCAGGACTCAGACACCAATCACTCCTGCCTGCCCTGTGCTGCAGTCTGCAGAAGCTGTGACTATGCAGGGCCGGCGCTACCATAGAGGCAAAGAAGGCAGCTGCCCCAGGGCCCCAGAGCTTGTAGGGGCCCCCAGTGGCTACAAGAGGAAAAAAAATTCAAATCGACCTTATAGTTTTTGAGAAAATTGATTTTAAAGTTTCAAAGGAAATAAAATACACATTTAAAAACCAGCCGACTTTAATGGTTAATAGCAAATCCACCTTAACCTATTTTGGTTCCTGGACGTAGTTTCTACGTCCAGGAACCATGCGCACTACCACGCGCTCCAGCGGCCGATCGTGCGCGTGCACGCGCACTCCCGGCCGCGGATTCGGTAGCCAAAGAATCAATGTATCGGGCTATGGTGCCCGATCACTGATTCCTCTCCCCCGCTGAAAAAGCGACAGCTTCTCTCGGAAGCTGTGCTTTTTCTGGCTGTCTCCTTCCCGATGCGTCACTCTAAGCGCATGCTACGCTTAGAGTGACGTCATGTAAACAAACTCATGGCCGCCATCTTGTGGCCAAAAAGTAATACTACACCTGAAAAAACACACATTTATATTATAAATCTATTGTTTACCTCCCACCCTCCCAAAACTACCTAAATAAAATGTTTACTATAAAAAAAAAAAAAAAAACATTACAATAAAAAAAAACATGTAAATATTTACCTAAGGGTCTAAACTTTTTAAATATCAATGTAAAGATGAAATATTTCTATATTTTTTTTATTTTAAACTTGTAAATAGTGATAGATGCAAAATGGAAAAAATGCACCTTTATTTCCAAATAAAATATTGTCGCCATACATTGTGATAGGGACATAATTTTAATGGTGTAACAACCGGGACATATGGGCAAATACAATACGTGAGTTTTAATTATGGAGGCATGTATTATTTTAAAACTATAATGGCTGGACACTGAGAAATAATGAATTTTTCCATTTTTTTCTTATTCTTCCTGTTAAAATGCATTTACAGTAAAGTGGCTCTTCGCAAAATGTACCACCCACAGAAAGCCTAATTGGTGGCGGAAAAAACAAGATATAGATCAGTGCATTGTGATAAGTAGTGATAAAGTTATAGGCTAATGAATGGGAGGTGAACATTTCTCACGTGAAAACGACGGAACGCGAATGGGTTAAATTCTAGAAACCCTAAATTTACAGGATATGTTAAGGAGATCATTGGGAATAAGAGGAAAAACAATTTTTCAAAAAGACCTTATAGTTTTTGAGAAAATCAATTTTAAAGTTTTGAAGGAAAAAAGTATACTTTTAAATGCGGTAAATGTCACTTTTAGTAGCAAACCTAACGGTAGTGTAATTTTACATGCATCAAAAGAAAGAGCAATAAATTTCCTGACGGGGTTTCCAGGGGGTCCATACGCAGCCGCAGCGCTTTGGCCAGGGATCGCTATACAGCCGCAATATGGCTGTATGAAGATCCCTGGCATTTTTTTCCTATTTTCCCCAAAAAATTTTATGTTTAGAGTGTGGGATTTTTTTTTTTTTATTATGTGTGGTCACCCCTCCTGAAACTTTTTAACCCCTTGTCCCCCATGCAGGCTGGGGTAGCCAGAATGTGGAGCTCCGACCGATTGGGGCTTCAAACCCTGACTATACCAGCTGCAAAAAAGATCCCTTAATGCCAATTTTTGCTCCGGGGTATCTGTTGGGGGGGCCCCCCAGGTTTATTTTGCCCTGGGGCCCCATTGTTGCTTAAACCGGCCCTGTGAGTATGTAACCTCCGACCTGGGAGGAACCTGGGAGGAACGGACCTCCTGCTGGTATCAACTCAGCTCTGCTAGAGGTAAATAAGTGCAGCAGATAAGAAAACACAAACAGTAACAATCAGTCAAGCTGCAAACACTGCTACTATTTCATGATGCCTGACAGAGCTTAGGCTATTTTCTGAATTTTAGCCTAAATGTGTAAATGCCTTTTCCATTATAAGTGCCCTGAAGTATCCCCTGAAATGTCTGTCTGTAGTGTAATGTAGGGCAGAAGAGGTTTACTTTATGTACATGATGCAATTAGAGGGCAGGCAAGCTGGTAAATATACACAGCATGATGCAGAGCTTGCCTGGAGGGTCCGTGGGCAAACATCTGTCTGGTCTCTCCCCATTGTTATAATGACTGCATGTGTGGATAAAGTGTTAAACAAGTTGAAAAGTTTTTGACAGTCCCTAGACTTCAGGAGGGCTGCTTTCTGACTTATGTGAGAGACTGGCAGGGACAGGAGTCCTATTACCGGCAACTAGTCTCTGTGTGATGTGGGACTGCAATACAGATAAGCTCTCTGCTCCATCTCAGGCTATTCTCAATTTCTCCACTCCTCCTCTCTCTGGGCTAGTGCAACGCCAAAATGACAATAGCAATCGCTAGCAATTTGTGAGTGTGATTTTGTGAAGCGATTTTCAGAGCGATTTTTGAATGAATCGCTCAAAAACATGCTACATGCAGTATACCTGCAATTTTGAAAATATCACAACACTGCTGTGAGAACACCCTTATAGGGGAACATTAGCCAAGCGCTTTTCAAATCACTGTTGATTTGAAAAGCGCTTAGAAGCACTCTTGGTGTGCACCAGCCCTCCCTCATTCACCTTTGTTTCCCTCTTCCCCTAGTGCTGGGTGTGTCTTCTTGTCATACAGGAAAGCTAAATAAAAGTGCAATCCTGGTGAGGAAAATTATTATTTAGTATTTATATAGCGCCGCCATCTTCCGCAGTTGCATATATCCCTGCATCATATGACTATCGCTTGTGGTATGTGACACTATGTAGCATATTCCACTGAATTGTCCAAACTAAGTCTCTCTCCCGTTCCTTTCTCGGGGAGTTGTGCCAGCGCTGTCCCCGTTCAAATTTGCTGCTACCAGAAGCCCTCAGAAACACTCGTGTCCTTGAGTACTTCCAACGATAGGCTGCTCCGTAATACTCCAGCGCACTTTTGTGCATGGGCAGTATGGAGCCACCTGTATTCGGAAGCACTCGAGGACATAAGTACTTCTGGACCTTTCAGGAATCCCTCTCTTAAAAATCCTGTGTTTGCCCCTGAGTCCACCGTAGGCTGTGAGGATCCCCGGCATCCTCCTGGCTCCTCTCCCGGTCCCGCTGGCGTCTTCATTACCGGCGACACCCAGGTCGAGTGTCAGGGTGTTGGCCCAACACTTCCCGAATGGTGACGCTCCGGGTCATCATGCCGGCAGCTATGCGTCATCGTGGCGGCCGGCGTGACAGTCCTGCTCAATTGGGCCCCCCCCCCCCCCTTTATACTAAAATAGGTCCCTATATGACCCCCATTTCCTTTCTTTTTGCCTGGTCTGGGTGCATTTTTGCTTAACAGCAGGAACTGTGCAGTGCCAGCAGAATTGTCAGTGCCAGATTTCTGGAAAGGCCCCAAGGCCATGGCCTAGGGCAATAAAATCTGATAAAATCAGAAGGGTGGCAGGACTTGGAGAGAAAAGAGGTCATATGTAAAAGTAAATCATCCCTTCTGGTCCCTGCAACTGCAATCAGCCAGCGCCCTGCTCCGCACTAATAGCTGAATTCTAGAGTTCCTAGAGATGAGCCGAAATTTTCGAAATTTCGAACTGCTTTTATTACGAATGCGAAATTTAACATTACGACCCAAATTCGTAATTAATTTTCAAATCGTAATTTACAATTTCGTAATCGAAATTTCACTCCCGTAATGACGAATTTCGTGTCTCCAACCGAAATTTTACTTTTTCAGGTTTGTAAGGGTTTCTATCCCTCTAGATGCCTAAAATGAATAGCACAGCCAGCCTCCTCCTCCTCCTCCTCCTCCTCCTCCTCCTCCTCCTCCTCCTCCTCCTCCTCCTCCTCCTCCTCCTCCTCCTCCTCCTCCTCCTCCTCCTCCTCCTCCTCCTCCTCCTCCTCCTCCTCCTCCTCCTCCTCCTCCTCCTCCTCCTCCTCCTCCTCCTCCTCCTCCTCCTCCTCCTCCTCCTCTCTCTCTCTCTCTCCAGAGATCTGTAGTATTTCAAAACCATACTCACATTCATGACATGTCCAGGGATCAAACCCAGGCCAACCACATGGAAGACAGCTATGCTCACCACCATACCACCAAACACACACTAAATAGACTGCTAACCTAAATCTTACTTGTAGACAGTCATATGAGACACATGCTGGGTGCAGGGCTTTGTGATTGGACCATGGACCATGCGATAGAGTGAGGTGCAAAAATGAAATCATGCCTAGCAGAGGATGGTTTCACAGTGCTAAATGCTAGGCTGGCTGTGGTGCAATTGGTTAGTGTGTCTGGCTGGTAACAGCAAGGTTACAGGTTCGATTCCATCCAGGCATGTCTTTTCCTTTTGCGTTCAACAGTTGTCCAAACAGAGCCAACAGAGCCCCAGATAGCCATGTAGAGTTAGGTCACAGCTAGCCTGGCTGTGGTGCAATTGGTTAGTGTGTCTGGCTGGTAACAGCAAGGTTACAGGTTCGATTCCATCCAGGCATGTCTTTTCCTTTTGAGTTCAACAGTTGTCCAAACACCGAGCACAAAGTTTTGCATGCGTAAAGTTTTACGCACGCAAAATACCCCATGGGGTTCAATGGCGCAGCGCGCGCACGCAAAAGGAAAAGACATGCCTGGATGGAATCAAACCTGTAACCTTGCTGTTACCAGCCAGACACACTAACCAATTGCACCACAGCCAGGCTAGCTGTGACCTAACTCTACATGGCTATCTGGGGCTCTGTTGGCTCTGTTTGGACAACTGTTGAACGCAAAAGGAAAAGACATGCCTGGATGGAATCGAACCTGTAACCTTGCTGTTACCAGCCAGACACACTAACCAATTGCACCACAGCCAGGCTAGCTGTGACCTAACTCTACATGGCTATCTGGGGCTCTGTTGGCTCTGTTTGGACAACTGTTGAACGCAAAAGGAAAAGACATGCCTGGATGGAATCGAACCTGTAACCTTGCTGTTACCAGCCAGACACACTAACCAATTGCACCACAGCCAGCCTAGCATTTAGCACTGTGAAACCATCCTCTGCTAGGCATGATTTCATTTTTGCACCTCACTCTATCGCATGGTCCATGGTCCAATCACAAAGCCCTGCACCCAGCATGTGTCTCATATGACTGTCTACAAGTAAGATTTAGGTTAGCAGTCTATTTAGTGTGTGTTTGGTGGTATGGTGGTGAGCATAGCTGTCTTCCATGTGGTTGGCCTGGGTTTGATCCCTGGACATGTCATGAATGTGAGTATGGTTTTGAAATACTACAGATCTCTGGAGAGAGAGAGAGAGAGAGGAGGAGGAGGAGGAGGAGGAGGAGGAGGATTGGTTGGTTATTCATTTTAGGCATCTAGAGGGATAGAAACCTTTGCAAACTTTAAAATACTAAATTTCGTAATTACGAAAATTTGCGTAATTTGCGAAAATTACGAAATTTCGATTACTGCTAAAATCGTAATTGTAGTAATTTCGCGAAATTTCGGAAATTCGTAATTAGGTCATTACGCTCATCCCTAAGAGTTCCCCAATCCCTGCATTTCTCTCACAATTCCTGGTGTGATGTGAGAAATATCAGGGATTTACATATTTACATTACAAAGCAGATAGAACTAAGTTCTGCTGAGTTTTAAAGCAGGCATTTACAAACATCAGTGAGCTCTGCTAGTTTCTTCACCTTCTCCTTTACAGCTGTCAGACTGACCCCAGCAGCTGTAAATTACACTTTCTTATCTCTACCTAAATTTATGGTTTTAGGTTTTTTTTTCTTCCTAGCCAGCAGTGGTCTCAGTTAACTCTTTCCTGACAAATTTTCTGTCCTTCAGTTCCTACCATTTATGAGAACTGCAGGAATAAAACTGGTGTTTGCTTTCCTTTCATTGCTAAACTGTCACCTGAGCTGTTACTACCTCTATGCTGGTGTGTATGATTTGGCATCCTTCTCCTTTCCTGTAGCAGTAGAGCATTGTACCATCTTAGCCATCAGCGAAAGCAGAGAGTTTTGAATCAGAATGATACCATTTATTGGCTTAAATGAAAAAAATAATCTTTCTGCTAATAAACCCTCTTCAGACTTTGTTCGTGTATACTGTCAATATGTTAGAGCACACCGCTATATGTACATTCAGCATTCAAAAGAGATGCATAGATTTTTCAGCAAGTATAAATAAATGTCATTCAAATGCTTTAAAGTGGAGCTGAACTCTTGCACAGGACAGAAGGAAAACATAGAGAAATCCACCTTGTATGTTTTTAGAGAGCCTGTCTAATTCCCCGTCATCGGTGTCTAATCTGAAGTTGTAATTTGATCTCTCCCCTGTGTCACCTGACTGCCACAACATCTAAGCTCATTTAAAACCACAGGATGTTAACAATATGTCTGCTTCCATGAAAGCAGGAAGTAGATAATGCCAATTTATTGCAGGATTTGTATTATCTGTAACAAAGAAATGTTTTTCTTTGAAGGTTATTGTGTTGTTGTGTATCTTTTAGAGCAGAGAGGAAGTTCTGAGTTTAGATCCGCTCTAATTACAACCAAACATCCAAAGTGGGTCTTGACAGGATGTTTGCTACATACCTGCTCTCTGTTTTGGATGGGCTTCTCTCCATTGCACTGCCCTGCCACCTGTTTGTGGCTCTGACTGCAGCGAGTCACACACAGAGGACAAAGAAGCAGTGCATGCTCTGGCCACTTGCGACTTGCGCTCCCTGTAATTTTCTGCTCCTGCCCAGATGTGCACAGCAACCAAGGCCAGTATAGTGTTTTGCATTCTTGACAAGTACATACATCAGCGTAATTTCTCAAGTATGCATGCCCAGAACACAGTGGCCTACCTAGGGAAGATGGCGCCTATGGCAAGCACTGTAACTGCGCCCCCTCGAGGAACCCCACAGCTGCTGGGGGGGGGGGAAGCGGGGGACTGGGGTTTTGAGTGAGGGCTAAGAAGGAAAGAGAGGGATAGGGGGAGAGAATGAGGGGTATTGCTGGATCCACACCATACAATTTTTTGGCATATTTACCAGCCAGATCGATTATTTCCAGCATGTCCGGTCTGAGAATCTATCAATTTTTTGAGCGATTTCCGTAGAAACGAAAGGAAATCGCTCAGAGAATCGCTAAAAAAAAGAGCGATTCTCAGACCAGACATGCTGGAAATAATCGATATGACTGGTAAATCTGCAAAAAAAATTGTATGGTGTGGATCCAGCATTAGGAGTAAAGATGGGGCTGGGGGATAAGCAGAATGGGCTGCGGGGGAGTAAATGAGGGGTTTAGGAAACAAGGGATTGAGGAGAGGGGATGAGGGACAAGGAGTGGAATGGGGAGAGGCAGGATGAGGTATTAGGATGGGAGAGAGGCTTCCTATACTGGAGGGGGGAGGAGACAGCCACCTATACTTCAGGGAGGGAGTGGGGTCCATTCATCCCTACCTCGGAGGTCCTGCTGATTCAAAACACAGACGATCAGTGGCATGCTGCTCCTCTGCTGTAGAATTCACCAGCTCCATGTTGCCTGTTCTGCCTCCCTCATCAGCAGCTATGGCCAGCTAATCCACCAGTACTCATTTCACCGCCACCTGTAGCACAGTTCAGTGACCAGCAGATCTGCATCTCTCTCCTTCCTGCAGCCACTCTGTAATCCTCCGGCTGGGTCTGTTTAGAGAAGCAGGAAGACCAGCCAGGGGATTTCAGAGCAACTGTAGAAGAGGCGAGATGCAGATCTGCCTGTAGCTAAACTTTTCAGTGTTACCCGACACCCGTGATGGGGAAATTGCTACTGTCCACAGCAGTTGAGGAGAAGGGAGAGAGAGCAGGCAAAACCGGGCTGCAGAATTCCCCAGCAGAGAAGCCCTGAGCTATTACCGGAGCCCAGCTGCAGCCATCACACTGCTAAGCACAGATGATCATTGTTGACTGCAGCTCGTACGGTAATAGGATCGCACAGCTGAATGGAACGGGGGAGGGAAGCTGCTCTGCCCCTTTCACATAACGCTGTACTTCTTCCTGTGTTCTGTGCACAGCAAAGGAAGAAGGAGAGGAGAGATCTGCGCCCCCCTAAGTGCCCGCAGGAGGCAGCGCCTAGGGCATTAGCCACGCCTGCACGTCTCTAGATACGCATCTGCCAGAACACTATCTGCTGCTGTGCACATTCGGGCAGGAGCGCAAATTGCAAGAACTATTGAGCGACCGTACGGAGCATCCACTGATTCTTGGCTGAATGGGAGGCAGAGCAGCATAACTGAAATAAGCCCATTCAAACCAATGATTGCTAGTCAGAGTGTTGGACAGAATGTTTTTTGGTGGTGGTGGGGGAGAGGGGAGAAGGCGGTAGGTGACAGCAGGCCTAGGGCACTGGAAAGTACAAATCCGGCCCTGAGAGATTGTTATTTTCACCTACAGTATGCAAATAACTGAAAGCTTCCTGTTTTGAATAAGAGAAGGACACTATGACCAGAAGGTAACTGAATCCCCCTCTCCCTTTCAAAAGGGAGACTGAGCTGGGTAAAAAAAAAAAAAAAAAAAAAAAAAAGAGGGCAGAAGTGATGTCACTTTTGGTATCACAGAGAAATAGTAAAGATGGAAAACAGCAGAATGTTTTTTTTCATATCACATTTTTCCTAAATCTGACAGTGAAAACTAAAAACAAGATGATAGGTAAGCTAAATAAGTAATTTCTTGTTGGATTTATTATTTCTGTTCATATGGAGATTCATCTCACTTTAATGGGTGTGGGTCACTCTACTGCTGCGTTTCGTGACCATGTGACCTGCGCGGTGGAGCGCAGAAGAAGCTGACCCGGAACCCGACCTGGCGAGGTCGGCATCTGCAGCGGAGGAGAGCGGGAGCCACTGACGCTGCGGCGAGGGCACAGGACGGCTGCTAGGGGCTGGAGGAAGCCCCAGGTAAGTGGATTTTTGTTTTTTAAGTTGCCTGGATGTATCAGGCCTACTAACCGCCATAGGGTGGGTGGAGGGAGGGGTATGCAAGCAATATTTGCTTATCAGTACACCGCTACTATACACGGAAGTGGCAAAATTGGGCAATCATTAAACTCAGTTTTTTCGGTTTTTTTTAATTTTTTTTGCATATTCTATTTTACCAGGGTTTTTCCTTGTTTTACAACTATCAATTAATGTGTGCACTTTGATGGTTACACTGTGTATGGACACATTTCTGTATTGGATATTTTGTTTATTGATATTAATAAACACAGATTTAAAAAAAACGGCCAATCAAAATTGGATGTGTGTATGTATCCAAAGAAAGAAACTAGACACATATCTGTTTGCATACAGATGGCAGGGCCATAGCACATCAGAACTTTATTATCCCTTTTATATCTGCATGAGTGGTAGCATAATAGTCGCGTTATTGTGACTTTACCGGGACGGCACTGGACCTGCTGAGCATAACGATTAGATTTAGTAATTTTGATAAATTGAAAAGATGAAATATGATGATGTGAAGAAATGGAATCTGAGATAATGGATCAATTAATTATTATTTTGACAGACTCACAGAATGTTATCTCCTGGCTGCTCTGAAGGAGAAAGTCAACCTATATAGGAAACAACTGGAGATTTTTTTTGTACATATTTTTTGTCAGTTCAGAATAGGCTACCACTCCCAGCACTCATACGTGTGGATGGCTGCGGTGTGAGGGGTGATTTATGTATTATGTGGTTAGGGGTGTGCCATATTCAAAGTTGATTAAATGTTTTTAAATTAGTGGTGGTGTAACTGCAATTGCAGAACTGCAAAAACATCGATTTTTAAAAAAAATAAATAAATCCAGAACGGCCCAAGTTTATTATCAGAAGATTGCAGGAATAGAAAAAACAAAACAGGAGTCACTTAGCTCTAGCAACTCAATCCACAAGAACTATAAACCTCATATAAACACCTGGAGAAAGGTTACTAGGGCTGATTCTCTCATGAAGCAAGGTGAAACGTTCTTCAGGTGCAGAGATTACAGGGGCAGCATGTTTGTACTGTGTTTACACTAACAGCATGCAGTCAGAGTAGGAGGAGAAGCGAGAGGAGAGCAAGCAAGGTTCAGAGTTTAGGGAAAATGTGAAGAAACGCGGAAAAGCCGCCGCATGGATGCAGGATGAGGCGGCTGTTTCCGCGGCTGGCATAGCGGAACGCGGTAAAACCGCCGCGTCTGACACGGTGGTTTGCGCGCACAGGCCTGCTACTGACGGTCTGACCAGGCGCGGGGAGGCCACCGCATGTGCAGATAGCGGTGCGTCTCACCCCGCGTGCAGGCCAGCAGAGACATTGCAAAACGTGACTGGTGTGGCTGGGACCGATAGTCCACACAGGTTCAGAATGACGCGCGCGCTGAGAGGCAGAGTTTATATCACAGCCAGAAGAAGGTCAGCTGACCAAGCTGGTCAGCTGACATCTCCACCACTTTTCATTGGTCCAGCACTTAGGGTGGCGCGGGAGAGCGCTATAGTATATATACTGGGTGCTGGTCATTCTCTGGTTGTCTGTCGTTGCGATCACTACGTGGTAGCACTCAGGCCTTGTCCGTTTCTGTGTTCTAGCATAGTTTCCAAAGGTGTGGACATCAAGGAGTTCACACCGTAGCATTAGGAATATTGAATTGTATTATTTGTTATGACCTTCTGCCTGCCTGACTATTCCTCTGAACTCTGATCTTGTACCTTGCTATTTCTGATATCCTGTTGCCAATATCTGCTTGTTCCTGGACTCTGTACCTGCCTCCTGATTCTGTACCTCATTATTCTGATTCTCCGTTGCCTGACCCTGCCTGTTATTGGATTCCGTATCTGCCTTCTGATTCTGTACTTTATCTGTCTGTGTGTTGACGACCTGGCTTGGCCGACCTCGAGAACTAGCCTTACTGTTAGAGGCAGTTCCCAGATCTGTTAGTGACAGCCGCTCATTGGTGTCACTCCTGCTCTGTCCTTCCCTCATTCTGCTTAGCTCCTCCCCCGGGAGAGTCTAGGCTTACGGAAGGAGCATTCTTCTGTGCAGTATTCCTTACTGCCTCTGTACCTACTCCTTAGGTACAGTCCACTGTGTTACTGTTTCACCCAATCACGCACTTGTTATCTCAGGTGTCCAGAGGTTAGTAGATATATCTGATTATCGGTGATACTGCAGATCACCACTAATCGGGTATATTCTGTATTCTCGGTGATACTGCAGTTCACCGGTAATCAGACCCTCTCTGTGTTACACCGATTGTTACAGAAAAGCAGCTTGTTGTGCTGTGTGAGGATTCTGACAGTGAGTGAGGAGAGGGGAGGCAGGAGAGCAGCAGTGTTTCATTTGACTTGCACAGCAGAAGGGAGGAAGTGGCACTGTTGTATTGACTGAGGAGGAATGGAGAATGGCTGACTGGCTGAGGGTGAGCAGTTTTGTTTGTCATAGACTCACAGCCAGCCAGTGTGTTATTGTGTTGACCTGCATGTCATGTCTCTAGTTTTTTTTCATATGCTCCCCTGCTGACTGAGAACATTAATTGAAGCAGAGTAAATTGTTGGGTGCTGTGCAATCATCCCGAATCAGGATGAGGGGGGGGGGGGGGGGCATCCTTATAAGTTTGCCTCATGCAGCAAAAAGTCTAGAACCGGCCCTGGAGGTTACCATTATCATACTTTTATTTTCAGCTTAAACAACCTATAAGCAATGGCAGTGAAGCATTAAATGCTTTCATTGGGTTTCTCACTGCTGCAATAAAAACATTCAAACATAGACACCAAGACTATACTCAAGACTATTAAAAGAGAGAGAGAGATAGAGAGAGAGAGAGAGAGACAACATCCTTTGGACAAACAATAATTCTGGTTGCAGGTGCACAGCACTATCCAGACTGAATGAAACTTCTCACGTAGTGTGTGAGCATAGGTAGCACTAGAGAGCGGGGGGGGGGGGGGGGTACTTTGCGTCAGTTGTGGTAGACTGCATGTGATATCCCGCTAGTTTCAAAACAATTAGCTGCACTTCACCTCCCTGTTTGCTTACAAAAACCATCCCTGCCACCTCCTCCTGCCATGCAGAGTAGCGTGTGACAGGAGAGTCTGTAATTTTTTTCCTGCTTCTAGATGCTGCTTCACAGCAGAACACTCTCTTCTGCCATTCACCAGTTCCCAGGCAATCATATGACCCTCATGTGGTTGGGGGATCAAGGGGGTCCCATGCTATCATGCAGGGGAGCCCTATTAAGTCTAGTTATGCTCATGCAGGACACATGCTTATTTCCTGGGCTACAGGCATAAAGGAGGGATATGGAGGTCAACATGGTAATTTCCGTTTAAATCATGCACATTACCTGGCTGTCCTGCTGATCATCTGCCTCTAATATTTTAAGCTATAGAAATGGGTATTTCTGACCGCAGAATTTCAAAAGCGGGTGGAAGTAGCCAGAGGTACATGCCGGGGGGGAGGGGAAGGACTAACACTGTCACACCCACTTCACATGTTTCACCACAAATACAGGGCTTCCTCAAACTGGGCCCAGATTGCACCACTCTACCCTTTTTCCTGCCCATGTACTCACCTGCACTGTGTACTGGCTGATGATGGCAGTACTGAGGGTACATAGAAAGCTGGATGGGCAGGCTCTCAATACTCCTTCCACACTGCCATGACGACTGTACTTGTGCAGCTACGTGAGCAGGCAGTGGAACGGGTAGCGGGGTGCTGGTCAGGGATCTGGAGGCCCAGTCAGCACTGAATAAACTTCCTGTGGGGGGTTCAGCGGACGAACAGCAAACCCACAAGCAGATGTTCAGGGACTCATTTTCCATAGCAAACCACCATCGCCAATTAACTTTTCTGTATTCTTATGGGGTGTGGAAAGAAATCAAAGTGCCTAGAGTAAACCCACACAAACACATGGAGAACATACAAACTCAATACAGTTAGTGTTCTGGCTCAGATTTGAACCAAGTACAGTAGGGTCTCGGTTATCCCGCACCAACGGGGTTTGGCTGATGCCGGATAAGGGTGCTCTCTGGTTACTTGAGGCCCAATGTTAAAAATAGGCCTCACTAATACAGTACTATACCACACTCTATATACATACCATGACACAACTCTTGAATTAAATGTTAAGATTGTGATGATTTGCTCAGCTGCCTGTGCAGGCAGCCAGCCTTTTGACCATTGTTTTGATTTGCATGCTGCAGGACTCTGGAAAGAAGAGCTTCTGTCAGTTTTGCAGCTTGTGCTTGCAGAGGAATTTGCATACGTTGTCATGCAAATTGCCTGGCCACATTCATTGGAGGCGTGTACTATGTCTTTCCCACAATGCTTGGCTGTTCATAAGGATTTCGTCCTATGTAACACTCCTGGTGGGGTGTCAGCCTTGCTCTCTGTTTGAACATCAGCTTAGAGTAATTCCTGAATCTGCGCTAGGCAGATTTCCCTAGTGCAGTTAGGATTGTATTATCTGTATTGCCTGTTCTGTGTTGTCTTGCCTGTTGCCATTGTCCAGTCCCAACGGTGGTCGACAGGAAATGGTTCTGATCTCTGTTCTTGGAGTATAGCTGGTGCAGCGGTTGCTACCAGCTATCTCTTCTGTTCTGTCTCCTGGGATCGCGCTAGCTACTTTTCGCTAGCACTGGGGATCCTTCTGTTCTGCTACTCTGTACCTGGATCGCGCTAGCCACTTTTCGCTAGCGCTGGGGATCCTTCTGTTCTGTCTCCTGGGATCGCGCTAGCTACTTTTTGCTAGCACTGGGGATCCTTCTGTTCTGTCTCCTGGGATCGCGCTAGCCACTTTTCGCTAGCGCTGGGGATCCTATCTCTCGCTTGTCCCTGTTTTCGTGTGTCTGTCTTGTCTGCTACGCTTGCTGGAGGCTCGGTGAGGTAACCGTTAAGCAAGCGTACGCGTCCTCTGTTTCATGTCTGTCTGTCAATGGTTAGTTAGGCGTGCTTGTCTCTATTGTGCTTATCACGTGGAGACCGCGCATAACCGCGTGCACTGTTGCGAAGGAGTGCGGTGTCCGCGGTTAGCTAGCGTTTGTTATTTTCCTTGTTATTCTCATTGTATTATTTGCTGTGCCTTTGCTAACCTCGTATTCTGTTCTGATCTGCCTTGTGTCACGTCTGGCGATTGCACCTCTCGCGATCGCGTTCCTATTTCATATCTGCTGTTGTGTGTGCGCGGTCGCGGGGTGGCGACTAGATTGGCGCACACACATACAATCTGTCCCTTTGCTCGTTCTCATTCGCAATCGCCTCTCTTGCGATTGCGTTCTGCGCTTCGTACAAATTCCTGTCTGGCATTTGTGGAGGTACAGAGGATTGGTTCCTCTGCACTCCCCAGCGCCATCTGCTGACAGGAATTTTCCCTCTACGGGTGCGTAGCACCTTTTTCTGGGTGCCTGCAAATATACGCTTGTGGAGGATTTCCGCCGTGATCAGCGCACGCGTTGTGCGCTGATCACGGAGAAAGTTCCACAATCGTTACAAAGATACAGTAATTGAAAGTATATTAACCTTTGGGGAGCTGTGGAACCCAGTCATTAAAGTGAACCTCCAGACTAAAAATCTACACAGCAGCACTGAAAAGGCTTGGTGTTTCTTTAACAGTTTCACAGCATCAGAACTTTGTTTTTCTTACCCAAGCCTCATTTTTAGCTGCACAGAAGAAAACTGCCCAGGCATTTTTCCCCTGATGCTGTGCAAAGCATGATGGGCTTTCTGATGTTGTTGTTCTAGTTCTGCTGTTTTGGTGCAATTTTATTTATTAATTTTTTAATTAGAGATTTGAAACCTAGAGTGCGCAGCTGGGAGGGGTGATCAGGACACAGGACAGTTGGAACTGTGTCTCATGCGTGTGTATCAAAAAAGTACGCTTGGAAAAAAGGGTGCGGGATATAGCCGAAATTATAAGTTGTAACGTAAAACCATATTTTTCGTTTAATAGCTTGTAAAAATTTTATGCTAAATCGGTTGAATAAACGGAAATTAAATGGCAAAATACCATCTAACAACAAACGGATTCTGAAATGAAACATCAAATAGCGTCTATAACAAAAAATTATATTTACACTTGTGTTGAGCATAGTAATAGAATGGTAGATTTTACAAGTATTTGACTGCAATTATACCTAACTGTAGGCTCACACAGATATATCACTAACCCTAACCCCTAGACTCCCTCTTTGTGTAAATATACATAATTTAATAAATTGTATATATTACATATATTGTGCTGTAACTATACCTAACCCTACTCTCACACAGAACCCTCCCTGTACCTATCCCTAACCCCTAGACCCCCCGTGGTGGTGCCTAACCCTAACCACCACCCCTGGTGGTGCCTAACCCTAACCACCACCCCTGGTGGTGCCTAACCCTAACCACCACCCCTGGTGGTGCCTAACAGTAACCACCCCCCTGGTGGTGTATATTGCACTGTAATTATACCTAACCCTACTCTCACACAGAACCCTCCCTGTACCTATCCCTATCCCCCTAGACCCCCCTGGTGATGCCTAACCCTAACCACCTTCCTGGTGGTGCCTAACCCTAAGACCCCCCTGGTGGTGCCTAACCCTAAATCTCCCCTGGTGGTGCCTAACCCTAACCATCCCCCCTGGTTATGCCTAACCCTAACCATCCCCACTGCACAAACACCCTTACACACATATAAACAATAATATATTTAATCCTTAAAATACTTCACTATAAATAACATAAATAGAATAATTTATTTGTAATAAAATAAATAGCCTTAAAAATGTATATATTTGTAATAAAATAAATAGCCTTAAAATCATGTACACATTAATAATATTATAAATAGAAAAAGGTATATATATATATAATAGAATAGATAGCCTTATAATCACGAACGCATTAAAAATCTTAAAATAACGGTAATATTAAAAGCGATATATTAGTAAGTTAATAAAACTATAATTGAGTCATTATAAGTGCAAAAAACAAAGTTAATACCAAAAGCAATATATTTGTAATAGAATAAGGTTGAAAACAATATTTAAGCATTATACGTATGAAAACGAATTTTAAATGATAAAATAAGTGTAAATGATGATTTACTTGTTACAGCCCTGAAAACAAAATTTAAAGAGAATCTGTATTGTTAAAATCGCTCAAAAGTAAACATACCAGTGCGTTAGGGGACATCTCCTATTACCCTCTGTCACAATTTCGCCGCTCCTCGCCGCATTAAAAGTGGTTAAAAACAGTTTTAAAAAGTTTGTTTGTAAACAAACAAAATGGCCACCAAAACAGGAAGTAGGTTGATGTACAGTATGTCCACACATAGAAAAATACATCCATACACAAGCAGGCTGTATACAGCATTCCTTTTGAATCTCAAGAGATCATTTGTGTGTTTCTTTCCCCCATGCACTGAAGTTTCAGGCTGCTCTTTTCTTCCTGCAAACAGCTTTGCCCTTGTTTGTAATTCCTCAGTATGTGAAAGCCCAGCCAGCTCAGAGGACGATTTATCCAGCTTGTAAAAGATAAGAGAGAAGAGAGAAGCTGCTCTAATCTAAATAACACACAGGCAGTGTGCAGAGAGGGGCCTGAAAGGGTGAGTTCATAGCAGAACCACAACACTGAAGAACTTGGCAGTCTTCCAGACACAGGCCGACAAGTCTGACAGGGGAAAGATACATTGATTTATTACAGAGACAGTGATGGTATAAAGTGCTGCAGTAAGCCAGAACACATTAGAATAGCTTTTGGAACTTGTAGGATGATAAAAAACAGGATGCAATTTTTGTTACGGAGTCTCTTTAAAGGGACTCCGAGCAGTGCAGAAACTATGGAAAGATGCATATCATTATAAAGCTCTCTTTCTCCTCTTTCCAATGATATATAAACCACCACCCTACGTCTTTTAGTTTTCGCTATTTTCGCGATTGAAATTGCAGCGGCCGCGATTTTGATCGCGAAAATAGAGAAAATTAAAAGGTGTAGGGCAACGATTTAGGTGTCGTCAGAAAGAGGAGAAAGAGAGCTTTAAAATGATATCCATCAAGCCATAGTTATATTGTATTACACAGGACGACACTTTCCCCAGTGTCAGCAGCTCCATTCTGCTGAATGCAGCTGCTGACTTTGACAAAAAGTCGCCCTGTGTAATACAATATAACTATGGCTTGATGGATATCATTTTAAAGCTCTCTTTCTCCTCTTTCTGACGACACCTAAATCGTTGCCCTATGCCTCTTAGTTTTCTCTATTTTCGCGATCGAAATCGCGGCCGCTGCAATTTCAATCGCGAAAATAGCGAAAACTAAAAGGCGTTGGGTGGCTTTTTATATATTATTGGAAAGAGGAGAAAGAGAGCTTTAAAATGATATGCATCTTTCCATAGTTTCTGCACTGCTCGGAGTCCCTTTAAAAAACGGAAAAATAAGTAAAAGCTCCTATAAGTGAAATTTAAAAACAAAAAAATAAGTAAACCACACAGTTAAAACGAACTTGTAAACGATATTTGTAATAAACCTTACTCTGTAAATGAAAACTTTTGTTAACACGATTCCTGCAACCGCTATTTCTCGGGTGCCCAATTTTCCTGTCGGGCGCCCAATAGCCGATATTTTGCATTGCAGTCTATGGCGGCGCCCTTTTTGTCCACTAGCCATATGCGCCCTTTTTTACTGCTTCCGTCTCATGCTCCCTGTCACCTCCTTTCAACCAAAAAGATGGCTGCCACCATGAAATCACAAACATTTGCCTGTTCTTTTAAAACAGGGTGAGTAAGAGATTATATTACCCATCTATTTTAATGGACATAACTAATGTAACTTAATGACAGTATGTTTCCTTAGGCTGAAGTTCCCCTTTAAGCACAGCAGAGACCACAAGAAGCTAGAGAAGTTGGCCTTCACCACTGTGAGTACTGCCTGGGATTTGTGCTGGTTGGCTGAGATGTTCCGGTAACCGGGACTCTACTGTATCCAGTTCTGCAAGGCGGCAGCGCAGTAGGTAAATATTGCAGCCTCTACTGTGCCTCGGTGGCTGCCAATGCTACCAGTGTTCAGTGGTGGACGTGCATACTAGGTCCACAACGCAGCCAACAGCATCTGTTTTTAACAGAGGAGAGACACAGACATGTTGCTCAGTCGATGTCCAACTTCATTTGGATGTCACAGAATAGAAATCCGAATTTCTGATTGGAACTCAGAAAACAGAACTCGGAAATCGGATTTCTGCGGAAATACTGCACTACTGCAATTCAGTAATTCGGCCCAATCACAGAACTCGAAATTAATGGACCAATCAGAAAATGCAGAAACAGCTCAGAAGTATTTGGCCAATCAGGGAATGAAAAACAAACAAAAAAAGTCAAAAAAAAAAAACACTACTCGGAACTCAGAAATTGGATTTCTGTAGAAATACCGCATTACCTCAACTTGGTAATTTTAGCCCAATCACAGAACTTGGAAGTATTGGACCAATCAGAGAATCCAGAGTCAACTCGGAAATATTTGGCCAATCAAAGAATGCAAAAAATGACCAAAAAACACCAGAAATCTGAACTTGGGAAACCCGGAAATCAGTATTGGTGGAAATCAGAATTTCTGCAGAATCGGAAATCGACATTTCTGACCATCCCTATCTATCAGCATAATGCAATGATGTACAGACTAGAAAATAGACACACCCATATTATTATTATTTATTATTATTATTATAGGCTGACATAGTGAACAGGAACAGGTATATTCTATCTAGACATGAATATTCTGCCTATAGTTATAAACACACGTGGCTCAGTTGATGTCCAACGTTAATATGCGCCTCAGGCCCTGGATCTGCTCAGAACATTGCAATCATAGCAGAGCTCCCTCTAGTGGCAGCCTTATTATGTTGGGAGGTTTGATTTTAACCCTGTCACACCAGCACTGGGTGAAGAGGATGGGGAAGCCTCATTAGGATCCAGAGGCAAGTACCCCTCAGGTGCTGGTTTGTTTTGTTACAGATTCTCTTTAAGACCTCGTTCACACTATACGCGCTGCCGTGTGCATTTCGGCAGGGCCTATAGTATGTGATCAGCAAGTACATCAGAAGTGCATAGACAGCACTGTGATAACTTATATCACGGCCGCGCTAGCATTTTTGCGTGCGTTTTCACACGCAATCAATAATTTTTGCACAAGAAAATTCGCAATTGTGCGTGAAAACGCTAGCGTGGGCGTGATATGTTTTATCACGGTTTAGTGAATCAAACCCTATGTGCGCTGCGCAGCCGTGCTGCACGCATTTTTGCAAAAGCGCATCGCTGATCCCATTCACTGTAATGAATGGGATCAGCAGCGCAGTGCACGGCAACGCGGATGGCATTTGATCGGCTGCGCCTGCGTCCCAAACGCACAGCCATACGAGTTTCCTAATGTGAACGAGGCCTTAGTGTTTTATCCGAACCAGTTTGTTTTATTTTGCTCTAATAAACTGTAAAAATGCAATCCGCCATTTTACTAAAGTTCTTGAAAACTTTGAGTCGATAAGTGCTTTGTCAGTATGCATGGTCTCTGCAGCCATTATTTCCAACTCCTGACTCTATTTTCAAGTTGGCTTTCATAGGAAATAAAGCAAATAAGTTCTTCTGTCCTCGTTCTCATGGTTTTGCTGATAGATGTGAATTTGCCCCAGCCCAAGCTTCCATTCCATTAAGTGAATGCATTCAGCCAGTATATTAATCCACTTTATCAAGAGATCGTGCTTTGTCAGCCCCCGTCGTCTATTCACTTTTGCGGCGAATTCCCCACCTCTGGGATCGCTAGCCCTGACAAGCCTGATTTATATCTCCCCATAATTCAAGCGCTGTAGGTGGGGGAAGAGGTGGCTCGATAGAAAAATCGAGTTTATTAGAGGTTTATCGGACCGATGACACCGCGCTGATCCCTTCCCGCCTCCACCCCTTTGTGAAACGTGCGGTACAAGCAGTAGTTTATTTCAGTAAAACATAGTTGTAATAAAAAATCTGTACAGTATCATGAAATGGAATCTTATATCTGATTAGATGAGGTAATGAAAAATGTACGTATGGCTTGTTTGCTATTAAAACTTCAGAGAACGGGATATCGAAGCTGCTGTCTTCATTTAAAGGACAATTGAAATGAGAGGTATATGAGAGGTATATGGAGGATGCCATATGCATTTCCGGTACTTGCATATTATCCCGTGTGGAAAGTTTGACAGCTTTTTGCTAAAGTTCTGTTTGATCCCCCAGCCATCTAACCATTTTTTGAAAGCTGAAAGTCCTGGCTTTCCTTTGCACTGGGTCACGAGTCAATGCGATGCCCCATTCCCAAGTTAGGGGGGGTTTGGGGGACAGGTGTTCCCTGCACTTTGCTGCAGAGAGCACAGTGGAATTGAGTCTCCTGTCCATGCCAGTAAGACAGAGAGGAGGCGAGGGTGCATAGCTGCGCTACTCCTTCATCTGTAATGAAAGACCCAGGGCACTTGACATAGGTTTTGAAGACACAGATTTATGCTTCCAAGGAAGAAGACCTACCGGGTGTGCTGCTTATCATCATGTCGGGTACATCCCGTACTTCTGTAATTACACTTTCTGCAGCCAAGTTCAGGGGACACTCCTCCTTCAAAACCCCATAACTTGGGAACTGAGCATCATACCGACTCGGGACCGGTGCAACAGAAAGTCGGGACTTTCAGCTTTCCAAAATTGATTAGATCTTCCTGAGGGAGCAAACAGAACTTTAACAAAAAACTGCCAAACTTTCCAGATGGGATAATACGCAAGTACCATATTTCCTTATAAGCAATACCATTTGCCTGGCTGTCCTGCTGATCCTCTGCCTCTAATACTATTAATCATAGACCCTGAACAAGCATGCAGCAGATCAGATTACTGTCATATCTGACAAGATTAGCTGCATGCTTGTTTCTGGTGTTATTCAGAAACCACTGCAGCCAACTACACCAGCAGGGCTGCCAGGCAACTGGTATTGTTTAAATGGAAATAAATATGGCAGCCTCCATATTCTTTTCACTTCAGTTGTCCTTTAAACTCTAAATTCAGAATTGGTCATTTATTTGTATTTAACCAAACATTGTTTTACATGAACTATGAATCATTTCCTACTCTGCAATCTCTACCTGCCTGAACACTCCTTCACCTCTTCCCAGCTAGTCTGAAGCCATGATAAGCTATCAGCCAGTACTTAGGTGTGGCTACAGATTAATATTATTATTTAGTATTTATGTAGCACCAACAGTCACCGCAGCGCTGTACAAAGTTGATAGCCTTGTCACTAGCTTTTCCTCAGAGGGGATCACAATCTAATACCTACCATAGTCATATGTTCATTGTAGTCTATGGGCAATTTTGGGGAGGGGCCACTTCTTATCTTTATGTTTTTGGGATGTATGAGGAAACCTGGGTGTCTGGAGGAAACCCATGCAGACATGGGGAGAACATACAAACTCCTCACAGATAGTGCCTTGGCTTGGATTTTAACCAGAGATCCAACGCTGCATGGCGAGAGTGCTATCCACTACAATAGCAACGTTCCAACTCTCCAAAGTGTGATATACAACAGCATATTTAATGGTGCATAGCGGTCATACAGCACACTGGACAGCACAACGTTTCGGACGGTGGCCCTTTCTCAAGTGCTCAATTAAGCACGTGAGAAAGGGCCATTGCCCGAAACGTTGTGCTGTCCAGTGTGCTCTATGACCGCTATGCACAAATAATTATGTTGCTGTATATCACACTTTGGAGGGTTGAGTCCTGTGTGGAACGTTGCTATTGATTGGACTTTGTCGTGAGGTGTGATGGGCCTCTAACCGCGCTAGACTCCCCGTGTGTCATTAGCAGTCTCTGTGACCGGCAGGTTCACACCATGTTGCAGTGCTATCCACTACACCACCATGCTGCCCAAAGATGACAGTGCAGCCCCCTTCACACCCATGTGCCTAAAGAGGAATGCTTCCTTCATTATAGGTCTAATTTATTCACTTTTTTAAAATTTTGTAGTCAAGGGTAGGTTAATACTTTTTCCACTCCTTGGCCACATTTCTTGTGGCTCCCCAATGTGCAGCAGCCAGCCTCCCAGTCCATGTGCAGTCCTCGTTTTCATGGGTGGCATCAACATTTAGCATCCTGTCTCTGTCATCTACAGCTTCCTTGGGCCACAGCTCCCCTTTTCCATGTAATGCTCCCAATTTACAATCTTCCTTTTCCATGCCCAGCTGCCTCATTTGGCAACAGCCACCCAAGGTCCAGGCCTTTGTTGCCTTTGCAGAAATCAAGCCCTGTTAATGGTTAACCATTAAATGGTATCACCATAACCCTAAAGAGCATATGAACTATGTATGGAGGAAATTACCACCTGTTTAGAAAGGGGTGCTTCACAGTGTTTAGAATGTAGACTGTCGCAGGAAGTAGTTTTGGTAAATTCTAGATTTGCACTTAAAAAGAGCTAGGATGCTTTCCTTACTTCGAAAAGCATCCATAACTATGACTTCTGGATGTGGGGAGAAGTAACCTTGATTTGGTCATGGAGTTTCTGCCTCCATGGCTTTTCTTTTCTCTAGAATGAGGTAAAAAAGGTTGAAATTGATGTATATACATCCTTTTGCATATACAGGTCCTTCTTAAAAAATTAGCATATTGTGATAAAGTTCATTATTTTCTGTAATGTACTGATAAACATTAGACTCATATATTTTTTTTGATTCATTACACACAACTGAACTAGTTCAAGCCTTTTATTGTTTAATTATGGATGATTTTGGCATACAGCTCATGAAAACCCAAAATTCTCTCTTCTATCTCCAAAAATTTGCATATTTCATCCGACCAATAAAAGAAAAGTGTTTTTCAAAAAAAAAAAGTCAACCTTCAAATAATTATGTTCAGTTATGCACTCAATACTTGGTCGGGAATCCTTTTGCAGAAATGACTGCTTTAATGCGGTGTGGCATGGAGGCAATCAGCCTGTGGCACTGCTCAGGTGTTATGGAGGCCCAGGATGCTTCGATAGCTCATCCAGAGTGTTGGGTCTTGCGTCTCTCAACTTTCTCTTCACTATATCCCACAGATTCTCTATGGGGTTCAGGTCAGGAGAGTTGGCAGGCCAATTGAACACAGTAATACCATGGTCAGTAAACCATTTACCAGTGGTTTTGGCACTGTGAGCAGGTGCCAGGTTGTGCTGAAAAATGAAATCTTCATCTCCATAAAGCTTTTCAGCAGATGGAAGCATGAAGTGCTCCAAAATCTCCTGATAGCTAGCTGCATTGACCCTGCCCTTGATAAAACACAGTGGACCAACACCAGCAGCTGACATGGCACCCCAGACCATCAGTGACTGTGGGTACTTGACACTGGACTTCAGGCATTTTGGCATTTCCCTCTCCCCAGTCTTCCTCCAGACTCTGGCACCTTGATTTCCGAATGACATGCAAAAGTTGCTTTCATCCGAAAAAAAGTACTTTGGACCACTGAGCAACAGTCTAGTGCCGCTTCTCTGTAGCCCAGGTCAGGCGCTTCTGCTGCTGTTTCTGGTTCAAAAGTGGCTTGACCTGGGGAATGCGGCACCTGTAGCCCATTTCCTGCACACGCCTGTACACGGTGGCTCTGGGTGTTTCTACTCCAGACTCAGTCCACTGCTTCCACAGGTCTCCCAAGGTCTGGAATCGGTCCTTCTCCACAATCTTTCTCAGGGTCCGGTCACCTCTTCTCGGTGTGCAGCGTTTTCTGCCACACTTTTTCCTTCCCACAGACTTCCCACTGCCTTATTACAGCACTCTGGGAACAGCCTATTCGTTCAGAAATTTCTTTCTGTGTCTTACCCTCTTGCTTGAGGGTGTCAATGATGGCCTTCTGGACAGCAGTCAGGTCGGCAGTCTTACCCATGATTGCGGTTTTGAGTAATGAACCAGGCTGGGAGTTTTTAAAAGCCTCAGGAATCTTTTGCAGGTGTTTAGCGTTAATTAGTTGATTCAGATGATTAGGTTAATAGCTCGTTTAGAGAACCTTTTCATGATATGCAAATTTTTTGAGATAGGAATTTGGGGTTTTCATGAGCTGTTGTAACGATCGGTGAAACACAGAGAGGATCTGATTACCGGTGAACTGCAGTCTCACCAGGAATACAGAATATACCCGATTATTGGTGATCAGCAGTATCACCGATAATCAGATATATCTACTAACCTCTGGACACCAGAGAGAACAAGTGAGTGTTATATGCAACAGTATACTTTGAGTACTTCTCCAGAAGTATGTTCCTTCCTAAGGCCTAGACTCTCCCGGGGGAGGAGCTAGGCTGTGGGTAGGAAGGACAGAGCGTGAGTGACACCCGAGGAGAAGGGTGTCACTAACAGGTCTGGGAACTGCCTCTAACAGTAAGGTCAGTTCTCGAGGTCGGCAAGCCAGGTCGTTAACACACAGACAGATAAGGTACAGATTCAGGAGGCAGATATGGAATCCAATAAACAGACAGGGTTTTGGCAACGGAGTATCAGAGTAGCACAGTACAGAATCAGGAGGCAAATACAGAGTCCAGGAACGAGCAGAGTGTGGCAACAGGGTAACAGAAATAGCAAGGTACAAGATCAGAGTTCAGAAGAATAGTCAGGCAGGCAGAAGGTCATAACAGATAATACAATTCAATGTTCCTAATGCTAAGGTGTGAACTCCTTGATGTCAAAACCTTTGGAAACTATGCTAGAACACAGATACAGACAAGGTCTGAGTGCTACCACGTTGTGATCGCAACGGCAGACAACCAGAGAATGACCAGCACCCAGTATATATAGTAAAGCGCTCAGCGTCTCCCCTAAGTGCTGGACCAATGGCAGGTGGTGAAAATGTCAGCTGACCCGCCTGGTCAGCTGACCCTTTTCTGGCTGTCATATAAGCTTTGCCTCTCAGCGCGCGCGCGCGTCCTTCTGAACCTGTGTAGACTAGCAGTCCCAGCCACACCAGACATGTTTTGCAAAGTATCAGCTGACTCGGGCGCGGGAGCCGCCGCACCGCTTTCCATGCAAGCGGCGGACTCTCTGCGTCCAACCACCATGTCAGAGGCATCGCCATGCGTACAAACCGACGCGTCCAACGCGGACTCCACCGCTCTGCCTATGCGGCATGCGGCGGTTTCTTTGCGTTGTGCCGCCATGTTGGACGCGGAAACAGCCGCCTCACTCTGAGCCCTTGCGGCGGCTTTTCCGCGTTTCCTCACAGCTATATGCCAAAATCATCAATATTAAAACAATAAAAGGCTTGAACTACTTAAGTTGTGTGTAATGAATCTAAAATATGTGAAAGTATAATGTTTATCAGTACATTACAGAAAATAATGAACTTTATCACAATCTACTAATTTTTTGAGAAGGACCTGTAGATAACTATGTAGCTATGTAATACACTCGACACCTCTCCCCAAAGTAAGAGTAATGCCTCCCCCCACCACTGATGCGATGTGATGTGCAGAGATGGCACCTCGTCCACACCATGAATAATAGCAGCAAAGGAGGAGGCACCAGCTCCACACGTCACAATGTGACACTGCCCCTTTGGATGTCACCCTGGCAACCCATGGCTTCTATGATTCAATGCAAAGGAGGAAGCTCGACCCAGGTTGAGGTGGTGGGTGGGAAGGAAGGAGAGGTACATAGATTGAAGTGCAGGTGTAACCCTCTAAAAGAGGGTCACAAGATTTTGCTAATGCATTTCTATGTGTGTGGTGACTAACATCTAAGGCTAAATTTTGCCTTAGATGTTAGCTTGTGGAACTAAAACGGCGCATGAGAGAGAAGCTGAAGCTCTGAGATGGTCACAGGAGACTGGTTGCTAGGTGACCAGGTACACAGAGCAGTGAAACTTTCCAGAAGCCCCGCGCGGGCCTGTCAGACTACAGCGCAGGCGCGGAGGGGTAGAGCGTGCGAGACTTAGCTGGAGGAAACTGGTTGTAGCCGGTTCAGAGCGCGCCAGAGTGTGGAAGAGAGAAGAGCACTGAGAGGAGTCAGGAGACGGTAGAGAGAGTGGAAGAGGAGGCAAAGGGAAGAACGGCCGCAGCAGTCACCCAATGAGGTAGAGGGGACCTGGCGGCACTACAGAGGCTACAGCAGAGTGAGGAGGACAGCGGCAGCCAGGCTAGACAGTGACCGGTGGCCAGAGGCAGTGTGTACAGAGACCAAATCCGAGCAAGCCCGGAAAGAGAGACTCCGGCAACCCAGATGAGTATAGGCCTTAGAGCCAACCACAAGCCACAGTGTGTGTTCAGATAAAGGCCAGTGTTCAGTGGAGGTTTGCTGAGATAGAGAGATAGCAACCCAGAGTACTGAAGAGGAGGTTCGGAAGTGTTACTAAAGGCCCATACACACGTTGGACTTTTGCGAACGACGGGTCGTTTGAACGTCCCATCGTTCAGTCGTCCGCACGCGAAATCGGGCATGTGTACAGACTGTCGTTCGGGTGATAAGACTGTGTTTGAGCGATCCGCCGGGCGGATCGCTCAAACTCAGTCTTATCACCCGAACGACAGTCTGTACACACGCCCGATTTCGCATGCGGACTACTGGACGACGGGACGTTCAAACGACCCGTCGTTCGCAAAAGTCCGACGTGTGTATGGGCCTTAAGAGTCCATTATTAGAAGTAAACCAAAGTGTGATTTATGTGTGTTACTAAATGCACGATCTCAGAGAAGAGAAAAGATAAAGTCCGTGAGAATAAAGAGAACCTGTCAGTGAGAGATAATTGAGTCTGCAACTTGTCAGCATTAAAGAAGATAAGTGAAGGAGGAGTTTCAATTGTATCTATTGTTGCTAAAGTGAACTACAGTGAAAGGTGAAGTGATGCCTGACAAAGATACAGAGTCAACTAAGTTGGATTACAAGTTTTGCAACGTCACCAAATTAGAGCTTATTCAGCCTAAAAGTTTAAAGTGCATATAAAGAGAGTTATACTGTGGGAGGGTGATATTGGTGGTATATCTGGGTGCATTGGTCACTTTTGTGCTTTATTTTCCTATTTTTGTTTTTTTAACCCTTTTTTATTATTTGATTTATATTTTATTTTGTTTGTTATTTTGGGAGGCCCTATCCAAACAGGTGGTGCTTAAGAGTATAGTGAGTGGAGTGATATAGCACAAAGGGTAAAGAGTCTGAGAGGTCTTCTGAGTAAAGTGAACATTCTTTTGGATGCCATATTACCAACCTCAGTGTCAGTGTCTGGTGGATTCCCCTCAGCCGGGGCCGAGTGCTAACAGATAAATCGGGTTACACAGGTCATTTTGATCCTTCGATGTGGCAAGGGAAGGGCATGCAGAATCTTCATATTACAGTGACACACAGCATGTGGAGACAGCGGCTATGCTTGCAGAGCACCACACACTCCAGCAAGCATCAGTCATTTGGAGCAAACCTGGCAGTATTCAGAATATAAGATGCACTGACTTTTCTCCCCCAGTTTTGAGGGAGAGATAGTGCTTCTTATATTTAGAAAGATGTGGTATGTTCCCGGCAGTGGTCAGTTGGGCGCGGGGAGGAGCTGAGAAACGGCTCTCCCTGTGCTAGGCAATGTAGGGGAATAGAACAAATACAATTACTGGACACACAATTCAGGATCCGGCTATTGCCTACACCAGAATTACAGTGATTTGGCGAGAAATCCCCCCTGCACCACTATAGCCATAATCAGCATTCGGGTCTATGGCGGCACCCAAGTCAGGCGCTACGTGGTGTTGTGCAGGCTCACATTGATAGAGGTGGTGATTGAAGGGCCACTATCGTGAAAAAAGTAGGCAGTTAAAATATGATAGAACCAACAGGTGTTGAGCCAGTTCATCTCCTCATGGGGGATTCTCAGGGTATTCTTTGTTTTCAACAGCATTTCCTAAACAGCAGTTTAACTGCTAAAAAAGTGAGATACCAGCCAGTCTCCCTAATCACTTGCACACTATTTTGTCAGTTAGACTTTGCAACTGCTGTTCAGGAAATGCTGTGAAAACAAAGAAAACCCTAAAAATCTCCCATGAGGCGTTGGACTGGCCCAAAACCTGTCGGTTTTGTCATATTTTAACTGCCTACTTTTTTCGCGATAGTGGTCCTTTAAGGTAAAGCCTAGAAATAATTTGCACATTTGTTTACTCAGCTGCCCATTTGACCATCCAGCTCATTCACATTCAGGTTTTTTAAATGGTCACAGGAGTCTGAATCAGTAACTCTGCTGGCAAAGTCTACTGTAGTCTTGTAATTCACAGGAAGAGGTATTTCAAGACCCCTAAACAGGAAGCCTGCAAAGTGCAGAGGTCTTGCATGTGGATAGGTGCACAGCTGCAAGCAAGCACAGTTATAACAGATATTTTACTTTGTCAATGCAACACTAAAATAATACTTAATATTTGCACTAAACAATGTGTGTGCTTTCAGATTATAACAGCTTCATTTCTACACTGCCACCCCTGAGCTGCCTGGAAGGGGTGAGGTTATTAGGTGTTATTTGATAGTGTTGTGTTGCTCCACGCACAAACGTATATCATATTTTATGCCTGGAGCAGACTGTGATTTCTGTGGCTTACTGTCACTTTCTCCCTGAGATATGACTCAATTAAATGCTGAATATGATGCATAGTAGCACTTTGATGACAAGGTCACCGCACACATTTATTCCCGAATCCTTCCTCGGTGCACATTACCTGCGCTTCACCCTGCCGGTGTCACCAGAACAAATGATAATCCGATAGAACGCCTAAGTAATGAGAGATGGTCTATCCTGGCAGCCTAGCTGAGCGATAAGACATCTCCTGTGAATGTCAAACAACAGACCCAACTATAGGCACAAAGTAACAAGTCGCAGGAGAGCTAAGGTCTATTGTATGTCAGCTGTTGCTGTAACAGTAACTTGAAAATAGGTTTTGGCATCACATTAAAGAAGAACTCTTGGAGGCGGTGAATAAAACTATTCTTACTGTCCGAGAGACTCTGGCCCTGATAGACTAAAACGGAGGTTCTTTGATATCATCTTTCATGGCCTGCTTTTCGGGATCAGAAAGTTTAAACAAGTGACCACAGGGTGGCAAAGTACTTGGAAACAAATCAATAACGCAATCATAAGAACGATGAGGAGGCAATTTATCCACTCCTTTGGAGGAAAATACATCACAATACCGGTACAGGTCAGGGAGTTGCTTTAAACTTAAAGAGTAACTGTTAGCCCCCAAAATGAAATTTAAATCTCTATTGCAATGTTTTATGTAGTATTTAAGTGAGCCAAAAAGCCAATGCAGAACTTAAAAATCAATCTAATTTTTTTACTATGTAGCCTTTTCCCCAAGCTCCGGACGCAAAGCCGCATATCAGATACTGCTGATCATGCAGAGCACAGTCTGCCCGACCCCCCTCTCCCCCCCAGGACCAGGTGCCGATATATTCTCACCCGAAAACAGCTGACCCCTCTGACACGGAGAGAGAGCGGGAGCACTTCCAGCGCCGCCACCGCAGAGCAGCCGCCGCCGTGCATCTCTCTCACATGTGATTCTCTCACATGTGACTCGGCGGCGGCTGCTCTGCGGTGGCGGCACTGGAAGTGCTCCCGCTCTCTCTCCGTGTCAGAGGGGTCAGCTGTTTTCGGGTGAGAATATATCGGCACCTGGTCCTGGGGGGGAGAGGGGGGTCGGGCAGACTGTGCTCTGCATGATCAGCAGTATCTGATATGCGGCTTTGCGTCCGGAGCTTGGGGAAAAGGCTACATAGTAAAAAAATTAGATTGATTTTTAAGTTCTGCATTGGCTTTTTGGCTCACTTAAATACTACATAAAACATTGCAA
This sequence comes from Hyperolius riggenbachi, assembly GCF_040937935.1. Lineage (NCBI taxonomy): Eukaryota > Metazoa > Chordata > Amphibia > Anura > Hyperoliidae > Hyperolius > Hyperolius riggenbachi. Next base: position 58,766,238 of record NC_090655.1, read on the forward strand.
TAGAGATTTAAATTTCATTTTGGGGGCTAACAGTTACTCTTTAAGTCAATACTTTGCACTGATAAATAATACCTTTAGCAGGGGCAAACCAAGGCTTTTCAAGGGGGGAGGGGGGGGGGGATTCCTTTCGGCAAGCCTCACACTACCGCGCCTGCGTTTGCCCACAAAAGAAGGGTGCCACTCTGGGGGAGAGGAGGAAGAGGGTGCCACTTTGGGTGGGTAGGAGGGTGCCATTGTGGGGGAGAGGACAGGGGAGGGTGCCAACATGGGTGGGTGGTGGGGTGCCACTTTGGGTGGGAGGAGGGTGCCACTCTGGGGGGGGGGGGGGAGGACGATGCCAACATGGGTGGGTGGTAGGGTGCAACTTTGGGTGGGAGAAGAGTGCCACTCTGGGGGGAGAAGGGTGCCAACATGGGTGGGTGGTAAGGTGCCACTTTGGGTGGGAGAAGGGTGCCACTCTGGGGGGGAGAGGAGGGTGCCAACATATGTGGGTGGTAGGGTGCCACTTTGGGTGGGAGAAAGGTGCCACACTGGGGGGAGAGGAGGGTGCCAACCTGGGTGGGTAGGAGTGGGTGCCACATTGGGTGGGGTGAAGGGTGCCACTCTGGGGGGAGAGGAGGGAGGAGGATGCCACTCTGGGTGGGTAGGAGTGGGTGGGTAGGAGGGTGCCATTGTGGGGTTGAGAGGACAGAGGAGGGTGCCAACATGGGTGGGTGGTAGGGTGCCACTTTGGGTGGGAGGAGGGTGCCCCTCTGGGGGGGAGAGTGCCAACATGGGTGGATGGTAGGGTGCCACTTTGGGTGGAAGAAGGGTGCCACTCTGGGGGGGAGGAGGGTGCCAACATGGGTGGGTGGTAGGGTGTCACTTTCGGTGGGAGAAGGGTGCCACTCTGGAGGGAGATGAGGGATCCAACATTGGTGGGTAGGAGTGGGTGGGTGCCACATTGGGTGCGTGGGGTGAAGGGTGCCACTCTGGGGGGAGAGGAGGAAAGAGGGTGCCACTCTGTGGGGATGGACTAAGGGTGCCAGTGGGCAGAAAGCAAGATAGCGGCACCAGCCGCTGAAGTGTAATGCGGGGAGGGAGGCTGACATCACTCCTCCCTCCCTCACAATCAGTGCCCCCCATTTGAGTCCACTTGCAGAGAACGCGCAGCGGGCATTTAGTTTACCTGAGTATCTGCGCTTCGGCCAGCTTCTTCATTCTACTTCCTATTTCGCGTCATGGGAAACAGGAAATAGAATGAAGCTGGCAGGAGCTCAGAGACAGGTAAACTAACGCCCGCTGCGTGTTCTCTGCAAGTGGACTCATAAGGGGGGCACTGATGGAGAGGGAGGGGGGGAAGAGTGATGTCGGCCTCCCTCCCCGCATTACACTTCGGCGGCTGGTGCTGCGATCTTCCTTTCTCTCCAGTGGCGTGGGGGGAGAGCAGCAGGGGGGGGATTCAGGGCATCGGTAACCCCCCCCCCTGCGTGCGCCAGTGGTTAGACATTCTTTATGACACTGGTTAGACCAATTAACAAGCTGCCCTATTTGCCAGTCAATCACTGGATTATGTTTCTTCAGCCAAGGAAGTCCTAGAGCCAGAGATGTAGATGGCATTTTCAGCAAAAAGAAACTAATTTTTTTCAACATGCATAGCCCTCACTTTAACTCGCTTCCTCCCGCCTAGAGTTGGGCCGAACCTCCGATTTTAGGTTCGCGAACCGGGTTCGCGAACTTCCGCGGAAGGTTCGGTTCGCGTTAAAGTTCGCGAACCGCAATAGACTTCAATGGGAATGCGAACTTTGACAAAAAAAATTAATTATGCTGGCCACAAAAGTGATGGAAAAGATGTTTCAAGGGGTCTAACACCTGGAGGGGGGCATGGCGGAGTGGGATACACGCCAAAAGTCCCCAGGAAAAATCTGGATTTGACGCAAAGCAGCGTTTTAAGGGCAGAAATCACATTGAATGCTAAATGACAGGCCTAAAGTGCTTTAAAACATCTTGCATGTGTATACATCAATCAGGTAGTGTAATTAAGGTACTGCTTCACACTGACACAACAAACTCACTGTGTAACGCACCGCAAACAGCTGTTTGTGTAGTGACGGCCGTGCTGGACTGGTGCGCACCATGGCGAGAGTGCATGTTTTGGTGGCTTTACAGCCCATATGGTCGCCTGGCTGATGTAGCTGAATGACAGAACAGTGACTGTCCAGCTGATCAAATTTGGTCTGACCACAATGAAGCAATGACCTTATTATCTTTTGTGTGCCCCCCGAGACACTCATCTATGCGCCGGTCATTGCTTCATTGTGATACGCAAGCCCCTTCACCACGGCAAGGTAATGATCACGAAGGGGAATGGGCGCATGTACATGCCTTTTCTTTTGTTGTTGCAGCTGCCCGCAGTGCAGCCAGAAAAATGAGGCAGTCATGTACATGCACCAGAAAAATTATTACAGCGGCCGCTGCTAGCAGCGGCCTAAAAAATTCAGCAATCCGCCTGGAGTCCCGGACCCTGTTGGTGGTGGTGGAGAAGGTAGTCAAGCGGCCTGCAGGCAGACATGCTGTGTGGAGGGACTGGGAGCGACTTAGTTTTCTTGGGGCAGCCCAGGCAGCCAGTCACATGGCGTGCAGGCAGAGATGCTGTGTGTGCGGGGACTGACTTAGTCTTGGGGCGGGCAGCAGCCCTCCGGGATCCATGCCTCATTCATTTTGATAAAGGTGAGGTACTTAACACTTTTGTGACTTAGGCGACTTCTCTTCTCTGTGACAATGCCTCCAGCTGCGCTGAAGGACCTTTCTGACAGGACGCTTGCGGCAGGGCAGGAGAGAAGTTGGATGGCAAATTGGGACAGCTCTGGCCACAGGTCAAGCCTGCGCACCCAGTAGTTCAAGGGTTCCTCATCGCTGTTCACAGCAGTGTCTACATCCACACTTAAGGCCAGGTAGTCGGCTACCTGCCGTTCCAGGCGTTGGTGGAGGGTGGATCCGGAAGGGCTACGGCGAGGCGTTGGACTAAAGAACGTCCGCATGTCCGACATCACCATGAGATCGCTGGAGCGTCCTGTCTTTGACTGCGTGGACACGGGAGGAGGATTAGTGGCAGTGGTACCTTGCTGGCGTTGTGCTGTCACATCACCCTTAAAGGCATTGTAAAGCATAGTTGACAGCTGGTTCTGCATGTGCTGCATCCTTTCCACCTTCCGGTGAGTTGGTAACAGGTCCGCCACTTTGTGCCTGTACCGAGAGTCTAGTAGTGTGGCCACCCAGTACAGCTCATTCCCCTTGAGGTTTTTTATACGGGGGTCCCTCAACAGGCAGGACAGCATAAAAGACGACATCTGCACAAAGTCGGATCCAGTACCCTCCATCTCCTCTTGCTCTTCCTCAGTGACGTCAGGTAAGTCAACCTCCTCCCCCCAGCCGCGAACAATACCACGGGAAGGTTGAGCAGCACAAGCCCCCTGCGACGCCTGCTGCGGTTGTTCTCCTGCCGCTGTCCCCTCCTCCTCCTCCTCCCCCAAAGAAACACCTTGCTCATCGTCCTTTGAGTCTGACTCGTCTTCTGCACTTGACTTCTCTTGTTCCTCCTCCTCCCCCCTCTGTGCTGCCGCAGGTGTTGAGGAAACAGCTGGGTCTGATGAAAATTGGTCCCATGCCTGTTCCTGCCGTAACGGTTCCTGGTCACGCTCATTCACAGCTTCATCCACCACTCTACGCACAGCACGCTCCAAGAAGTAAGCGTAGGGAATTAAGTCGCTGATGGTGCCCTCACTGCGGCTCACCAGGTTGGTCACCTCCTCAAACGGCCGCATGAGCCTGCATGCATTTTCCATCAGTGTCCAGTTGTCGGGCCAGAACATCCCCATCTTCCCAGACTGTTTCATTCTACTGTAGTTGTAGAGGTAGTGGGTGACGGCTTTCTTCTGTTCTAGCAGGCGGGAGAACATAAGCAGGGTCGAGTTCCAGCGAGTCGGGCTATCGCAAATGAGGCGTCTCACCGGCATGTTGTTTTTGCGCTGAATTTCCGCAAAGCGTGCCATGGCTGTGTAAGACCGCCTCAAATGCCCACAGAACTTCCTGGCCTGCTTCAGGACATCCGCTAAGCCAGGGTACTTTGCCACAAATCTTTGAACCACTAGATTCATGACATGTGCCATGCAGGGTATGTGGGTCAGCTTCCCCATATGCAAAGCGGCAAGCAGATTGCTGCCGTTGTCGCACACCACGTTGCCTATCTCCAGGTGGTGCGGGGTCAGCCACTCATCCACCTGTTTCTTAAGAGCAGCCAGGAGAGCTGCTCCAGTGTGACTCTCCGCTTTGAGACAAGACATGTCTAAGATGGCGTGACACCGTCTTACCTGGCATGCAGCATAGGCCCTGCGGAGCTGGGGCTGTGTAGCTGGAGAGGAGAACTGCCACTCAGCCAAGGAGGAGGAGGACAGCGAAGAGCATGTAGCAGGAGGAGAGGAGGTGGCAGGAGGCCTGCCTGCAAGCCGTGGAGGTGTCACAATTTGGTCCGCTGCGCCCTGCTTGCCATCGTTCACCACCAGGTTCACCCAATGGGCTGTGTACGTAATGTAGCGGCCCTGCCCGTGCTTGGCAGACCAGGCATCCGTGGTCAGGTGTACCCTTGACCCAACGCTCTTCGCAAGAGATGACACCACTTGCCTCTCAACTTCACGGTGCAGTTGGGGTATGGCCTTTCTCGAAAAATAAGTGCGGCCTGGCATCTTCCACTGCGGTGTTCCGATGGCCACAAATTTACGGAAGGCCTCAGAGTCCACCAGCCGGTATGGTAACAGCTGCCGAGCTAACAGTTCCGCCACGCCAGCTGTCAGTCGCCGGGCAAGGGGGTGACTGGCCGAAATTGGCTTCTTCCGCTCAAACATTTCCTTCACGGACACCTGACTGCTGCTGTGGGCAGAGGAGCAGGAACCGCTCAAGGGCAGAGGCGGAGTGGAGGAGGGTGCCTGTGAAGGTGGAAGGGAGAAAGCGGCAGAAGCAGATAATGCACCTGATGGAGGAGGAAGAGGAGAAGGAGGGTGGCTTTGCTTTTGTGTGCTGCTGCTGCTTTTGCTCAGGTGGCCATCCCATTGTTGTTTGTGCCTTTTCTCCAGGTGCCTTCGTAAGGCAGTTGTCCCTACGTTAATGTGTTGGCCTTTCCACGGCTCAATTTTTGTTGGCAGAGCGAACAGATGGCTTTGGTCCGATCTGAGGCACACACATTAAAAAATTTCCACACCGCTGAGCCACCCTGGGATGTGGGCACTATGGGGACCTCAGCAGCTGATGCTGAAGGGCAAGTTGGCTGGCTGTACATAGGTGGCGATACATGGTGCCGGACTCTGCCACCAGCTGTTTCTGACGAAGAGCTGCCCCAGCTTCTTTCAGCAACTTCTCTCCTCCTACTACTCTCTGACTCCCCCTCTGAACTGTCCCCATCTCCTCTATTGGGAACATACAGAGGATCCCTATCATCGTCATCATCGTAATCCTCCTGCCCAGCATCGCTTGACTCAGAAAAATCCAAACATGCACCATCAGTAGGTCCTTCATCCTCCTTACACGTTACATCCATAGTGTTGCCGCGTAACGCAGACATATGAGCTGGTGAAAATTCATCTGGCTGTAACAACAATGGCTGTGCATCAGTGATTTCACAACTAAATAATTCTTGCGAAGTGTCAAATGCAGCGGAAGTGGTGCTAGTAGTAGCGCTGGTGGCTGAGCAAGATGAGGTGTTCTGTGTCGCTAAATACTCAACCACGTCCTGACAATCTTGGGAGGTGATGGGACGTGCCTTCTTCCGAGCACTGTACTGTGGGCCAGGTCCACACGAAATTACATTTACACGACCTCGCGCAGACCTGCCGGGTGGCCTTCCTCTGGCTCTGGCACTACCTCTTCCTCTACCTGTTTTGTCCATATCGGGTATGCACGGAGTGGTATATCACACTGCGTGCACTCACGTAGGTAGGTGGGTCCACTTAACTGCACAGGTATGCGCACTGATGCGGTGGGTTCACTGAACAGAACAGGTATGCAGTGGCAGGTTCAATGAACAGTACAGGTATACAGTGGCGGGTTCACTGAACACAACAGGTATGCAGTGGCGGGTTCACTGAACAGGTATGCAGTGGCGGGTTCACTAAACAGGTATACAGTGGCGGGTCCACTGAACAGAACAGGTATGCAGTGGCGGGTTCACTGAACACAACAGGTATGCAGTGGTGGGTTCACTGAACAGGTATGCAGTGGTGGGTTCACAGAACAGGTATGCAGTGGCAGGTTCACTGAACAGTACAGGTATACAGTGGCAGGTTCACTGAACAGAACAGGTATGCAGTGGCGGGTTCACTGAACAGTACAGGTATACAGTGGCGGGTTCACTGAACAGGTATGCAGTGGCGGGTTCACTGAACAGTACAGGTATACAGTGGCGGGTTCACTGAACACAACAGGTATGCAGTGGCGGGTTCACTGAACAGGTATGCAGTGGCGGGTTCACTAAACAGGTATACAGTGGCGGGTCCACTGAACAGAACAGGTATGCAGTGGCGGGTTCACTGAACACAACAGGTATGCAGTGGTGGGTTCACTGAACAGGTATGCAGTGGTGGGTTCACAGAACAGGTATGCAGTGGCGGGTTCACTGAACAGTACAGGTATACAGTGGCAGGTTCACTGAACAGAACAGGTATGCAGTGGCGGGTTCACTGAACACAACATGTATGCAGTGGTGGGTTTACTGAACAGGTATGCAGTGGTGGGTTCACAGAACAGGTATGCAGTGGCGGGTTCACTGAACAGTACAGGTATACCGTGGCAGGTTCACTGAACAGAACAGGTATGCAGTGGCGGGTTCACTGAACAGTACAGGTATACAGTGGCGGGTTCACTGAACAGTACAGGTATACAGTGGCGGGTTCACTGAACAGTACAGGTATACAGTGGCGGGTTCACTGAACAGGTATACAGTGGCGGGTTCACTGAACAGAACAGGTATACAGTGGCGGGTTCACAGAACAGGTATGCAGTGGCAGGTTCACTGAACACAACAGGTATGCAGTGGCGGGTTCACTGAACAGGTATGCAGTGGTGGGTTCACAGAACAGGTATGCAGTGGTGGGTTCACAGAACAGGTATGCAGTGGTGGGTTCACAGAACAGGTATGCAGTGGTGGTTTCACAGCACAGGTATGCAGTGGTGGGTTCACAGAACAGGTATGCAGTGGTGGGTTCACAGCACAGGTATGCAGTGGTGGGTTCACTGAACAGGTATGCAGTGGTGGGTTCACAGCACAGGTATGCAGTGGTGGGTTCACTGAACAGGTATGCAGTGGTGGGTTCACAGCACAGGTATGCAGTGGTGGGTTCACTGAACAGGTATGCAGTGGTGGGTTCACAGCACAGGTATGCAGTGGTGGGTTCACAGCACAGGTATGCAGTGGTGGGTTCACAGAACAGGTATGCAGCCAGACAGGAACAAGTTAAGCCTAACTAATCTTTCCCTGAGAGACAGTCTGCAGCAGCTCGCCCTACTCTCACTAACGCAGGCAGCACACGAGTGACCGTAATGGCCGCCGCTGCCTGCCTTATATAAGGGGGGGGAGTGGCTCCAGGGGCTAGTGTAGCCTAATTGGCTACACTGGGCCTGCTGACTGTGATGTAGAGGGTCAAAGTTGACCCTCAAGGTGCATTATGGGGCGAACCGAACTTCCGCAAAGGTTCGCCAGCGGGACGCGAATGCGAACCACCGAAGTTCGCGTGGAACCGTTCGCTGGCGAACCGTTCGGCCCATCTCTACTCCCGCCTAACGCCGATCCACAGCGGGAGGGTTGGGCCTCTCCAGGACCGCCTAATGCCAATCAGTGTCAAGTCCTGGGGGTGGAGATTAGCGGGGAATGCGGAAGTGCGTACATCCCCACTGAGTGACGGAGCTCCGCTCTGATATCAGCCTGCTAACCAGTGATCGCGGCTGGCAGGCTTTTGTAATTAAAAAAGCAGTTTCTTTTTGGGTGTACGGTGCTGCGATCCAGTGCAGCGCTGTACAGGGGACAGCTTAGTGACAAAGCTGTCCCCTCAAGTGGCTCACAATGTAATCCCCTCTGATAGGCTGATACCTATGAGGCTGATACCTATGAGAGGGGATTAGTGACTGTAAATAAAAAGAAAAGAAAACAATTTATTAAAAAAAAAAAAAGAAGAATAAAACCAATTTAAAAAAATAAAAATCGCAGCAGCAATCAGATGCCACCAACAGAAAGCTCTGTTGGTGGCAAGAAAAGGAGGCAAGATTTCTTTGGGTGGCAAGTTGTATGGCCTGAAGCACACTGTTAAAGCTGCAGTGTGCTGAATTGTAAAAAATCGAATGGTCACTAGGCGGTGACCATTCTTATGTGCAGCATAAACATTTGTAATACTGTAGTGTGTGAAACCTGCCAGAGCCATTGCATATAACTTTGCTTCAATATTACCCTGTTCTTAGCATGTCAGACTGCAGAGATTCATACCTTTGCAAATGAGACATTCCAAACGTAGCTAAATCCTACACACAATGAATTGCAGCTTTTGCCTCTGATATTTAACATAAAAAGTAGGAATATGTATACACAGCTGCTTAGACATTATTTGTACATTGTCATTTTAGAACACTTGGTTTGATAGTGTTCCTTTAACTACCTAAAGACCACCTCACGCCAACTGGCCTGAACGGGGCGGCTCCCACAGGACACCAATTGGCATAAAGTCCTGGGGGCGAGATTGCAGGGGATTGCAACAAAGGGGGGGGGGGGGGGGGGGTCAGTAAATCATCACCCTCGGAGAGGAAGAAGGGAGGAATTGCTATACACAGAGGGGGAGGGGGGGGGGAATAGAACAGGGGAAATGCCGCAGAGGAGCTAGAGATCTCCCTGCTGGTAATGAGTCATTAATGAGTCGGCGCGTCTGGCTTATGTGTCGCTGGTAATGATGAGTGAGACTCGTCATTACTAATGACAAGTCTCACTCGTCATTACCAGCGACACATAAGCCAAACAATGTAAATCAGTGCACGTACTCAACCACGTCGTATGCCCTGTAAACTGCCTAGGCAGGATTCACTATACAATACATACAATGATTAGATACAGTGCCATCACGCTGCAGAGTATAAAGTGTATAAAGCAATCTTTATTAGTCTACAAAAACACTAAAAAATGACCAGGGTTAAAACACTTAAAAATGGAGTGCTCCAAAGCACAGCCACACTGTAACAATCACTCCCAAACACCACCCATACAAAGGTACCGGTACCAAGGATGATTGAACTTCCTAAATGGCGTGGATAGGGAGCAGACAGATGCCACAAGTGTGCTGTAAAAGTCCTGGCTTGCTAATCCATAATAACGGAGACTGAGCATGCAAAGAGGTTGTCAGCGGTATACTAATAAGGTCATCTTCACCTGCACAAGCAGGACTTACCAATTGACAGACTTACCGCCCTCTATGTTGCTGTTAGTATCACATAGTCTCCCCCATGTCCTCCTCACCAGGCCTCAATCCACATGTTGGAGAGGTTCCCCGGCTGCTGGGGCTATTAGCGTGCACGCTGAGCTTCAAGTCTCTCGCCGGCTAGCAAGCTAAGGAGCGCTCCAGGGTTCAGCGCAGGTTGAGGCCCCGCCCACCAGTGACAGATAGGCCAGACGTCCCGCGCCCGCCTATCAATGCTGCCAACTGCCAAGTGTTTATTTCCCCATCCAAATTTTGCCGCCTTTTTAAGAATTCAACAAACTGCGCCTGGGGCAAGAGACAAGCCCCCCCCCCCTCCCCCCGATCCGTCACTGGGTGTAAGCTTATGATCCTGAAGTGGTTAAAGGATAACGGAGGTGAACATGTGACATGATGAGATAGATGCGTGTATGTACAGTGCCTAGCACACATAACTATGCTGTGTTCCTTTTTTTCTTTCTCTGCCCGAAAGAGTTAAACATCAGGTATGCAAGTGACAGTTTATGTCCTGGTAGGGACTGGATCAGACGCATAATCCTCACTGATAAAGTTACAGCCATAAAACACTTTCCAGTCAGTAAATGGCTTCTGAGAGCAGGCAAGAGATAAAAAGGGTCAATAGTTCATAGATTTTAGCTCTGGCATACTGCAATGCATGTGTCATTGAGCAGAGACAATGGAACAGTAAAAACTTAAAAACTATATGTAAATATAAAATTAAACTGTGCGATATCTAAAAAGTATTTTTTTCTGAGGAGGAGGAGGATACAATGGTTTATTTCATCAGTTTATTTTCACCTTGGATGTTCTTTAAGGATGAACTGTAGTGAAAATAACATATTTGCTCATTTTGTTTTACAATATTCGCTAATAAATGATTTAGTCATCTCCCTGATTTACATTCTGAAATGTATCACAGGTGGTGACTTCTTTAGTTATGCCAGGTGATCTGTACAGAATGTTCGTTACTGAGAGTTCTATGCACAGAGGAAGATATTGCTTGCTGGGCAGTTGTAAAAAGTGGTTATTTCCCACACAATGCAACAAGGTTCACAGACAGCAAATTGTCAGGACCAAGATCATGGGAGGGATTTCACCACGATATCAGTCATACAGACCACTCCCCCCCCCTTCCCACCTGATGATCTATTCGAGAAAAGGTAAAGTTTTCTCATTGGCAAGGGGGTATCAGCTAATGATTGGGATGAAGTTCAAACCTTGGTTAAAGTTCCTCTTTAAAGGACAACTGTAACAAGAGGGCTGCTGGAATTCTGTTTTGTCCCCACTTTATTGCCTGATGAAGCGGGCTCGGCCTGCGAAACGCGTTGCACTTTTGGGGTACCATATAATAAATGTGATTGCTACTTTTCAGACAGTCTTTCGTGTCTGCTTTATGGAGGTAAGTCCACCACTTCCTCCAAGCAAATTTTAAAGGTTTTATCCACTTTTATTCTGCTGGCGCCTCTGTTCTCCTACTGCAAAATCGTGTCCACCCCTGGTGGAGGGGTGATCTACCCCTTTTTCTCATCTACAGAGAGCGACTTCTTAGCCCTGAGTGAGGACAGGTCTAATCTCCTCACCTGCTTATACAGTGGTTGCCTGTGTGGTAACCCACGTTTGTGAGTATATTCTTCTCACTGATTTGCCTTACTTCGTTTATGTTTTAACATACTACACTATATTGGGCTCTCGGTTTCTCTATATTTTATGGAGGCCATGTTTATTTCCTTTTAAACAATACCAGTTGCCAGGCTGCCTTGCTGATCTATTTGGCTGCAGTCGTGTCTGAATCACAGCAGAAACAAGCATGCAGCTAATCTTGTCAGATCTGAAAATAATGTCAGAAACACCTGATATGCTGCATGCTTGTTCAGGGTCTATGGCTAAAAGTATTCTAAGCAGAGGATCAGCAGGAAAACCAGAGCACAGAGTATGGAATCGCACACCACTAGCGAGGTGCTGAACCAATATTGTAACCCATAACAAATTCCAGAGGGTTTGCACATTCTTAAATACCAAGTCCTGCTTATTCAAATACGTGACACAACCATTCCAAAAACCAACGAGTCGTTTCGGGGCCCTGAGGGGTCCCCTTTGTCAAGGCAACAGTACAGAATGGTAATGAGCAGGAGAACCAGGTAACTGGTATTGCTAAAAAAGGAAATAAATCCTCACTTCAGTTGTCCTTTAAGTGCAAAGCAATGTCTCACTGTGAGCGTAGAATTACGGTAGTCTAAGTACTAGTTAACAGGAAGAAATTTTGACAAATGAGACAAATTCAGACTAAGGTCTTGCATTTTTAAATGACAGCAGTAAAATGTAGAGTGCAAAGTGTTAATGAGAATGTGTTACAAATGTTTGCAACTGACCAGCAAAACCTTTTTTGTTTTGTTTTTAATATCCAGTCCAGATTTGTTGGATCAATAATTTCCTCAACTGTTATCTAAGTAATCAGCCTCTACGGCTCAGTAAAACTATCCTTTGGATTTGTTTTTTTTCCCTCTTTTATAAAGTATGTTCCATTTTTATTTGAGATTCGAATTTTCTTTTTCCAGTTAGATCTGGGTTCCTGATAAAACTGCAGCTCCGCCATCCATAATAATTCCAAGCAGGGTTTATCATGATAACCGCAGACTGAGGGATTCTGGGAAATGCAGAACAGTAACATTTCTTGGAAGAGGAGTAACAAAAGAACAGAATAAAATCCTCTGCAGTTTCCCCCTCCTATAAATAGGATCAATAAAACATGAGTTCTGCCTAACGCATGGCTACACTCATGAATCTCGATGGCGTCTGCCTGATAACGGCTCAGAGAGGTGCTGGAGAACAGCCCAGCCCCCTATTCCAGAGAACGTTTAAGTGGAAATCACTTGAAATGATCATGTGACAGGAGATCGCTTTCCAAAGAGTCTCAATTATTTCATTCTAGGGAACGGATAGCCACAAATCCTGGCAGCAACTTGTACACCGCTTAGCTCTATACATTCATGTATACAAGCTGTGCGCTCTAACATTTTGTCTACAAGAATAGAAGAAGGACGATTAGCTAAAAGCTTACGGTACTTTTTCTTTTAAATGACCACTTTTGCAAAAAATAAAATAAAATAAAATAAAATTGAGATAAGAAAGAGGGACACTTCAGCCACGCCCCTGCCACACCCATAATCACGTCCCCTGTGCCGCATACCATAAAGATCTCATAAGAAAAATATGTTGTTTTATAATTCAACCCACACTGGTCCTTTCTATCCTGGTTCATATTACCACATGAAAATAAGAAATATATCAATTTTAAGGATGGGAATAAAGTTTAGAGTCAATTAAACCCTTTTTTTCAGTAGAAAAATATATATTTACACAGATCTGTACATCACTCCTGAAAGAGGGACAAAAGAGCGAGAAAAAGGGACAGTGGGATATGGCTCCCAAAGAGGGACAGTTGGGAGTTATGGTGTAAGATGTGTGCTAGTTTAAGAGTAAACTGTAAATTAGTTTTCTCCTATGTTGCTTCTGTTTAAAGAGGAACTTTGGCGAAAAGAGTAAAACATAAATCAATATATTTCAAAGTGAGAAGTTAAAAAATAGAAGAGAGCTCAAGAAACGATTGCTATTCAACATGTAATTTATTCATATTGTTTGATCCGCAATCAGCCTGCAAGTCATCATCTTTACTACTGGCAGACATGAAAAAAAAAACAGACAACACCAACTGCCATTATTAATATAGATATACGGTACATATGCACCGAGGGGGGATCTGTTAAAAAAGGGTTTCTGAGCTGCCTGTATGAAAAGGGCTCCTCCATAGACTGAGTTTTAATATAGTCTACAAGCGGGCGCCCTTTTGTAGCCCATATTTTTTATTCGGCTACAAGGTTTTTGGCTACAAAAGGGTGCCCCTTTGTAGCCCATATTTTGTATTCAGCTACAAGATTTTAGGCTACAAGGGCATCCTTTTATAGCTGAGATTTTTAACTCGAGGGTGCAGGGGAGGTTAGGATTAGGCATCACAAGTGGGGGGGGGGGGGGGGGGGGTCAGGGTTAGGCACCACCTGGGGGGTCTTAAGGCTCATACACATGAGCCACAACGGTGGCTCGAGCCATAAAAAAAACAGCAACAGTTCGTTGCCAGGTCCCTCTGTCCAACAGCCGTACACACGGCGCACAGAGGGACACAGATTCGGCGGAAGCTGTCGCCGAAGGTTCCTCCCCCCCGCCGTCACCCCGCCGGAAGTACCATACATTGTGTATGGAGTTGCTGTCGCTAGTCTGCATACACATGACGGACTAGCGACAGTTGCGTCGAAGTTGCGGCGACAGCTTTTGCCAGCGTTTGGCCGCGCCAATCGCCTGGCGACAGCAGCGACGAGCGACGGTTCGAGGTGCGCGCCTCATACACAAGGGCGACCTGTCACCACAACACGCGGGTGCCACGTGGTTGCGGCAACAGTTGTAGCCCGTGTGTATGGGCCATTAGGGTTAGGCACCACCAGGGGAGTCTTAGGGTTAGGCACCACCTGGGGGGGGGGTCTTAGGGTTAGGCACCACCTGGGGGGGTCTTAGGGTTAGGCACCACCTGGGGGGTCTTAGGGTTAGGCACAACCTGGGGGGGTCTTAGGGTTAGGCACAACCTGGGGGGGGTCTTAGGGTTAGAAACCACCAGAATAGTCTTAGGGTTAGGCAGCACCTGGGGGGTCTTAGGGTTAGGTACCACCTGGGGGGGTCTTAGGGTTAGGCACCACCAGGGGGGTCTTAGGGTTAGGCACCACCTGGGGGGGTCTTAGGGTTAGGCACCACCAGGGGGGTCTAAGGGTTAGGCACCACCAGGGGGGTCTTAGGGTTAGGCACCACCAGGGGAGTCTTAGGGTTATGCACCATCAGGGGAGGGTTCTGTGTGAGCGTAGGGAGCAGTTAGGTCATAATAATCACTTTTCTTAGCTATATCTAGAGCCCTTTTATAGCCTATAACAACATCCTTTTTATAAACAAACTAAAACTAACTTTTTCGGCTACACCAGGTGCCCTTTGTAGCCGAAGTTGGCATATGGGCTACACCAGGCGCCCTTTTTGTAGCGAATTTGGTATATATGGGCTACACCAGGAGCCCTTTTTTCCAGGCACCCTTTTCGAATAGACGCACAGAGGGTGATACTGGTTGCTTGCTTGGCAGTTGGAAACAGCAGTTATTTCACACAATGCAACGAGTGTGATGTCAGGACCCCATTCAATATGTGTAGAGTTGGTGAAGTAAAAAAACAAAAAAAAACATGGTGCTTTGTGTGCGCTGCCCCCTACATAAAAAACACCCCCCCCCCCCCAAACACCCACCAAATACCCTCATGTCTACTAGTGATGGGCGAACATCTGGATGTTCGGGTTCGGTGTGGTTCGGCCGAACATGCCCCTGATGTTCGGCATGTTCGAGCTGAACCCCGAACCCTACCCGAACATGTCACTTTGGGGCCCCTATAGGGTCCCAGCATAAAGGGAGAGCATGCCCCGAGCGCGCGCGGGGGGGGGGGGGGGGGGGGTCGGAAATGCCCCCCACCCCTCCCCGCTAAGCTCTCCCTTTTGCCGGTTCCCTATAATGTTAAATTTAAGCCCCCCAAAAGTACCTGAGGAGGAGGGCAGGAAGCGGGCAGCCAGAGATGCTAGGCGCTAGTACCATCTGGTACTTCCGCCCTCTCTTGACTCACTTCCTGTTTACATTTGAAGTCGCATCAAGAGAGCGCAGAAGTACCGCGATGACGCGAACGAGGGTACGCGTCATCTACATCAGTGTTTCCCAACCAGTGTGCCGTGGCACACTAGTGTGCCGCGGCATGTTGCCCGGTGTGCCGTACAGGTCTGGCCTCTCGCCAGACCTGTACCTACTTTAGGGTGCAGGAGGGGGGAAGTAGCGCTAGAAGGAGGGGCAGTGGAGGCAGCGGTGGGGAGGGGGGAAATATCCCCCCCTCCCTCACCTGGGACCCCTCCTTCTGCCTCTCTCCCCCTCCGTTTAGCGGTGGCAAGTGCGGCTCGGCGGCGGGGAGGCATACGGAGAATTACTCACCACTTCCGCGTTCCAAGCGCCGGCAGCGTCAAGTCGTCACACATCTCCGCCTTCAATGCCGCCCACTGTTCTTCCTGATTAGCGGAAGCACAGTGGGCGGTATTGAAGGCGGAGATGTGTGACGACATGACGTTGCCGGCGCTTGGAACGCAGAAGTGGTGAGTAATTCTCCGTATGACTCCCCGCCGCCGAGCCGCACTTGCCACCGCTAAACGGAGGGGGAGAGAGGCAGAAGGAGGGGTCCCAGGTGAGGGAGGGGGGGGGATATTTCCCCCCTCCCCACCGCTGCCTCCACTGCCCCTCCTTCTAGCGCTGCTTCCCCCCCCTCCTGGGCATCTATACTGGTCGGAACTGTACTAGCTATACTGGGGGCAACGAAACTACCTACACTGGGGGCAACTAAACTAGCTATACTGGGGGCAACTATACTAGCTATACTGGGCACTATACTGGGGCACTACCTACCTATACTGGGCACTATGCTAGCTATACTGGGCACTATGCTAGCTATACTGGGCACTATACTAGCTATCTGGGTACTATACTAGCTATACTGGGCACTTTACTGGCTATACTTGGGCACTACCTATCCATACTGGGACTATACTAGCTATACTGGGGCACTATACTAGCTATACTGGGGCACTATACTGGGGTAACTATACTAACCATACTGGGGCAACTAAACTCCCTATACTGGGGCAACTATGCTAGCTATGCAGCCGCCCCCCCCCCCCATAGCACGGCACTGTCCACTAGGTCGCGCAAACACCCACGCCGCCCCCCCCCCCCCCCCCCCCGCCCCCCCCCCCCCCCCCCCCCCCGCCGCCGTTCCCCGGAGAAAAATATGGTCAGAAAGTGTTCCCTCATACGCGTCATCGCGGTACTTCTCTTCTCTCTTGACGCGACTTACAAATGTAAACAGGAAGTGCGTCAGAGAGAGGGCGGAAGTACCAGATGGTACTAGCGCCTATGCTCTCCGGCTGCCCGCTTCCTGTCCTCTTCCTGCCAGCCTGCTACAGGTACTTTGGGGGACTTCTATTTAATTTTATAGGGTCCAGCAGAAGGGAGAGCTTAGCGGGGAGGGGTGGGGGGCATTTCCGACCCCCCCCCCCCCGCGCTCGGGGCATGCTCTCCCTTTATGCTGGGACCCTATAGGGGGCTATGTTCGGCTGGACACAGATGTGTTCGGCCGAACAAAGAAGTCCTGTTCGGGTTCGGGCAGCGTGCCCGAACACCCTCCCGAACACCATGAGGTGTTCGGGGGGTGCCGAACCCGAACAGGCCAAAATCCGGGCGAACCCGAACAGTGGCGAACACTGTTCGCCCATCACTAATGTCTACTTCTCCCGAACTTTCTCCACCCCACCCCAGATCTTGCAGAGTGGTGCGGCTGCTGACCTTGATATTTTACCTTGTTCCAGCTGTGGGACAGATCCTCTTCACTTCCTCTTTAGTGTAGCCAGGTGATAGGCTACCCAGCGTTGCTACACTGAAGAGGAAGTGCAGAGGGGAGCTGGGAAAAAAGGGCGCAGGCAGCTAGTGGACAAAAAGGGCGCCGCCATTGACTCCCATAATAAATAACGTTTAATGGGCGCCGAGCAGGAAAAAAGGGCGCCGGAGCTAAATAAAGTTTACAAACGGCGCCCGGAGCTAAATAAAGTTTACAAACGGCGCCCGGAGCTGTTTAATGATTTATAACTGAGCTTGTGTTAATTTAGGTTTATAAAATGCACCCGTGCCGAATAACGTTTATGAAAATACTAAATGTATTTATCTTATTTAAATAATTAAAACATTATTTAAAGTTTTATCCCTTACTGTTTTTAAAACATTATTCACAAAATAAAGCGATCAGTACGTAATGTAAATTGGAATATATTTTTTGCATCCATAATTAGTAAAACATTATTATCCACATAATAAAGGGGGGTCTTAGGTTTAGGCACCAACAGGGGGGTCTTAGGTTTAGGCACCACCAGGGGGGTCTTAGGTTTAGGCACCACCAGGGGGGTCTTAGGTTTAGGCACCAACAGGGGGGTCTTAGGTTTAGGCACCAACAGGGGGGTCTTAGGTTTAGGCACCAACAGGGGGGTCTAGGGGTTAGGGATAGGTACAGGGAGGGTTCTGTGTAAGAGTAGGCTTAGGTATAGTTTTAGTAACATTTTAGTAATAATTACTAATGTTTTACAACACTTATTACGAACGTACTTATATTTATATCATCGTTATAAAGAATATTTTCAGATTTTATTATAAGAACAAACCATAAATGAAGGTTATTCACAATAATATACAATTATAACAATTAAACATATATTATTGCTTTTTTAATAAACCTAATTATAAGTTTAACTTTAGAAATAGGCAAGATTAACGTTTTCACAATTTCCGATTTTATAAACATTATTTAATGATTTATAATTTTGTTAAACTTTATTTGTAAACTAAATATAGCACACTATTTTTATAAACCCTATTAATGATTAATTATTATTTAGAGTTTACACCCCGCGCCCTTTTTGTCCAGGCGCCCTTTTTGTACGTACGCGTGCAGAGGACCTGTCCCACCCCTGGTACACAGTAAAGTAAGAAGCTATACCCCTGGCCTGGACCCCCTTAGTTCCCCCTTACGATGGTGTCCCAGCGAGGGCGGGGCTATTGTTATACCCCTCAGAGAGACTGTGCTGAAACACTGACTCTGCAGGAAAATCCGAGAAGCCTCTGGACCATCCACTACTGAGGTAACTGTCTCACTTTTTATTCTTACTTCAGGTGTACTTTAACCACTTGAGGACCAACAGTGTTAAATCCCTCTAAAGACCAGGCCATTTTTTAACAAATAGACCACTGCAGCTTTAAGACCTCGCTGCAGGGCTGTCCAACTCAGCACACAAGTGATTCCCCCCTTTCTCCCCACGAACAGAGCTCTCTGTTGGTGGGGTCTGATCGCTCCCCCAATGTTTGTTTGATAATCAATATTTGTTTTATTTTCTAATATTTTGACTTATTTTTTCATTTATTTTATCTCTCTCCCTCCCCCCCCCCCCTGCCAGCCAATCAGCATGATCGGCTCTCAGAGGCTTCAGCCTATGACAGCCGATCACTGTCATGTCTCCCAGGGGGACAGCAGTGTCTGAAGGCGGGGCGGAGCTCCGCCTACCAAGCGGAGATGCATGCGCATTAGCGCGCACGATCTCGTCGTAGGACTCGCAGGGCCTTACCGCAATTTTTTTGAATCGAGGCCCTAATATAGCAAACAGCATTGTTTTGTTTGATTATTTTAACCAAACATGAAATCTCCTTTTAACCGCTTACGGACCGCGGTGATTGAAATCTACACTGTTTGGAACCTGCCAGGGTGTAGATTTCAATCATCCCTGCCGCATGCTCTATCGTCGCTGCAGCCCCCTCACTCTGCTGCACTTATGACGGCAGAGCTCCCCGAGACGGCCAGGGGCCCATTTCATTGGCTACTGACCTGGTGATCACTGTGACGGTCGGGAGCCAATGAAATCGGCTCCTGACTGTCTCAGCGTGCTCTGCCGTCATAGGTACAACTGAGCAAAGGGCTACAGCGACGGGAGATCAGTGTGAATGGCGGGTCAGTGCGGTGTAACGTCGGTAAGCACTGTTTTTTCAAACCAACAGTCCTTAAAGATGAACAGTCGTGAAAATCTTACAATTGAAACCGCATACAAATAAGTACACAAGTACGTTTCTTCCTGAGTAAAAATGAGCCATATATTACCTTTCTCCTATGTTGCTGGCATTTACAGTAAGTAGTAGAAATCTGACATTACTGACAGGTTTTGGGCTAGTCTATCTCTCCAAAAGGGGATTCTCAGCATGGCCTTTATTCTTTATAAAGACATTCCCTGAAAAAGATTTATACAAAGATGCTAACCAGCCTCCCTGCTCGCTGAACACTTTTTTGGCAGTTGGACGGAGCAACTGCCATTCACGAAGTGCATTTTGAAAATATAGAAATCCCTGTGAAGCCCCATGAAAAGATGGGCTAGTCCAAAACCTGTTGGTTCGGTCAGATTTCTACTACCTACTGTAAGTGACAGCAACATAGGCAGAGGCGGGACAAGGTCCTCCAGCACCCAAGGCTGAGACACCAAAGTGCGCCCCTCCATCCATGCCACCCCAGCCGTCACACACTGATTGCTATTAGACTAAGAGGTGCCACAGGGCCCACAACCTCCCCAACACCTTAATATCTAGTTATCTGGCTTGCAGTCACTGCTATGTATCCCTTTTCTTATTTATTTCTGCTTAAAACACAATTAGGAATGACAGCTGAATGAATTGTGCGCCCCCTCCTACACTGCGCCCTGAGGCTGGAGCCTCTCCAGCCTATGCCTCGGCCCGGCCCTGAACATAGGAGAAAAGTAATTTATGGCTCATTTTACTCAGGAAGAAACGTACTTCTTAATTGTATATGTTAACATATATTTTAAATTTTAAGATTTTCAAGACAAAGGTCCTTTAAGGGCCCTTTTCCACCAGCGCGTTTGCGCTGGCTGAATCGCAAAACCGCAAACCGCTAGCGATTTTACAATCTCTACGGTTTGCTTTTTAACATAGGAATCGCGGTAGGTCATTTCCACTACCGCGATTCGCTTTTGTCGGGAACGCGAACGCGCGGCGGAGCGATAATTGCCGCGATTTTGCTATGCAGTGCATAGCATAGCAAAATCGCGGCCGCAAACGTCGGGGGAATCGCCGGTTTTGCGATTCAGCAATCGCTAGCGTTCAGCGTGAACGCTAGCGATTGCAGGTGGAAAAGGGCCCAAAGGGGTCAGAGACTGCTGGTACAGAAAGGGTTAAATATGAAGTTCACCACTCATGGGCGTAACAATCACCCCTGCGACCCCTGCCATCGTAGGGTGGCCCAGAGGATTTGGGGGCCCCTCCTCCTCCCTCTCTCCAACCATAAGTGCAGCCAATTAGCAAATAAAACCTCCCCGTTTCCTCACAAAAATCATCTCTGCCACCTCCTCCCGCCATGCAGAGTAATTTTTTTCTGCTTCCAGACGCTGCTTCACAGCAGAACACTCTGCTGCCATTCGCTGACTCCCGATCACATGACCCTCATGGGGTTTGGGGACCAAGGGGGCCCCATGCTTTCATTTTTGCAGGGGGAGCCCTATTAAGTCTAGTTACGCCCCTGGCACCACTACCGCCAATTAAAAAACAAACATTGTTTCCTTTTCTGAGAAGTTTTCTTCACCTCTAGCTAGTTAACGATACAAAGTGTCACTAACAGCATCTATTATGAAGCTCATTTGCATGTTTCGCCCGCTGCCTATTGTTCAACGAGAATTTTTTGTGCTTGTTAAAATCTCTTTCCGAATGCAGCTCAGCTGCGTGGCTTTGTACTGACCTACAGCATTGTCCCCGTCCTCCGCACGGCTCTTCCTGCCCGCTGCGGCGCCGCGCTCTCCTCCTGGCAGGGGCACACGGACTGGTAACAATAATTAACCGCACTTTTGAAGATTAAATCTGATGTTTTTCATGCCTAATTAACAAAAGAAAAGAAGGTAAAGCAGCTCATTAATCTGTGTTAAAGAAACTGTTCCCTCGCTCACTTATTACATCAGCTACAAAACATAAATAAATAAAGTATAATAAAATATTATAACATTTTAATAAGGCGGTAAAAATCATCAAAGTGGCACCCAAACAGAGCAAAATGCTACCCAAAAATGCCACATTTAAATTGAATTATCGTAATAATTGCACAGATCTAAAAAGAGATTTTCTTCTGGAATTTCTAGTGATCCCCCACCCCAAGTGGTGATCATTTTACTAAACCTGGGCTGATGAAAGAAACATACATACAATTCATACTTAAAGTGAACAAGAGACAAGGCACCCTCATGTATTTTACCATATATATCAGTGGGAACATGAGAGAAAACACCTAACCTGCTCTCTGTTTCATCCTTTACTGCTCAGCCTGCTTCTTACCAGCCCTGATAAAACCCCGAACTGAGCATTCAGTCTGGCTTTGCTCAGGAATCATTATAGCGGATACTGTCTTCTCTGATGTCTTTTCAAGCCCAAGCCTGCCTCCTTCTGGCTCTGCTATAATGATTCCTGAGCAAAGCCAGACTGAATACTCAGTTGGGGATTTTATGAGGGCTGATAAGAAGCAGGCTGAGCTGTGAAGGATGAAACAGAGAGCAGGGTAGGTGTTTTCTCTTATGTTCCCACTGAAATATATGGTAAAATGCATGAGGGTGCTTCGTCTCTGGTTCACTTTAAAAGGAACCCAAGGTGTGTGAGACCTATGAAGGCTGCCATATTCATTTCCTTATAAATAATACCATTTGCCTGGCAGTCCTGCTCAGGGCCGTGCAGAGGGTCCTTAAGTGGGGGGTGCTCAAATTTAAAAAAGGGGCCTGGCAACATCTTCCCCCGCAAGCCCCCCTCCTCGTTTCTGGCTAGGGGGTATTGGTTGTCAACAGTGCTGAATGCAGATGCTGGGTGCCATGTGGGTTCTGGGTGTGAGTACAGAGTCTCATGTGGGTTCTGGCTATGGGTGCAGGTACTGGATGTGACATGGGTGCGAATACTTGGCACCATGCCTGTACTGGGTGCTGGTACTTTATGTGCAGGTACGGGTTAAGTGGGTGCTTGGTGCAGATAGTGGGAGCCATGTGGAGGCTGTGTGGAGGTGTGAGTACTGGGTGCAATTTTAGGCATGGGTGCAGATACTTATACCTTTTAAGCAGTATCAAGCAGACTTTGTGTCTCCTTCCAACAAACTCTTTTGGCGCCACCACCCTCAAATCAGCAGTGATAGGTGCCCACTGTTAGTGGGTTAGAGTGGGCACAGTGGAGCCCACAGTGGAGGCACAGACTCACCTTTCATTACTGGGACCTCTGTCCCTCTTGATCAGCACCCAAGCTTCTTTTCAGGCAAAGAAGAAGTGGTTACCAATATGCAGTGGTTGCTAAGCATTAGTAGATGCAAAACTGCAGTAAGTGCCAAGATGCAGTGGGTGGTAAGATAGGTTTACTTTGTGCTAAGTTGCAGTGGGTGATGAGATGCCAAAGTACAGTGTGTGTCAAGCTGCTGTGGGTACCAAGGTCCAGTTTGTATTGGGTGTTTATTTGCAGTGGGTGCTATGCAGTATTGGGTGCTGAATGAGTAGCAGATGGTGATAAACAATAGTGGGGGCCATGTGAGTGCTAATTGGTACATGGAGACATGTGAGTGTTGGACATGAGTGAGTAGGGAGTGTCATGTGTGGTCTGGATGTGTGCCATGGTAGAGTACTCTCCCATATGGGTTCAGACCAAGGATGGGTACTGGGTGCTATTTGGGTCCTGGCCATGGACGGATACTAGGTGCATATAATGGCTTTGGAACTTGGTGACGTGCGAGTACTGTGCCATGTGGGTGTTGATTATGGGGGTATTTGGGTCTTAGATACAAATACTGAGTGCCAAGTGGGTACTGGGAGTAAGTACATGGTGACATATGGGTGATGGATGCTGGATAGTAAGGTATTTGTTGTCATGTGGGTGCTAAAGGCAGATGCTGGGTGCCATGTGGGTTCTGGGTGCTGACACAGGGTGTCATGTGGATTCTGGCTTTATGGGTGTGTATCAACTATCATGAAGATGTTGATTGCAGGTACTCAGTCCCTTGTAAGTTCTGGGTGCAAGTACTGGATGTGATAGGTGAGTGCTTGGTGTTTGTACTGGGCACTAAGTGGAGGCTTAGTGCAACTGGAACTACTGCAGATGAAGCATGTGGGTGTTGTGTGCAGGTACTGGGTATCACATAGGTGCGAATACTTGGCGCCATGCCTGCACTGGGTGCTAGCTATGGGTGGGCATTGTGTGTTATGTGGGTTCTGTGTGCAGGTACTTTGGGTGCTAGTACTAGTTATGTGAGTGCAGATAGTGGGTGCCATGTGAAGGCGGTGTGGGTGTAAGTAGTAAGTGCCAAGTTGGGACTGGGTGCAAGTACTGTGCCATGTGGTGTGGGTGTGAGTACTGGGTGTCCGCTATAGGGTGAAGGGGTGCAGGTACTGGGTGTCATGTGGCTATTTGATGCAAGTACTAAGTGCCATATTGAGGCCGGATGTGAGTATTGGGTGCAGGGCGCAAGTACTGGGTGCTTGCTATAGTGGGGGTTACTGGTTGAGTGTAATGTGGGTGCTGAATATTGGTGGGATTGTTGTGGGTGCAGGGGGTGGGAGATCACTGTGGGTACTGCTATGAATGGCATAGTTGCTGCTAGGGGAGGTAGAGCTCAGTGTGGGTGCTGGGGGAAGGGTAGGTCACTGTAAGTGCTGGGGGGGGAGTAACTGTGGGTGCTGCGGAAAGTAGAGGTCAATATGAGTGCTGGAGGAGAGGGAGGTCACTGTGGGTCCTTTGGGGGAGGTCACTGTGTGTCTTGGGGGAGGTAGAGGTCATTGTGGGTGCTGGAGGAAGGGGAGGGCACTATGGGTGCTGCTGTGAATGGCATAGTTGCTGCTAAGGGAGGTCGAGGTCAGTGTGGGTGCTGGGGGAAGGGTAATTCACTGTGGGTGCTGTGGAAGGAAGAGATCAGTATGGGTGCTGGAGGAAGGGGAGGTGGACTGTGGGTGCTGGGATAGTCAGTGTAGTTACTGGAGGAGGGAGTGGATTCTGGGTGTTGGGAGAGGTCGCCGTGGGCGCTGGCAATAGGATAGATCACTGTAGGTGCTGTTTTTGGGTTGGGAGGTCCCTGTGGGTGCTGCAGGGGCCAGGAAGGTAGCCACTGGGGGAGGGAAAGATCACTGTGGGTGCTGGGGGAGGGATAGGTCAGTGTGGGTGCTGGGGTAGGCAGGATCACTGCTAGAGCTGGGGAGGGAGAGGTCACTGTGGGTGCTAGGTGGAGGGAGAGGTAACTGTGGGTGCTAGGTGGAGGGAGAGGTCACTGTGGGTGCTGAGGGAGGGAGAGGTCTCTGTGGATGCTAGGTGGAGGGAGAGGTCACTGTGGGTGCTAGGTGATGGGAGATATCACTGTGGGTACTGGGGAGGGAGAGGTCAGTATGGGTCCTAGGGGGAGGGAAAAGTCACTGTGGGTGCTAGGTGGATGGAGAGGTCACTGTGGGTGCTGGGGGAGGGAGAGGTTACTGTGGGTGCTTGGTGGAGGGAGAGGTCACTGTGGGTCCTATATGGAGGGAAAGGTCACTGTGGGTGCTGAGTAAGGGAGAGGTCACTGTGGATGCTAGGTGATGGGAGATATCCCTGTGGGTACTGGGGAGGGAGAGGTCAGTATGGGTTATAGGTGGAGGGAGAAGTCACTGTGGGTGCTAGGTGGATGGAGAGGTCACTGTGGGTGCTAGGGGAGGGAGTGGTCACTGTGGGTACTAGGTGGAGGGAGAGGTCACTATGGGTGCTGGGGGAGGTAGAGGTCAGTATGGGTCCTAGGTGGAGGGAGAGGTCAGTATGCCACACTAGGATTCCTGTTTGGGCCTCTTCACTGCAAAGTGTCCCAGGCGGGGATGGAGCTTCCCACGGGTGGGCGGGGCTTATCGCGGTCGGGGGCGGGGCTTATTTTGCGCGCCGAGAGGGGCCTTTTTTTGAAGATTTTAAAAGGGGGGGTGCCTGGGCACCCAGAGCACCCCCCTCTGCACGTGCCTGGTCCTGCTGATCTTTCTGGTCAGTGGGGTCTAAATCACGCACCTGAAACAAGCATGCAGCTAATCACGTCAAATTAGTCATAGACATCTGATCTGCTGCATGCTTGTTCAGGGTCTGTGGTTTGAAGTATTACAGGACATCCAGGCAATGTGCAATATTTAAAAGGAAATAAATATGCCAGCCTCCGTATCCCTCTCACCTCTGGTTCAATTTAACAGGTCTCCCATGGGGCACAGCACTTATTGCATCCAAACATGGTCCTTAAAGAGAACCCAAGGTCTTGGGGGGGGGGGGGGGTTGCAGATGGGACAAAGAGCCATGTCCTCTGCCTAATGACATGGCTCTGTGTCCCCCAACCACCACTCTCTGCCAGTGTTGCCAATTCATCCCTTTAATTACTGACACATACAGTGGTGTGAAAAACGATTTGCCCCCTTCCTGATTTCTTATTCTTTTGCATGTTTGTCACACTTAAATGTTTCTGCTCATCAAAAACCGTTAACTATTAGTCAAAGATAACATAATTGAACACAAAATGCAGTTTTAAATGATGGTTTTTATTATTTAGTGAGGAAAAAAAAACCCAAATCTACATGGCCCTGTGTGAAAAAGTGATTGCCCCCCCTTGTTAAAAAATAACTTAACTGTGGTTTATCACACCTGAGTTCAATTTCTGTAGTCACCCCCAGGCCTGATTACTGCCACACCTGTTTCAATCAAGAAATCACTTAAATAGGAGCTATCTGACACAGAGAAGTAGACCAAAAGCACCTCAAAAGCTAGACATCATGCCAAGATCCAAAGAAATTCAGGAACAAATGAGAACAAAAGTACTGTAATTGAGATCTATCAGTCTGGTAAAGGTTATAAAGCCATTTCTAAAGCTTTGGGACTCCAGCGAACCACAGTGAGAGCCATTATCCACAAATGGCAAAAACATGGAACAGTGATGAACCTTCCCAGGAGTGGCCGGCCGACCAAAATTACCCCAAGAGCGCAGAGAAAACTCATCCGAGAGGCTACAAATGACCCCAGGACAACATCTAAAGAACTGCAGGCCTCACTTGCCTCAATTAAGGTCAGTGTTCACGACTCCACCATAAGAAAGAGACTGGGCAAAACGGCCTGCATGGCAGATATGCAAGGCGCAAACCAATTTTAAGCAAAAAGAACATTAAGGCTCGTCTCAATTTTGCTAAAAAAACATCTCAATGATTGCCAAGACTTTTGGGAAAATACCTTGTGGACCGACGAGACCAAAGTTGAACTTTTTGGAAGGTGCGTGTCCCGTTACATCTGGCGTAGAAGTAACACAGCATTTCAGCAAAAGAACATCATACCAACAGTAAAATATGGTGGTGGTAGTGTGATGGTCTTGGGTTGTTTTGCTGCTTCAGGACCTGGAAGGCTTGCTGTGATAGATGGAACCATGAATTCTACTGTCTACCAAAAAATCCTGAAGGAGAATGTCCGGCCATCTGTTCGTCAACTCAAGCTGAAGCAATCTTGGGTGCTGCAGCAGGACAATGACCCAAAACACACCAGCAAATCCACCTCTGAATGGCTGAAGAAAAACAAAATGAAGACTTTGGAGTGGCCTAGTCAAAGTCCTGACCTGAATCCTATTGAGATGTTGTGGCATGACCTTCAAAAGGCGGTTCATGCTAGAAAACCCTCAAATAAAGCTGAATTACAACAATTCTGCAGTAAAAGACTCGTTGCAAGTTATCGCAAACGCTTGATTGCAGTTATTGCTGCTAAGGGTGGCCCAACCAGTTATTAAGTTCAGGGGGCAATTTCTTTTTCACACAGGGCCATGTAAGTTTTGAGGGTTTTTTTCTCACTAAATAATAAAAACCATCATTTAAAACTGCATTTTGCGGTGAATTATGTTATCTTTGACTAATAGTTAACGGTTTTTGATGAGCAGAAACATTTAAGTGTGACAAACATGCAAAAGAATAAGAAATCAGGAAGGGGGCAAATAGTTTTTCACACCACTGTATGAATTATGCAGGTTTCGTGGCTAGGTAGATGCAGTTAAGGCACTGCTGATTATGTGTAAGTAGCCCCAGAACCTGTATAGCTTAGATGTGTCAGTAATTAAAGGGATGAGTTGGCAACACTGCTCTCTGCCCTCCACCGCCGCACTATAGCCCCTCAAGTTTAGCGACAAGATTTGTTGCTAACTAGAAGGTAAACACGGGAGAGGACTTCCCTGTTTAAAACGCCCACCAGGAGCGTTCCTACAGGGTTTCTTGCTCTGCCATTGGGCAGCACCCTCTCCCTGGCCGCGCCTCCTGCCGCTCCCCCGCCTCCCTGCACGCTATAAGAGACAACACAGTCTCTCAGTGCAGTGCTGTGACCCTGAGGTCAGGCTAGTGGGCCATTGCGGCCTATGGGATTGGCAGTTTTTGTGGCTACCTGATCCGCTCAGCCCCACGGATCAGGTAGCCTACTTCTTTTTTTTCTTTTTTTGAGCCCACCTCGGGCTCTCTTTAATGGACACCTAAAGTGAGAAGGATATGGATGCTGCTATTTTAATTTTCCTTATAAACAATACCAGTTGCCTGCTGATCCATTGGCTCTACTACCTTTAGCCATAGACCCTGAACAAGCATGCAGATCAGATGTTTCTGAAGAAAATGTGAAGATTAGCTGCATGCTTGTCTCCGGTGTGTGATTCAGACATTACTAATGCTGAATTAGTAGATCTGACAATAACATCAGAAACACCTGATCTGCATGCTTGTTCAGTGTCTATGGCAGAAGATCAGCAGGACAGCCAGGCAACTAGTATTGCTAATAAAAAATAATATGGCAGCCTCCATATACCTCTCATTTCAGTTGACTTTTAAGGTTGATATAGAAAACATTTAAACCGCTAGATGTCCCCATGCATTTTATTCTGTGTGCTCTCAAAAGAGTTCATAGCACACAGTCAGTGTTTGTCATAGTAATGATCAGTGGCTTCTCCTTGAAGCCATGATTCTTCCCTTACAGGCACTTTGATTGGCTCAGGGAACACATGTTCCTGTTCACCAATCACAGATCGTTGAGTCCCCGCAGCTGCGTGCAGCACATGCAAAGTGGCAGTAGCTGCAAGCAACGCATTAAAATGCCCTGTTGCTGTTAGGAGGGGCAAACAGGATGTTTTAATGTGTTCACTTTCCATTAAGTAGCCTAGTGGCAACCTACCTCCCCCAAATAGCATTCTCTTGTGTCTAGTGGTTTTCCCTCCCCATGCAGCATGCTTGGTGTGTAGTGCCCAACCCCCCCCCCCCCTCCCCTACACACCTGGTGTCTAGTATGTCTCCTCTATTAGAAAAGGCTCTTATAATCTAGCTTCTGAGTGCGCAGCAATGTAGAATGCAGGAGTAACATATATTCATCAGGAGACTTCATGGCTAATGCCTCTCTTGGCTATTACATACCTAGAAAAACAAACAAGTTTATTCACAGCTTCCTTTACAGACACAGGATATAAATATTATTATTTAGTATTTATATAGAGCAGACATCTTCCCCTCTGCAGGGCTTTGTATATATAGTGTTGTCTCTAAGGCAATGTTCACATTATAAATCGCTAGTGCTATTTTCAAGTGCTGAGCGATTTATTGCAATTTTTTTAATCAGCCTTTCCCTACGCTTTCTAAGCGCTTTTCTAAGCGCTTTCACATTTCACCTGGAAATGAATAAATACAATGCATTTATTCATGGAAGTACTCGGAAAATTGCTATACAAAGCGTTTTTGAAGCGCTTTGCGATTTCCCTATACCTTCCATTGAGCCAAAGCGCACAGACAATGGTGCAGGCAGTGCTTTTGGAAGGGGATCGCAATCGAACCGCTCACATGTAAACATTCTCATTGGGAATAATTGCAAAAGCACTTTCAGGGCGATTTCTAAAATCGCCAGTGCTTAAAAAATATGCAAACGCTCATAGTGTGAACAAGTCCTAACTGTCCCTTTAGAGGAGCTCACAATCTTATCCCTACCATAGTCATATGCCCTTTGTAGTCTAGGGCCATTTTAATTCATTTTTTGGGGGGAGGGAACCAATTAACTTATCTGTATGCTCTTTGGGATGTAGGAGAGAACCAGAGTGCTCTTTGGAAACCCACGCAGACACAGGGTTAACATACAAAAGCTGTTCTTTGGCTGGGATTTGAACCAGTGACCCAGCACTGCATGACAAGAGTGCTATCCGCTATGCCACCGTGCTACTTTAACGCACTACCACCCTCTGGTTATAGCTGGTAAGGCATAAATATGCACATAATAGACTGTTGTTGCTAAATACACATTCCAACACCCTCCCTGCTCCATAAAGCATTCACTGGTGTCTAGCAGTCCCCCTCTATCCCTCGTACAGAGTTCCCTGGTGTTTAGTGGTTTCCCCTACACAGCATACCTGATGTCTAGTGGTTTCCCTCCCTCTCTCATACCGTGTGCCTGGTGTCTAGTGGTCTCCCCTTGCAAGTTTAAATGCTAGAGGCCAAATATGGAGGAAGACATGGAGGAGTTGCGAGTGGCCTGTCCAGACTGGTCCCGGATTGGGTGAGATGCTCTTCCACCACCTCTGCTGCAAGTATTTTGCAATTAGGTGACACTGGAGGAAGGATGGCCACTAGACATCAGGGGGGGGGGGTTGTTGGAGGTTTCATCTGTTGTATGGTCATGTTATTTTGCGGTAGTTTATGATTTTATAATAAAAATGATGCTTTTAATCTAACATACATTGGATACTGCAGTGATATGATACATGATTAAAAAATACTCACCACGAGTGAGGTCCCACTTCGGACCTACCCTCTTTTCCTCTTCCAGATAGATAAGATTACCGTAAATGTTGCGGTCAAAATTACCATTGACGGAATTCATAGAGATTTGGTATTGCATGGGTTCCCTATAACAAAAGGGCCCACTTCAATGTAGAAAAAAATGTGGATTTAATATTTATTTTAGTGGCATTGTATATATACTCCTCCTACAAAGTCCCTCAGAAAATTGTGGATCACATTCACTCCACAGTCCTATTTCTGTAGCTGGAGATACAATTTAAAGATGTAAAAATATGGAACATACCAAACCTTACAGGGGTTGTCGGGGCACCAAACACAATAAGATGAATAAACTGCTACTGTATACTGTAAAGGCAGGTCATAAGGTGAATACGCGTATTTATACATCCCAGTGTATACATGCATACCTCAAGTAGATGGAGTGAAGCAGACATATGTAGTAAAGCAAGAGCCATAATTGCCATATGTTAACTATAATCCAAGGAAGACAGAGTAAAGTTCATCCTGTAGAGGTTTAATCCACCAGATCTGGTCAACATCCTAAAGAGAGACAGTGATGAAGAGGTGGATCGGCATTAAGCTTGCACAAGTTCAAAAGCCTTAACGCAATGGCCATAAAAATCCATAGCTCTGGCTAATGTCCAGAAAGAAAACTGTTCACATTAGAGAAATATAATAACTACTAAACTACTAAAAACTATAAACTACTTTGCTTTAGTCCTGCTCTGACTATAGGGAGCTACCATTTAATACATTGTTACTACTCCAGTCCTTGCTGAACTTAAAGGGCAACTAAGCGCAGAACTGAACAAGAACTGAACAAGAACACACTCTACTAGCAAAGCACAGTGGTGGACTGAAATGCATATGTGTAGTTAACGCGTCGGGAAATCTGGGCGCAGGGTAAAGCCCAAAAATGGCTTAACCTGCCAATCTATTAAACTAGAAATATAACCATCAAAATAAAAGGACAGAGAGACAGCTGGAACCCTACCTGGTGTATGATCCTCAGATACTTTATTAAGTGAAATAAAATAAGCAACACTGTCTATACAGATTTTGAGTTGCCAGCAAAATTAGCTAACTATTGTGCTTTTGTTTGAGAAAGAATGGCATTTTTCCTTCAGTGCACAAGCACTTTATTCTACTGGGTATGCATGGACCTTACTCGTGCATGCCCTGTCCTAATGCATTTGTCCATGGCCTCGCTCATGGCCAAAATAAGCTTACTTGACAACTTTTGTTAAAAAGGCATAAAAGTACAAAGCAGGGGGTTTCGCCACAGAGCATTCAACGCTAGGCGCTGCTACAGCAGTAATGCTATATTATTTGGGGTGCGTAAGGGTAATTCAGGGTTCTGGCGACCACTGGACCCCAACTTACATCTCTCTCCGAGTTCCTGTGACTCAGAGGGAAAATAGTATTTTATACAGCTGGGGTTTTGAGCGGCAGCAGGGTGAGCCATCATTCACCCTGTGCCCAACTCACCGGTGGCCGAATAATAAGTACACATAAAGGAACCCTACCCTGAAATGGTGGGCTGTAGAAAGATCCAGTAAGCCTCTGGACTATCCAGAAGCTTCCCACTACTGAGATAAATATCTAATTGTTTTCTCACATCAGATTTCTCTTTAAAGAGAAACTAAAGCATCTTAAAATCCCACTTTGTATTCAACATTTCACTTCAGCACTATCAGCCCTGCTAAAACGCTGTATCCCGCAGCATAAAACGGTTTAAAAAACACTAAATACCAGGGCAAAAACCACGACTTTCTTGGTCATGGATTTTGCTGCCTGGGGAGGCAGAGCTTTGAGCTGCAGCTCTGCCTCCATTAACGTCAATCTCCCACGGATCTCCGCCTCTCCCCCGCCCCTTTCAGTGAAGAAAGACAGAGGGGCGGGAAGAGGCGGAGATCAGCAGGGATTGACGCAAGTAGAGGCAGGGCTACAGTCCTAAGCTCTGCCTCTACTAGGAGGCCATCCCCGCAATTAGCCCAGGGGATTTAGGGGGGTTTATAAACAGTTTTCTGCTGCGTTTTAGCAGGGCTGATAGCGCTGAAGTTAAATGTTGAATAAAAAGTGGGATTTTAGGAGACTTCAGAGTATCTTGAAGTGTAACTTTCCTTACCTGTACGTACCTAAGAAGAAGGAAGCCACTGGATCCAGACAAGCGTTGCTGTTCGCTGATTATACAAAGAAATCCAAGAAAAGCCTGCATGGTTTTGTGGGGGCGTGGGCATGCACACAAGATTGCTGCACCTCCTGTATGGATTAATTTGAAGCACTGGCACTTTTGTTATTAGCACTCGGAGCGCTTTTAGGGGTCTTTATTGGTCACATTGAGCGCCTGTAGTGATCAGGAAGATAAAGATTCAGTCTGTATTGTAATTTCTATTTATCAATTATTCATGGTGGGGGGTTTTAACAACCATAATTTACCTAGCTTGTTGTAATAAAGATTTGAATTGTTTCATTGGAGATCCGATTCAGTGTTTATTTCTAATTTTTGATTATTTATACTTTGCCCTGGATGGCTTTTTCTTTTTCTTGGAAGGAGAAGTGTATATATGAGTGATTGCCACAGGGCCCAATAGAGGTGCACATAGATGCAAAGATATGGTAGTGCTCATTTTTTGGTGTGTATTACTGCATTTTTATTCATAGGCGGCAGGGCCGGCCCGACCATGAGGCGGGGTGAAACATTTGCCTCAGGCGGCACTTCTGGGGGGGGCGGCACCTGCCCCTCCGTGGGTGTGGGGGGCCTCCCGAGCTGGACGGGATAGCGGGCAGGAAGGGGGTATTGGGCCTAGCGGCGGGGAGGGGGATCGGACCCCCCCTCCCTCGCCTGGGTCCCCCGTCCTCCGCTCCCCTCCAGCTTTAAAAAGTTGCATCGCTGGCTGCAGCTATAAGAGGCAACGGGCGGGGATCACTCACCTCTTCCTCGTTCCAGCGTGCGCTCCACTGACGTCACTTCCTGCGGCATAGCAGGAAGTGACGTCTGTGGAGCGCAGGCTGGAACGAGGAAGAGGTGAGTGATCCCCGCCCGTTGCCTCTTATAGCTGCAGCCAGAGACGCAACTTTTTAAAGCTGGAGGGGAGCGGAGGACGGGGGACCCAGGCGAGGGACGGGGGGTCCGACCCCCCTCCCCGCCGCTAGGCCCAATACCCCTTTCCTGCCCGCTATCCCCTCCAGCTCGGGCGGCCCCTCACACCCACGGCTTGGAGGGGGGGGGGGGGCGATTTCTTTAAAGCTTGCCTCAGGCGGCAAAAAGTCTAGGGCCGGGCCTGATAGGCGGTTTGTACTTTCTAAACTGTACAGTTGAACTAAATCTCGTCAGAATACATAATTAGTGATGGTCATGTCTAGGAGAACTCATGGAGAAGCATGAGATTAGTTTGGTGAGGAGATAGATATGTTAGTCTCTGATTTGCTAATCATTCATGATCATGTGCTAAAGCAGGATGTGATCACAGCGAATTAGAGCTTTGCAAATGTACCAGCTAATCAAACAAATCACATGCTTCTCCATGAGTTCTCCTAGACATGACCATCAGGGGTGCCTGGAAAGTGTACTGTTTAAGGTCACTGCCTTTGACACAGGAGACCAGGGTTCAAATCTCCGCTCTTCCAAATCGGTAAGCCAGCAGATATTCAATAAATAGACTTTGGGCAACTGCTACGGCCTACTGAGCATGTCCTACTGGCTGCAGCTCTGGTGCTTTAAGTCCGCCAGAGAAAAGTGCAATATACATGTTCTTTCTGTGTCTAGTCACAGATGGAGAACAAGATGTTATTGACGATGAGACTCTCTTATTTCAAGCACTTATGTATCTAACTGTTAAAATAACGATTAAAAGTAAGCCACAAAGCATGTCTGAAAAGCACTGAGGAGGCTTATAGTGAGTGTGGGTAAGAAAGGTGTAATCTTTTAACAAACACTGTCCGTGTAAAGATTATGCTTCTGATTTGCGTCGTACTTCCTTGCAGAGAGTTCTAAAACAGCCTGATTAATCTCAAACACTTATTAATTTGATTCTACCTCTTGTTTTTGGAAAATAGCCAAATAGGTTTAAGGCTACAGATTAAACCACAAGACGCTGTGTAAGCAAAACTAATTCTTAATTATCGCCCAGGTGGATTTCAGCCTAGAGACGTTCTCTTGACGCCAACATCGGCACAACACGAGGAAGAGACGCGAAGAGTCATCCGCTGAATGAGAAGACCAACCAGAAAAAGGAAGAGGAACTGGTTACCATCAATGACAGCTCAATATTTATTTTCCTTATTAATTAATTAGATTGCCAGCGTGCAGTTGCTGGCACAGGAGATGTTTAACGTAGGAAGGGTTTATTTAATAACATTGTCAAATAAGTGCTGTTTCCGTGGCAACCAACCTGGAATGAACGTAGAGGGCCAATGAATTCAAACAAAGGTGTATAAAAAGCAGAGGGATGAGATTTTTATTTTCTCTCCTGGCTACTTTCTCAGAGCATCCCTCACATAAAAAAAAACCAACCACCACACACCCCACCCTATCCCCGAATATCCAATAAATAGCTGCCAGACATGTAGTGAGGGTGTAATGTGGTGTCTTGGCGTCTGAGGAAACAGGTGGAGGTGGAGTTTCAAGGAGGAGTAAAGAGAATCCGGGTGCAGCAGGAAGAGGCTGGGAGTACATATGAGGGTTGCTGTGAAGTGCCAAGCAGTAGCAGAGTGTAGCAGGACAGAACAGGAAGTGGCTTGGGTTACATGTGGCAGTAGAGTGTCAAGCAGGAGCAAAGTGTATCAGGGCAGAGCAGGAAGTGGCTGGGAGGACATATGCAGTGCTGGCCCTACCATGAAGTAACCTAAATCACTTGATTTATGGCAGCAGGCTATAGGGGGCAGAACCAGAAGCATAAATTGTCTTAAGGTGGCCATACACTGGTCGATTTGCCATCAGATTCGACCAACAGATAGATCCCTCTCTGATCAGAGAGGGATTGTATGGCCACCTTTACTGCAAACAGATTGTGAATCGATTTCAGCCTGAAACCGATCACAATCTGTGGTGGTGCTGCCGCTGCCGCCGCCTGCCCGCCCCCCGCATACATTACTTGCTCCGGCCGGCGCTAGTCCCCTGGTCTCTGCTGTCTTCTTCTCCGCTCTGGGCTCCGGCTACTGAACTTCCTGTCCAGGGGAAGTTTTAACAGTAGAGGGCGCTCTACTGTTTAAACTTCCTGCCGGGACAGGAAGTTCGGTGTAGCAGGAACGGCCCGGAGCGGAGAAGAAGACAGCAGAGACCAGGGGACTCGCGCCGGCCGGAGCAGGTAAAGTATACCGGTGTATTGCGGCGGTCGTCGGGCATTTGAACGCCGCTTACGACGCACTCCCGCCCCGCTGGCGACCGAGGAAAATCTTCCGCACGGATGGGTCGACGGGAACGATCGATTTCGGGTGGAAATCGATCGTTCTGTCAGCGGTGTGCACAGCGATTTCACAGTCGTTTCGATCACTGTGATCAAAATGGCTGTATATCAGGCTGGAAAATCGTTAGGTGTATGGGCCCCTTTACTGCCCAGGAGAGTGAGGACATCAGAGAGATAGAGCAAGAGAAAGAGGGAAAAAAGAAAAGTTGGCTCCTTTTAAAACTGTTAGGTTTCCATTAGGTTGTAATAAACCACGCCCATACTATTTGGCCAATCACAGTGCTTTGTGCTGGGGAGAGTGCTGTGATTGGAGGTCTGTTCCCTGAGAGGTTTCCTGCTAGGTTCCCTAAAGTAGACTAGAGCCAGAAAGAGGGCTTTAGTAGGAGAGTGGAGGAGCACAGCAAAAGCAGAGCAGGAAGTGGCTGGGATTGGGAATACATCTGAAGATGAAGCCGAAGTGTTTAGCAGGAGGAGAGTAGGAAGTAGGGGAAGCTGGAAGTGGCTAGCATACGGAGACTGTATGTCTTTGCAGCTTGCATGGCAATTGCATTATCGATAAAGATTTTTTTTAAAAACACATTTGTCAAATGTCTTTAATCCCTGCCGTTACTCTTTAGCACTTAAAGGTTTCTTAATGTGTCTGCCTGGAGTATTTTTAGAGGCATCTTTTATTCGCTCTTCCTTTGTTCACATAAAAAAGCATATTTGTTGAATCAGTTATTGTGACTTTTTCTCCCTCCTTTGTCCCTGGAGGTAACTGTGGCAGAATAAAAATCACATTTATTCCTGTTCTGTTATTATTCTCTGTGTATCCCCTCAGTGCATTCAAGCCAATCTCCTGCATAAAGGCATTCAGCCTCATCTAGCCTCACGTTAGCAGAGATCTTAGGACATTGTTGTTTATTGCAAATGTAAAAAAACAATATAGCAGAATCGGCTGAGCGCTCAGTTTTTCTGCCGAGAAGATTTACAGTCAGCTTTGTGCTCAAATGCATTTTCCAAGTGGACGTTTTATTGTCACGGTCAGGATGCTTTCCCTCCCCCTTCTGCCCATCCCCCAGAGACGCACAGTAGGCAGCACTTTGGAAGGGCAAAGTGTGTTATTATAACTGACATATAATAGCCTGGAGATCACAGCAGCATCCGTTACTGCAATACGCAGCTTGTTTCTCTCACTTGTCATTTTTGTGGCATTTGGCCTAAAAACAAAAAGTTATTTTGAGCTGGACGGAATCAGGCTTTGCCCCTGAAATCTGCGAGAAAGAGCATTTCATCAATTCTGAGGTTTTTCTAGAACTTGCCTCCAGTGAGTTTTTTCTCCTGCCAAAGCTTTCCAGCACTTAGGGCCAGAGCCGGATCATCCACAAGGCAAACCTAGGCAGCTGCCTAGGGCCTGGAGAGAGAGTCTAGGGGCCTGGTGGATGCTAGCCCCCACCAAATCTTACTAAAAAATCCAGGTGACCATCAGCGGTGGGCAAAAAATGCTGTCTTGCATAGAGCCCCATTTCATCTTAATCCTTTTCTGCTTAGGACTGTTTACCGCCTAAGGCCACTGTAAGCAGCCGCCCCCCTTCAGTAAAGGTAGCTAGATGTCTCCTCTCCTCTTCCAATTTAGGTATCCAGATGACACTTCCCCTCCCTTTAATATAAGTAGCCTGTTCACCCTTCCCGCTATTATAGACAGCCAGATGACCCTCCCCCCCCCCAACATTTCCAGTATAGGTAGCCAGATAACCCTTACCCCCCCCCCCCCCCCCCCCTCCAGTTTAGATGACCTGATGACCAGTCCCCCCCTTCCCTCCAGTATAAGAAGTCAGATGACCTTCCCCCCTTAAAGTTAGTCGGATGACCCCTCCCTCCAGTATAGGGTGGGGCGGTCATTTGCAGTATAGCCTGCTTCCCACCCGCCCCTTGATCCAGTGGTGCCCGAGGCCATGGTCTATGTGGCCTTGGCTTAAATCCGGCTCTGAGAGGATCAGCAGGACAGCCAAGCAACTAGTATTGCTTAAAAATGAACATAGCAGCCACCTGCCATATGCCTCTCGTTTCAGTTGTCCTTTAAGTAGAGACTCACCACCAAAAAAGGGTTGTCTCTGGAAGGACGCCCAAGAAGCTTCCCTGATGTCCACAACCCCTACGCTGCCGGTTGGGACCCTCTTCCTCCTTACGGTCATGGTCCCCTCCACGTATGAGCATGGCTGCACTGCGCAGGTACCAGTAGGCTTTACACCTGCACAGTAGCACGGAGTCGCTCGTGCACAGAGGAAAAACCATGCATACTGCGCCATGCTACGCGGAGGCAGGTGTGGCTGCAAGCACAAAATTAAACATTGTTTTTGAACATCTTCAGAGGGTCACAGTGAAGAAACAGAGGGGTGCAGGATGATCAGGGAAACCTATGGACTATTTAGAGACTTTCCTTTACTCAGGTAAGTATCCCCATGAGAATGGTGTATGGAGAATTAAACACAACCATGACTATATAAATATCTTCAACTATCAGACTTTAGTAGGATTCAACGATTGAGATAGGCAGGGCATGTGGTTAGAATGGATGACCATAGGATCCCAAAAAGAATCTTTACAAGGAGCATGGGTGGATGAAGACCAACTGGAAGACCTAGAAAGAGATGGGCAGATGAAGTTGGACAAAGATGCCAAAGAACTGCTTAATATACACACAGGGGCGTAACAATAGACCCTGCAAGGGATACAGCTGCAGGGGGGCCCAGAAGCTGCAGGAGGCCCCGTGGGGGAGAAGTTTCTTTTCCCTGTCCTGAGAGACTAACAACTAAGGGAGAGAAAATAGTCCTGCTCTTTGCACAATTGTTCTAATGACTGCATATGCTCAGCCACTGATAAGGTATCATACAAAGTTTTGCAGACAAAGATAATGTTGACAGTCCTGTCTCTTGTATACAGCACTGCTCTACCCCAGGCGCTCTACTCCTCCCCAAGTGCTGTGTACGGTAGTAATGCTTGAGGAGGAGAGGGGCCCATCCAAAGTTTCAAGGGGGGGGGGGGCAGTGATTTCTAGTTATGCCCAGGGCCGGCCCTAGACTTTTTGCCGCCTGAGGCAAACTTAGAAAAAATTGCCGCCCCCCCCCCCTCTCCTCAAGCCGTAGGGGGGGGGGGGGGCGCCGAGCTGGAGGGGGTAGCAGGCAGGAAGGGGGTATTGGTCAAAGCGGTGGGGAGGGGGGTCGGACCCCCCCTCCCTCGCCTGGGTCCCCCAATCTGCGCTCCCCCTCCAGCTTTAAAAAGTTAAGTAGCAGCCGCTACTAGTAAGAGGCAACGGGCGGGATCACTCACCTCTTACACGTTCCAGCGTGCATTCCACTGTCGTCACTTCCTGCAACGCCGCCCACTGTATTGTAAGTGGACGGCATTGCAGGAAGTGACGTCAGTGGAGCGCACGCTGGAACGCGGAAGAAGTGAGTGATCCCCGCCCATTGCCTCCTACTAGTAGCGGCTGCTACTTGACTTTTTAAAGCTGGAGGGGGAGTGCAGATGGGGGACCCAGGTGAAGGAGGGGGGGTCCGACCCCCCTCCCCGCTGCTAGGCCCAATACCCCCTTCCTGCCCACTACCCCTCCAGCTCGGTGGCCGGCCCCCCAGAAGTGCCGCCTGAGGAAAATGTTTTACCCCGCCTCATGAGCGGGCCGATTCCTATACACAACTGGAAAAAGG
This sequence comes from Hyperolius riggenbachi, assembly GCF_040937935.1. Classification (NCBI taxonomy): domain Eukaryota; kingdom Metazoa; phylum Chordata; class Amphibia; order Anura; family Hyperoliidae; genus Hyperolius; species Hyperolius riggenbachi. Next base: position 58,805,304 of record NC_090655.1, read on the forward strand.
CAGCAATAGAGATGTATGGAGCAGAAAAATAAAGGAGGCCAAGGATCAATTTGGGCTGCAGCACCATTGGAGGAGGAGGTAAGTAACTTTTTTTTCTTTTTTAGGTTACAGGTAACCTTTAGGGCCCTTTTATATTTACTGTGATAGTCTGCGTTGGTTTGTGTCCCATTTGCCAAAATGGGATGCAAAATGACGCTACACATTAAGTGGCACTATGCATTAAGTGTAAAAGGGCCCTCAAAGAAAAAAGTGTTATTGTAAAGATACTAGAAGCTGCTTACTTGTCCGGTTATGAATAAAGCCAGTCTAAAAGCTAAGGTCTAGATAGCTGATGCTTTGGGTTGAATAACCACAAGGTGAGTTTTAAGCTATGATGTGCTTTATATGGATGTCATCAATTAGGTAGATGAGATCCGGGTCTACAGCAACTACACTATATGATGCTTAACATCAAATCCCAAAACATAAACAGCAATATACCTAAAGAGGTATCTTATCTGATCTATGCACCCCTTCCTGCTGCCTTTATACTGGTGGAGGTCCATGGCTTTTGCAATCACCCATCCTCTCCAATCAGTGGCAAAGGGAGGGGTTCAGTGTTGCAAGCACTATGCCCCCTCACTGATGTCAGGCTGCTGCATTAAAGTACCAGCCCACTTCCAAAAATCAGTCGGGACCTGAACAGAAGCTCCAGAATGATGTCATTGCTGGATCTTTGGGGTGTTTTGGTGAGTACGGGGAGGGGGAGGGATTTGAAAGTTTGTTAAACTCTTGCATCTTCTGTGACAGGAAAACACAGATAAATTCACCCTGTGTGTATTTACAGAGGACAACCTGTCTAATTCTCCTTTATCTGCAAGTAAATGTATATCAAGCCTGTCTCTGTCTGAACTCTGCTGGATTCTGGGCTAATATATGTAAACACAGGAGGTTAACCCTTTCTGTGCTTCCAGGAAACCAGGAACTAAAGACTGCAGAATCTCTGTACAGGTTAGTTGTAATGCACAATGCGGCCCGCACATGCACAGAAGATCCCAACCCACCTAAAGGTGGCCGTCTTCTTAAGGGGAGAACATAGGCCTGGATCAGAGCAAAACTAGGGCATGGGACCTACCAGACAGGTAAGTGAAACTTTTTTATTCCCCAGATGTATAATTTAAGAAGGGCACAAGGGAGGATAGCGAAAATATCCAAGCTGGACCTGGGCTTTAAGAACCTTTTAGGGTACCGCATGTCATAAACTGAGGCGGTTAGCTTTACCAGCTTTAATATCGTATATATAGAAGGGGTAGGGAACCTATGGCTCGGGAGCCATATGTGGCTCATTTGATGGCTACATCTGGCTCACAGTTAGGGGTTGATTCACTAGGCTACACTGCTCAAGCAGTGCAGCTTAGTGTGAAAGCGCAAGTAAAATTTTCAAAGTAGGCACACTACTGCTGTAGCATGCACTACTAACTAACTTGCGCCCCCCCCCAAAAAAAAAAAAACTAGTGGCCACTCCAATTGTCCCACCCTGGACCCTGTCAGGTCCAATGACATTGTAGGATAAGATCCCCAGACTTTGAATGGGCCAATAGGCTAGCTGTTCCTTGACAAAAACCCTATTGGGCCAAAGTGCAAGGATCTCGTCCTACAAAGTGAATCAACCCCCCAAGTGAATCAAGTCAGCTAGCTAATTGTACAAGCTGTTAGTTGGTATTTCTCCTGTCTGGCTCTTGGGAAAATTGCTGATGTTGCTGAAACCCAAGAGAACCTGAAGACGTGTCTGACACTTCCGCTGCCCAGAGGATCAACTGTATACACATCTCCATGGTAACAGGGATGTGAGCCCTCTGCAGCGCATGTGCACTGTCACAGCTAGTAACACATTGTATGGCTCTAATGGAATTAAATTTTAATATATGTGGCCTTTATGGCTCTCTCAGCCAAAAAGGTTCCTGACCCCCGATATATAGGGATGGTCAGAAAATTCTGTCGTAATGCTAATTTCTGAGTTTCTCATCGGAAATTGGCTTTCCACAGCGGTAATCAGAAATCGGCACTCAGAAATCTGCATCACTGCAACTTGGAAATTTTAGGCCAATCACAGAACTTTTTCTGTTGAAATCAGATTTCTGCTGTAATTTTAGACAAGTCACAAGACTTGCATATGTCTTGTGACAGGTTTAAAATGTCTGTGTTTTTTATGAATTCTGCGGTAAAGTTTTGCATTCTCTAATTGGTCTAACACTATTGAGTATTTACGAGTCAGACTATATTATGGATTTTGTACAAAAAAAAGCCCTTTTTTTAACTTACCTAACTTTAACAAAAATGGAAACAAAACATTTTCTGCGGAAATCACTTGGGAAAAAACGGAATTTTGTCGGGATCAGAAATCGGCATTTTTCCTACCATCAGTAATCATATATCATATTCAGTATCATCCAGAACAAACAGTCTACAAAGAATTCCAGTTACTTCAATGTAACATTATTACTAATCAATGCTAAATACAGAGCTATTGCTGTGTTCAGCTGTTTAGAAAGTGGGAATTTATGCTAAGTGATCATAAAAGCTTTAATATACATAAACAGAAACTACAGTAAGGGCCCTTTTCCACCTGCAATCGCTAGCGTTCATGCTGAACGCTAGCGATTGCTGAATCGCAAAACCGGCGATTCCCCCGACGTTTGCGGCCGCGATTTTGCTATGCTATGCACTGCATAGCAAAATCGCGGCAATTATCGCTCCGCCGCGCGTTCGCGTTCCCGACAAAAGCGAATCGCGGTAGTGGAAATGACCTACCGCGATTCCTTTGTTAAAAAGCAAACCGTAGCGATTGTAAAATCGCTAGCGGTTTGCGGTTTTGCGATTCAGCCAGCGCAAACGCGCTGGTGGAAAAGGGCCCTAATGGATGCAGCCAAAGCTTCATCCTTTGACCCTTTGAAAGGCAAAAAAACTCTGAACTCAGAATCTATTTATAAAAGTGGAAATAGCTTTTTTTTTTTTTTTTTTTTTTTAATAGGAGTTTGTTCTGTCCTTTGCTCTGTCCTTTTGCCTAACCTTCATGTGCAAGTTTGTTTACTCATTTTAAATGAAGCTGAAGATGATCAACCAGCAGACATACGTTTTATGGTACAATTAGGCCTCCTTCATGTCCTCAGCAGCTAAAGCTGAACTTGTGTCAAAAGAAACTCAGAGGAGGATAGAGTAGCGTGCAAATTCTAAACAACTGCCCAGGCAGTGCAAACGCTCAATGATTATGCTCTAGATCGTACAAGTCTCTGGCACACGGGACAAATCTGGCCCTCAGAGCCACCAAGTGTGGCCTGCAAATGGTTTCCCTACTTTGCATTATGTTTGGCCCACCCTAGACCCATCAAGGAAGCTATATTTGAGGTGAAACCCTAGATCTCCATGGAAGTCATATGGGGAAGGGGGGAAGCACCAGACACCAGGACACTGTATAGGTAAGGGAAAGTGGTCACTAAAACTAGGGAACTATTTAAAGCGGAATATAACCCTGCATTTCAACTTTGCTCTAAAACATTATTTACAGCATATTATAACAAAAAGCATTTTTTTTTACTAGACCAGTATTGGAAGGGTTAAACACAGAGGTTTAAAGTTCCCTGGAGAGATATGCAGAAGTTCAGATTGTTAAATTCTATTTAGTTAAATGTATCTATTGAGAAATGTTACACACTCTTTGGCTGTCCTCCAGCTCCTTCTCAGTCAGAGAGAGTGAGTCACATTCAACACTTAGATACATTTATGTAAACAAAATGTATCTATGTCAGGTTCGGATGCATCTGCAGAAATCTCCAGGCACTTTAAAGCCCTGTGTAACCCTTCCAATGCTGGTCTAGTAAAAAAAAATGCTGGTTGCATATAATACACTGTAAATAATGTTTTAGAGCAAAGCAGAAATGCTGGGTTATATTGCGCTTTAAGGGTGTGAGGGAGGACCACTAGACACCTGGAAATAGTGATGGGCGAACAGTGTTCGCCACTGTTCGGGTTCTGCAGAACATCACCCTGTTCGGGTGATGTTCGAGTTCGGCCGAACACCTGACGGTGCTCGGCCAAACCGTTCGGCCACATGGCCGAACTAAGAGCGCATGGCCGAACGTTCCCCGAACGTTCGGCTAGCGCTGTGATTGGCCGAACGGGTCACGTGGTTCGGGCCCGAACGCGCTCTGATTGGCCGAACGGTCACGTGGTTCGGGTAAATAAATACCCGAACCACGTCATATCTCCGCCATTTCTCTGTGGGTTTAGCTTTGGGTAGGCAGGCAGGGTAGTTCGCTCTCCAGCCACGCTAGCCAGGGTCCCCCCCAGTCATTGTGTGTCGCTGCTGGGAACAGTAGTACACCGCTCGCTCAGCCACACTATATAGCATTCTGTTTACTGCCACTCTGTGTACCTCGCTCAGCCACACTATATAGCATTCTGTTTACTGTTCTGTGTCTGCTGGGAATAGTAGTACACCGCTCGCTCAGCCACACTATATAGCATTCTGTTCACTGTTCTGTGTCTGCTGGGAATAGTGGTACACCGCTCGCTCAGCCACACTATATAGCATTCTGTTTACTGTTCTGTGTCTGCTGGGAATAGTGGTACACCGCTCGTTCAGCCACACTATATAGCATTCTGTTTACTGTTCTGTGTCTGCTGGGAATAGTGGTACACCGCTCGCTCACCCACACTATATAGCATTGTGTTTACTGTTCTGTGTCTGCTGGGAATAGTAGTACACCGCTCGCTCAGCCACACTATATAGCATTGTGTGTACTGCCACTCTGTGTACACGGCTCAGCCTGACTATATAGCATTGTGTGTACTGCCACTGTGCACCTCGCTCAGCCACGCTATATATAGCATTGTGTTTACTGCCACTCTGTGTACACCGCTCAGCCAGACTACATAGCATTGTGTGTACTGCCACTCTGTGTACACCGCTCAGCCAGACTCTATAGCATTGTGTGTACTGCCACTCTGTGTACACCGCTCAGCCAGACTATATAGCATTGTGTGTACTGCCACTCTGTGTACACCGCTCAGCCAGACTATATACCATTGTTTACTGACACTCTGTGTACACCGCTCAGCCAGACTATATACCATTGTTTACTGACACTCTGTGTACACCGCTCAGCCAGACTATATACCATTGTTTACTGACACTCTGTGTACACCGCTCAGCCAGACTATATACCATTGTTTACTGACACTCTGTGTACACCGCTCAGCCAGACTATATACCATTGTTTACTGACACTCTGTGTACACCGCTCAGCCAGACTATATACCATTGTTTACTGACACTCGGTGTACACCGCTCAGCCAGACTATATACCATTGTTTACTGACACTCTGTGTACACCGCTCAGCCAGACTATATACCATTGTTTACTGACACTCTGTGTACACCGCTCAGCCAGACTATATACCATTGTTTACTGACACTCTGTGTACACCGCTCAGCCAGACTATATACCATTGTTTACTGACACTCTGTGTACACCGCTCAGCCAGACTATATACCATTGTTTACTGACACTCTGTGTACACCGCTCAGCCAGACTATATACCATTGTTTACTGACACTCGGTGTACACCGCTCAGCCAGACTATATACCATTGTTTACTGACACTCTGTGTACACCGCTCAGCCAGACTATATACCATTGTTTACTGACACTCTGTGTACACCGCTCAGCCAGACTATATACCATTGTTTACTGACACTCTGTGTACACCGCTCAGCCAGACTATATACCATTGTTTACTGCCACTCTGTGTACATGGCTCAGCCAGACTATATAGCATTGTGTGTACTGCCACTCTGTGTACACCGCTCAGCCAGACTATATAGCATTGTTCACTGCCACTCTGTGTACACGGCTCAGCCAGACTATATAGCATTGCGTACTCTGCCAGTCAGTGTGTATATTGCTGGGATCAGTAATACTCCACTCACCGTCAACCACTATATGAGCTCACCATGAGTTCCTCAGAGACCTCCGCTGTGAGCAGCACTCCCAACAACAGCAACAGCCAACGCCCCACGCAAGCTATAACATCCACCCCAGCAGCCAGTGGTCAGCAGCAGCCCTCCCCGGAGGAGAACGTTGTGTCCATCGGTCCGGCGCCAGAGCGATTAATGAGGGCTGCCATTGAGGGGATGATGGGGCCTGATGTGGAGGAGGAGGTCGGGCTCAGGCCAGCATCCCAAGTTAATGTTGAGGACGATGAGGGGTCTGTGACTGTGTCTGGGGATGTTGGGGTGGCAGAGGTGGTGGGTGGGTCAGACTCAGGAGAAGAGTTGTATGATGAGGATGATGATCGGGACCATCTGTATGTGCCTCAGAGTCCGACCCCGGAAAACATGTTGTATCGTGTGTTTAGGTACTAAAATCTGCGTTCCCAGTAGTGTTGGGCGAACAGTGTTCGCCACTGTTCGGGTGCTGCAGAACATCACCCCGTTCGGGGTGACTATATAGCAGACTATATAGCATTGTGTTTACTGCCACTCTGTGTACACGGCTCAGCCACACTATATAGCATTGTGTTTACTGCCACTCTTTGTCTGCTGGGAACAGTAGTACACCGCTCACCCGCCACTGTATAGCATTGTGCTCTGTGTCGCTGCTGGCAATAGTGGTACACCGCTCACCCACCACTGTATAGCATTTCTGTACTGCCACTGTACTGCTGCCAGTCAGCGTGTACTGTAAGGATAAGTGAAATGAGGAAGAAATCCGGTGAAAGAGGGAGGGGCAAGGGAAGAGGTGTTTCCCCTGACGGTTGTGCTGGGGAGCTGTACTCCACGGCGGCGGCCCCCCACAATGACATATGACGAGTTTGAGGAGATGGAAGAGGAGGGTATGGACAATGTGGACATAGACCCAGATTTTGTTTGTGAACGAGAACATCGCCGTCGTAGCAGCAGCACAGATGAGTCTGTTGAAGAACCCACTGCTGCACGAGTTCGCCTTGTGCCACAAGGTAGGCGGCGCGCAATTTCAGGCACCACAAGCGTGGAAGTTCAAGTGAGAGGCAAAAGAGGCGCAAACAGAAATCGCCAGCAAGGCAGGTGCTCCAAATTCTGGGCTTTCTTTGAAGACTGCACTGAGGATGTTACCATGGCGATTTGCAAGGTGTGCAAGACCCGCCTGAGCAGGGGGAAAAGTATTAACAACCTCTCCACCACCAGCATGAGCCGCCACATGCTATCCAAACATCCCACTCTGTGGGCAAACGCGGCAGGACAGGGTACCACCAGCAACACTGCCTCCCTTGGGTTCACCAGACTCACCACCAGACCCGCCTCAGCAGCAGCAGTAGCCCAGCCATTGCGTGGTTCAAAACATTCCAAAAAATCAGATGACGCTGACACTGTCACTTTCCGGAGTAGTGCTCTTGAGGTCTCCCAGTGTTCATCAAACACAACAACCAACAGCCCTTCGTTGTGCAGCCCTACGGTTCAGTTGTCTGTCTCGGAGATGTTTGAGCGCAAGAGGAAATTGCCAGCAAATGACCCCCGGGCCGTGGCAGTAAGAGCCAGCATAGCCAAGCTTCTGGCCTGCGAAATGCTGCCATATCGAGTGGTGGAGACAAACAGCTTCAAGGGCATGATGTCAGTGGCCATCCCACGTTACGTGGTTCCCAGCCGCTACCACTTTGCGCGCTCTGCAGTGCCTGAGTTGCATGAGCACGTGGTCAGCAAAATAACCCGAAGCTTGAAGAATGCCGTTGCCTGCAAGGTTCACGTATCCGCCTCTCCACAGAAAATGCAGACCGTCTGACTCAAATTAAAATGAATCAATCCTGGATTGGAAATGACTACGCAACACTCCAGGACCCCAACCAAGTAACATGACCAATGAACATCTGGGATGGTTTAGCGTTTCCGGTCCCTGTTTATTGAACCTCTCATCTGTATTACATTTATGACTGCATGGCGGCAAAAAGCATTGCTGCTATATCCGCACGCTTTTTGTCCTCATGCAAGGCCTGGGTTGTTGTGTCTCAAAAAGCATGGCCTTCTCCTCCTGCGCCTGCTCCTGTTCCATCACGTGTGCTGCTGCTGCTGGGTTAGCGTTTCCGGTCCCTGTTTATGGAACCTCTCATCTGTATTACATTTATGACTGCATGGCGGCAAAAAGCATTGCTATATCCGCACGCTTTTTGTCCTCATGCAAGGCCTGGGTTGCGTCTCAAAAAGCGTGGCCTTCTCCTCCTGCGCCTCCTCCTGTTCCATCACGTGTGCTCTGTGCTGCTGCTGCTGCTGGGTTAGCGTTACCGGTCCCTGTTTATTGAACCTCTCATCTGTATTACATTTATGACTGCATGGCGGCAAAAAGCATTGCTATATCCGCACGCTTTTTGTCCTCATGCAAGGCCTGGGTTGCGTCTCAAAAAGCGTGGCCTTCTCCTCCTGCGCCTCCTCCTGTTCCATCACGTGTGCTCTGTGCTGCTGCTGCTGCTGGGTTAGCGTTACCGGTCCCTGTTTATTGAACCTCTCATCTGTATTACATTTATGACTGCATGGCGGCAAAAAGCATTGCTATATCCGCACGCTTCTTGTCCTCATGCAAGGCCTGGGTTGTTGTGTCTCAAAGCGTAGCCTTCTCCTCCTGCGCCTCCTCCTGTTCCATCATGTGTGCTCTGTGCTGCTGCTGCTGCTGCTGGGTTAGCGTTACCGGTCCCTGTTTATTGAACCTCTTATCTTTATTACATTTATGACTGCATGGCGGTAAAAAGCATGCTATCTGCACGCTTCTTGTCCTCATGCAAGGCCTGGGTTGTTGTGTCTCAAAGCGTGGCCTTCTCCTCCTGCGCCTCCTCCTGTTCCGTCACGTGTGCTCTGTGCTGCTGCTGCTGCTGGGTTAGCGTTACCGGTCCCTGTTTATTGAGCCTCTTCTCTTTATTACATTTATGACTGCATGGCGGCAAAAAGCATTGCTGCTATATCCGCACGCTTCTTGTCCTCATGCAAGGCCTGGGTTGTTGTGTCTCAAAAAGCGTGGCCTTCTCCTCCTGCGCCTCCTCCTGTTCCATCACGTGTGCTGCTGCTGCTGCTGGGTTAGCGTTACCGGTCCCTGTTTATTGAACCTCTTATCTTTATTACATTTATGACTGCATGGCGGTAAAAAGCATGCTATCCGCACGCTTCTTGTCCTCATGCAAGGCCTGGGTTGTTGTGTCTCAAAAAGCGTGGCCTTCTCCTCCTGCGCCTCCTCCTGTTCCATCACGTGTGCTGCTGCTGCTGCTGGGTTAGCGTTACCGGTCCCTGTTTATGGAACCTCTTCTCTTTATTACATTTATGACTGCCTGGCGGTAAAAACCATGTTACCTGTGCAAAGAAACATGACATTTTCAGCATTTAAAAGACAATTTTTCCTTTGAAACTTTACAATCAATTTTCTCAAAAACTATAAGCTCTTTTTGCTAAATTTTTTTCCCTCTTGTACCCACTCCCAAGGTGCACATACCCTGTAAATTTGGGGTATGTAGCATGTAAGGAGGCTTTACAAAGCACAAAAGTTCGGGTCCCCATTGACTTCCATTATGTTCGGAGTTCGGGTCGAACACCCGAACATCGCGGCCATGTTCGGCCTGTTCGGCCCGAACCCGAACATCTAGATGTTCGCCCAACACTACCTGGAAACAGTAAAGGAGATGGAGGGGGGGGGGGGCACTAGAGAACAAGGAGCTATATAAGGGAGGGGGCGACTAGACACCAGGAAACTGTATAGGGTAGGGAGGGAGGACCACTAGACACCAGGGCACTGTATAGGTGAAGGGGTCCACAAGACAACAAGGAGCTGTATAGGGAAGGGACCGCGACTTTGTCCCAGTGTTCAAGTTTGTCCCACTTTGTATTTGAGTTTGACACCCCTGATCTAGATGGTGCAGCTTCCATTATCCAAATGTAAGAAGCAAGGAACACTGAAGAAGTAAATGAACGTATTCATAAATTAAAGAGGAACACTTTTTTTGATTGGCAGGCAGAGCTGATTGTTCAATCAGGCAAGACCCTGGTCCTGTCATTTGTGCCATCCCCTGCATGATTGGATTGGACATACAAAAAAAAGTGCTTCTTTGGAAAGCAGTTCCAGTGGCTTCAGTGAAAGTAAAATGTGGAGAAGAAACAAGAAGATGGAGAGAGACTTCAGATAGTTTTGCTAATGAGGCAATTTCCAGGGTAAAATGAGCCATAAATTACTTTTCTCCTACGTTGCTGTCACTTACAGTAGGTAGTAGAAATCTGACAGAAGCAACAGGTTTTGGAGTAGTCCATCTCTTCATGAGGAATTCTCAGGGATTTATTTATTTTCAAAAGCACTTAGTGAATGGCAGTTGCTCTGTCCAACTGCCAAAAAACCGTGTAGCGAGCAGGGAAGCTGGCCAGCATCAATATTTAAATCCTTTTTAGGGAATATCTTTATAAAGAATAAAAACCATGTTGAGAATTCCCTATTCGGCATCATCACTAAAAATGACGAGGAAGCGTACCGCCACCAGGTTGAGAGCATCTGCCACTGGTGCAGGGAGAACGGGCTGGTCCTAAACACGGCAAAAACTGTTGAGATGATTGTTGATTTTAGGAAGCACGCCAGCGCCCCCCCCTCCAATTCGTATCGATGACAAAGAAGTTGAAAGAGTTCCCTGTGTCCGACTTCTGGGCACAACCATCTCCAACGACCTGAAGTGGAAGGCAAACACCTCCTCCATACAGAGGAAAGCCCAGCAGAGGTTATTCTTTCTCCGTCAACTGAAGAAGTTCGGATTGTCCCCGAAACTTCTGACCAGCTTCTACTCTGCTACAATTGCATCTGTCCTCTGCTCTTCCATCCTAGTCTGGTATGCCAGCTCCTCCGCCAGCGACAGACACAAATTACAGAGAGTCATCAGATCAGCGGAGAGAATTATAGGAAAACCGCTACCTGCTCTGGACCTCCTCTACCACTCAAGGCTGAGCTCCAGAGCTTTGAGGATTGTAAATGACCCCTCGCACCCAGGCTACCGTTTTTTCAGCCAGCTTCCTTTGGGCCGGAGGTACCGGTCCATCTACACCAGGACCACTAGACACAGAAATAGCTTCTTCCCCTCAGCTGTAAACTCACTAAACTCGCTCCACGCACTCCCCACCACAACGTGATCATGTATTGCCGCCACACATATCCCTCACACACCTGAGTGCTGTGTATCTATGCAAAAATTTGGAAATGTAAATGTAAATTGAGTGTTGAATGTTGTCTCTGTATGTAATATCTGATATAGTGTTGATCCTTTTGATGTATTCTGTGTACCCTATCCTACCTGTATCTGTACGTGCCAAGACCAATTCCGGGCACGACCCAGTCGTGCTTGGCGAAAATAAAGATTCTGATTCTGATGAAGAGATGGACTAGTCCAAAACACGTAGCTTCTGTCAGATTTCTACTACCTACTGTAAGCGACAGCAACGTAGGAGAAAGTCATTTATGGCTCATTTTACTCTGGGGAAAAAAGTACTTCTTATGTGTCTATGTTTGCACATATTTTAAATTTTAAAATTTTTCGCCATTGTGCCCCTTTAACGTCCCCTTCGTACCAGGATCCATTCTCTCCGTTTATGTATGCTCTGCACTAGCTTCACAACTCCAAGTATCATCATTTGTTCCATCCAGTTCCAATAAGCAGAAAGACAAGATTTATAGGATCAGGACCTCTCTTAATATAGCACCAATAAAGAGCTTATGCAGAGACTGATGAAGGCCTCCATCTGGTGCATTCATAACCACTGCACCACCTGTAGCTAACATCACTGCAGAAGAGTGTGAGGAAACGCGGAAAAGCCGCCGCGTGTACTAACGGCAGGACGGCTGAGTCCGCGTCCAGCACAGCAGCTGGCATGCGGAGACGTGCGCCTGGCACCACGAGGGAACGCGGAAAAGCTGCCGCTGGTACTGACGGCGAGGCGGCTGTTTCCGCGTCCAACGCAGCGGTTCGTGCGCGGCGGCGTGCGGTTGGTGTGGCTGGGTCTGTTGGTTCATATGGACGACATGGAGAGCTACGCGCGCGCGGCCCAGATGTCAGGACCTTTATACCAGCAGAGGAAGTGTCAGCTCATCAGGAGGATCAGCTGATTCCTGCTGGACTCATGATTGGCTGAGTGGCGTGGGCGGGGCGGCAGACTCCAGCAGCTATATATACAGCTTGCTTGCCACTTGCTGGTTGTCTGCTATTGCAAATGCTTTATGTGTTAGCACACAGACCTTAGTCAGATCCAACAGTGTGTTTTAGGACCTGGGAATTCACACTGAGCCAGATTACTTGTATTGTCAGTTCTATGTTATGCTTTAGACCAGTTTCAGGGTGTTGTGACTACGGACCTCACACCCAAGACTAGCATACTGTGTCTGTTCTATGTTATGCTTTAGACCAGTTCCAGGGTGTTGTGACTACGGACCTCACACCCAAGACTAGGATACTGTGTCAGTTCTATGTTATGCTTTAGACCAGTTCCAGGGTGTTGTGACTACGGACCTCACACCCAAGACTAGGATACTGTGTCAGTTCTATGTTATGCTTTAGACCAGTTCCGGGGTGTTGTGACTACAGACCTCACACCCAAGACTAGGATACTGTGTCATTTCTATGTTGTACCTTAGCCCGGTTCCAGGGCATAGAGAATAGGCCCTCACACCTAGTTAGGGCAGTCCTGTTTATATTAGCAGCAGGGCTTCCTGCAACCAAGCCTGGGTCCCTCTCCTAGGGAGCCTTTGGCCTTAGGGATTCACCCACAGTCCGGGGTGAAATCCCTTCTTCTTCCTACCTCCAGTTCCACTGGCGGTTCTCTCTCAAAGTGCTACTGTTACACTGTACACTCATATCTCAGGTGTCCAGAGGTTAGACATACCTTAATTATTAGTGATTCTGCAGATCATTCATAATCTGGTGTATATCTGCATTACTGGTGAATCTGCAGATCACCAATAATCAGATTATCTCTGCGTGTTGACACCAATCGTTACAAAGAGGGAAAAAGGCTGGAAGCATTTTGTTGCATGGCTTCAAGAGTAAATGGTGGTAACTTGCAAGAAGCAGAAGGAAGCTATGTCAGGATTTGTTTGGACAGCCAACAGAGTAACCAAGCAGCTCGGGGTGACCAAAACCACTAGGAATGTATAGGGGGGCTAAAAGACTGAAAAGCCCGCCTACTAAAAAGCAATGCTTGCTTGGTGAAATTTGCCTTCTTAAAACAGAAGTAAACTTTTAATAATTCAGCTTTAAGTGAATAATTGTGGTTACCCACAATACACCACTACTGAATATACAAATTATCGCTTTATGCTCCTGTAAGCCAGGCTAGCATCCAGAACTGCTGGTGTATAGCAAGCCTATAGCTTTAAAGCCCGTTTCAGACTTTTGGTCCTCCTCAGTACATGGCAGGGATTGATATAGCTGTATGGGATATATACAAAAACAGGCTGTCTACATGTGGGGTTGATGTGGCTGTGTAAAATTTTAAAGCTATAGATATGGGGATATATCCCATACAGCCATATCAATCCCTGCCATGTACTGATGAGGACCAAAAGTCCAAAACAGGCTGTCTACATGTGGGGTTGATGTGGCTTTGTAAAAACGTAAAGCTATACAATGGGATGCGAAAGTTTGGGCAACCTTGTTAATCGTCATGATTTTCCTGTATAAATCCTTGGTTGTTACGATAAAAAAATGTCAATCAAATATATCATATAGGAGACCTACACAGTGATATTTGAGAAGTGAAATGAAGTTTTACAGAAAGTGCGCAATAATTGTTCAAACAGTCCTTAGGGATTTGTGACAACACCCTTGCCTGGATCTCCTCATACCTCTCTAATCGCCACTTCACCACCTCTTTTAATGGTTCCTCCTCAACTCCCACACTGCTCTCACTTGGAGTCCCCCAGGGCTCTGTTCTGGGCCCCCTACTGTTCTCAATTTACATCTCCTCTATTGGCAAAGTCGTCTCCTCCCTGGGCTTCAAATATCACCTATATGCCGATGATACCCAAATCTATCTCCACACCCCCGATCTCTCCCCCTCCACTATGGACAAGGTCTCCTCCTGCCTATCAACCATCTCCCTCTGGATGTCAGCTAGGTTCCTGAAGCTTAACCTGGATAAAACTGAGCTCATAATTTTCCCGCCCCGCTCTACACCACCCCTCCCAGATATTCACATCACTATCAACAGCACTACTATCCGCCCTACCTCCCAGGCCCGTTGCCTGGGCGTCACCCTAGACTCTGCCCTCTCCTTCAGCTCAAACATCCAAAATGTTACCAGATCCTGCAACTTCCACCTTCAAAACATCTCCAAAATCCGCCCCTTTCTGACCCCGGACACTACCAAGCTTCTCATCCATGCCCTCATCATCTCCCGCCTTGACTACTGCAATGCCATACTATCTAGCCTTCCCTTAAAACGCATTGAACCCCTTCAATCAGTCATGAATGCAGCAGCTAGACTCATTCATCTTTCCCACCGCTCTGCTTCCACTTCTCCCCTCTGCGAAGCCCTACATTGGCTCCCTATCAGCTTCAGGATCAGTTTTAAGCAGTGGCGTAGCAATAGAGGTTGCAGAGGTGGCCACCGCATCGGGGCCCTTGGGCCAGAGGGGCCCCGTAGGGCCCTCCCTCAACTGCAGTATTAGCTATTTATTGGTCCTGTGCTTCTAATAATCCCTTCTATAGATGCTTTGAATGATAATAATCATTAACAAACTGCTCCCAATGGCCTTCTTGCACCTCTGGCACTGTGGTTGTCCTTGGCAGGTTTTGGTGCACCATAATAATTGTTATGTATAAAGTTCTGGGGGGCCCCATGTATAACTCGCACCGGGGCCCCTAGCTCCTAAGCTACGCCACTGGTTTTAAGGTTTTGCGTCTTACCTACAAATCTGTGCACAAGACCTGCCCCACCTACATTTCTGAGCTCGTCAACAGATATATACTCTCTGCACTTTAACCATTAGCCTGCTGGCATCTCTGTGGCTAGTTTTAACAACTTATCTCTTGTACAGTCTACCTCAATAGTTAAAATGCATTATATTTCTAGCTCAGTATCTAATCTAATGATATTTAATAGGTTGTCAGGCTTTTATTATGCTATAATCGTCACTGCAAATGTTTCATTGCTTTCTTTCATATAAGAGTGGTGGCTGCCATATTTATTTATTTTTAAACAATACCAGTTGCCTGGCAGCCCTGCTGATCTTTCTGGTCAGTAGGGTCTAAATCACACACCTGAAACAAGCATGCAGCCAATCTTGTCAGATGTGTCATAGACATTTGATCTTCATGCTTGTTCAGGGTCTATGGCTTAGGCAAGGATTACACTTGTCTTTCAGTTTTCAGCTGGTCTTTTTCTGTGTATTTTTTCTGCACACCAAGTGTGTTTCTATGCAGAAAAACACACTTTTTTCACAACAGCTAATGTAATTGATACAGAAAACGGACAAAATGTGTTTTTCTTGCATAGAAACTGACATTCTGCATGATAATTCTGCACATTAAATGTGAACTAGCCCTTTGATTAACAGGAGTTCTCCGTTTTTCTGTGCAGAAAAGGCATATGAAAACAGTCAAGTGTGTTCCCTGCCTTAATATTAGAGTCATCGGACGTGCTCCGGGCTGTACTGTGCAGGCTCAGTAGTTCTGAGCCTGTGCAGTACAGCCTGGAGGACGTCCGATGACGTCATCGCGCCCGCGTGAAACGCAGATTGGAGCGCAGAAGAAGCCCGACCTGGCCGACGGCCTGGCCAGGTCGGGTCGGCCTCCGGGAGCCTGCGGAGCGGTGCCGAGGGCACATCCTGCCTGCCACGGGCTGGATGACGCCCCAGGTAAGTGGATTTTGATTTTTGGTTTTTTTGCCCTCATCGTGAACCTTTCCTTTAAATGCTCCCCACCTCTCCATAGCTGCCATTGCAGAGTTAGCACAGGGAAGCACTGGCATGAAGTTTATATTTACCAGTCGTACTGGCATAAGAAGGAGGCAAGTGTTGGGCATAGGGGTAATGGGTCTCAAAGGATTTCTGGGGTGGCCCCTAATTTGTAGTGATGCCCCTGCACTGGACCAGTCTCCTCACCAAGTGGACCTTCTATAGAGATAAGTAGTGAATATTCTTATGATTACTCATGCATTTGGTGCCCAGCAGGGGCATAACAATACCCCCCCCCCCCTCCCTGGTCCCCCAAGCTAAACTGTGTCCTCTGTTCTTTGCCACATGTGGTCTGTCACTCACCCCCTCCCGGCACTCACTCCCCGCATTGCAGAGTGAGTGCAGCAGAGCAGTGTACCTGCTCCAGCACAACATTGGGTTTCCTCTTCTTCCCGGCATGCATTTGCTCTATTCTGCCAACCAGTCTTTCAATCACGTGACATGCATTGTGAGTCAGAGGTATGCAACATAGAATGTTTGGCTGCCAGGAAGAAGAGGAGACCTGAGGCGGTGCTGGAGCAGGTAAATACTACGTTGTTAAACAAAAGAAGAAAGCAATCCTGCACTGCTCCAAGCCTTTTCTTTATTGTAATTTAGTCCGTTTCAATCTTCATCCATAAAACATACATGTTTTTCATAGAGAGGTAAACATTACTGACATACCCTGTTGAAGTCCTGGCTGTGCGCACGGAGCCTCAGAGGAAGCTCATTGGAGCGAAACGGTCGTCAGGCGGGCCGCTGCCACCACCACATTGCCCCACAGCCAGGACTTCAACAGGGTATGTCAGTAATGTTTACCTCTCTATGAAAAACATGTATGTTTTATGGATGAAGATTGAAACTGACTAAATTACAATAAAGAAAAGCCTTGGAGCAGTGCAGGATTGCTTTCTTCTTTTGTTTATCAGCTATACTATATCTAGTTCCTCAATCTGTGCACGCAAGAGGCAATACCCTGTATCCCAATACCGTAGAGTGGAAACCCTCCATAAGGCTTGTACCCACTGTGCCAGCCGCTTTTGACTCTACTCACCGAAATACTACGTTGTTCTGCGTTACGCTCATGCTGCAGAAGGGGCAGGAGGAGGAGCGAGCCCACCGGTTCAGGGGGCTTTTGTTATGTCACTGGTGCCGAGGTTGTTACCGGTATAGCCTTGTTGCAAGTGCTGAACACAGATATTGCAGACAATGATAGTTTTTGTCAAAATGTTAAGTAGAAAAGAATGCCTAGATAGCAACTTGTCAATAGACCTAGTACTGGGATGTAGCTGTTCCTGCATATCTCTGCTAACATGAGATGATATTAAATTCGGCTCTTTTACTGTCAGCCCCTGCGTTGGGAACTTGCCGTGTGTTTTTCAGCCCCGTGGTCTCTTTACCCGGGGTATGTTACTGTGCAGGTTCCTCCAGGGTGGTTCTTCTTTAAAACAACATGATTCACATGCTTCAGGGTGGCAAGAGGCGGCTCCCTTCCCCAAATGTCCCCTCCTCACAATTCCCATCTCCCCCTCCCTAGATGCGCGCCGCACCTTTACTCACCTGCTCTCAGCGTTCCAGCGATGGGTTCTCCATCCGCCTGTCCAGCTTCCTGTATGCATGGCTACAACATTGCCTCATGTGACCTGTTATGTGCTCCCGGATAACATGAGGCGCCGCTGTAGTCAGAGAGGAAGCAGGACTTCACGTGTGGCTGGTGATCCCACCACTGATCTGCTGAGAGTGAGTGAGTGATGCAGCGCCATTGCAGCACATACCCGGCATCCTGGGGATCAGAAGCCATCCATCAGGGTGGAGATGCTGTCTTGGAAGCAGAGGGAGGTAAGCGTAGTGCCAGTGCCTACAATGCACAGCCCGATGTATGTGTCTCTCCTCTCCAGTCCTGCTTTGCACACACATCCAAACAATGTATTGCATCAGGTGACTAAAACTCCAAGTGGCCATGGTTTCCCTTAACTTCTATCTTCCCCCCCCTCCTTGGTTCTGCTGGTGCATTACTTCACTCAGTGTTGCGGTCATCCCTAATCTAAGAGCCAGTTATTACGAGCTTCTGCTGGTGTCTTGATTGCAACCAAGCAGAAAAGCTTTTGGCATCAGTTCCCATCGTTCTGTCATCTTTGGAACTCCCTAGGGGGAGACGGAATTGCCAAATGTAGCCAATCCTGGCCACTACACGTAGCATCCAAGATGAGATGATGGGCTCTAGCACGCTGTTAACACAAGTGACACAAAAAGGTAAACATCCTTTAAAAAGCTCTTTCATTCAACTGAGTGGACAGCACTTGATTACTTGAATGATGAACACCTCAACCTCTGCGTTTACATGATCGCGTGAACCAGCCCTATCAGCGAGCATCGATAAACTCCCAAAATGGCGTATTTTTCGACAGAAGTGGTATTTTCCTTTAAGAAAGACAAGTGGGATCATAGCAAACACATGCTACCAGGATAAGCACATAATCCTTAAAACAAGCTCACAAATCCATCTCCCAAAGCCATATCCACAAATCAATTATGAAAATGATATTCAGCGATTTAGGCTGTGATGCGGGAACCATGTGCAAGATTGGCAGGATGAAGACATTAGCCAATCTTGGCGCTAATCTAGGTGGACTTGTTGGGGAGTGTTTTGCATCCTAATAGGATGGAACGTTTGATCATTTTTTTATGTATTTACAGTTGCCATGGAGTTTTACGAGATGGAAAACGGTCTGAGCCGAGCTTCGGGGAGTACGCGAGTTTGAGGAACGGGGCTCGAGGCTTGCCGGGTTCCTCATCTGCTGAGGGTGGAAGGTCTGAATAAATGCATGAGGTAATTACCTAGTCATGGTTTGAATATGGAATTTACAAACTGGATGTCCGTCTGTTCCATAATTCAGCTTTATGTTGGCTGTAAATTGCGTCAGGTCTTCCTCATTCGCAGTATGCGGTTTCAGGCGTGTTGTGCATGAATTACCCATGTGGATGAAATGTTTACTAATCAAAAGCTCTGGTCTGAACAACGTGCCTTACAAAAGTATTCAGGCCCTCAGCTAAATTTCCCTGCTTACCGAATAACTTACTTAGGTGATTGGGGGCATCTAGGTTATTTCCAGCTTCTGCTAATTGAAGCAACATCTCCCACTTGGGCTTTCCGGTGGCTGGATTTTTGCTCTGCAAAACTATTTCCAAATAAACGCAGGCATTTTTATTAGTTTATCAGAGGTTCGCAGATGCTGTATCCGTATCTGAACAGTGAACAAGCATTGACTGGCTCACCAGAGCAGTCTAAGCAAATATGCTGAGAGGAAAGGGACCGAGCTGCTGCTTACCGCCAAGATAATCCAGAGCGCAAGGTTTCTCTGAACAGTATCAATTCAGTCACTGTAACATACACTATTATTATGTTTTAGTAAAAGAGCCCTATCGATTTAAAATAACAGGTGGGGGGGGCGTGGCCAGCAATGGAAGCGTGAGGACGCACTTCTCCTCAGCTCCAGAGAACCCGCGGTAGAATCCTGGCAAATCGCAGCAGGAGACGCCGTTACCGACCTTCCCGAACCGCTGCACGGAAGGGGGAACGGACACAGGACCCGGAGATGACCAAATATGGGCCACCGGTCGTCTATGACGCAGCGGAGAAGCTGGCGAGATTCGCGCGGACGGAGCCGCAAGATGGCGCCGGGGACAATGCGGCCTGCAGCTCATCCGCCTTACAGGCCTCCCCCCCTGCCTCGCCGACTGCAATAGAAGCTCCAGCAGAGGAGAATGTCGCACCCCAGCCTCCGGAACAGGTACCAAAACCCCTACCCTCCAGAGACAGGAGGAGGGGAGCGGGGGATGTTGGAGAGAGGGAGTGGGAACAGGCCCAAAATGGCGCAGATGAAGGTGGGGGAGAGACACCAGAGCCCACAAGAGCAGAACTGCTGGAGGCTATACGTGGCTTGCAAATGTCACTGACCTCCAGATTAGATT
Source organism: Hyperolius riggenbachi (assembly GCF_040937935.1). Lineage (NCBI taxonomy): Eukaryota > Metazoa > Chordata > Amphibia > Anura > Hyperoliidae > Hyperolius > Hyperolius riggenbachi. The sequence continues at coordinate 58,825,226 of NC_090655.1, forward strand.
CAATCCACGCAGAAATGTCCTTCCTAAAAAATGACTTTAGCAAACTAAAGGACAGAACAAAGGAAGCAGAGCGCAGAGTGGGGCAACTAGAAGATATAGTTAATCCTATGCAGCGTACACAGGCTACCCTAGAGCAGACATCAGAATCGCAAACATTAAAGATAGATGACCTGGAGAATCGCTCCAGAAGATCTAACCTCAGATTCATCGGTTTCCCTGAGAGAGTGGAAGGCAGAGATCCAGAAACTTTCCTAGAGGACTGGCTAAAGGACAACTTGCCTGATCTGAAACCCTCACATGTCTTTGCAGTGGAAAGGGCACACCGGGTTCCTGGGGGCCCACCCAAACCAGGGGTTAATGCACGTCCCCTTATTGCAAAGCTGCTTAATTACAGAGATAAGATTGAAATACTTCGCGCAGCACGTACTGCCCCTAACTTGGCTTTTAATGGGGTGAAGATCTCAATTTACCAAGATTTCTCAACCGAGATACAAAAGCAAAGATCTACCTTTTTCACTGTTAAAAACTCTCTCAGAGACTTGCAGATCCCATATAGCATGCTATTCCCAGCTAAATTGCGCATTCAGTATGACTCCAAAACGCATTTCTTCACCTCTCCAAGCGAAGCTACAAAATGGATGGAGGAACATGGGATGAAAATCTCTACTGTAAAACCCCGTCCTTCTAGGAAATAACCTTATCCACTATGTGTTAAGAAGATTATATTTGGTGTAGCATCGTCGTTGCACAAGTACACGCAGCACCATTGAAACTAGTTTTTTTCTGCTGGAATAACTTTTATGCTGCTGTGATGCTCAGTTTGGCGTTAGCTATCCACAGAGTGCTCCTGACAGACACGCTACTGTCTGGTAGCATGTTACAAGACACTATCAGCACACGGAAGCACTAAACTGATTAATACATCTCGGCTTCAGTGAGAGGAGCTGATATTTAGGCTATATTTTATATTGATTTTCTGTTGACCTTGTTAAGAAAACAATTATTTCAGGTTTTTTTTGCCACTGTATGAGACGCTATATACTAGAATTGTGATTTAAATCTTTATTCATCAGATGGACAATACTAAGTTAGATGATTTCTAGTTTATTACTTAATATTTTCTCTATTCTATGTTTAAGAGTATACTGCCATAATAATATATGCAACCGAGTAATACTTGAATTACCCAGTAGAGGGCAACAGAATACTAGAAATTTCTGAGCTAATAGTTTATATCTTAGGAGTTATACTGTTGGTGCCTTGCAAACCTGTTTTCATTAAGTTATGTAATTATATTTCATATCTAAGCCATCTAGATACTGAAGTAATCCCAACATGAAAACGCTCATATATGTTGATCCCTGCTCTAATCTATAATCACTGACTCACCTTGCTTCCCTCCCCCTCCTAACACCTAACCCCCTCCCTCTCCTGCCCCCCCCCCCCCCCCCTCCGCCTCATCCCCTACCCCTAACCCCCTTCTTTCCCTCTCCCCTACCATTCCTACCTCCTAATAACAGCTCAAAGAGTCAGTTATATGTATATATGGATTTATAACAGGGCAGGATCCATAATGCTAAGAAACATTCCAGGACACAAGATCCACTACAGAAAAGGTGCAGATGGATAGTTTTATTACCCAATGCCTATACCTCTATGTGACTAACGATGAAGTTACCTAATACTCCCCCCCCCCTCCTCCCCCCCCCCCCCCAAAAAAAACGCTCTTGTCTGCGATATTATCCGTCCATACATTACCATTGAAAACGCGGGTTCTAGGTAGCTGGCCTCAAGTTAGTACCCCAACCAGAGTTAATGGGAACTGTTAGGGATAAAAGCTCCCGAAGGTTTTTAAGTCGGAGAGCAGGGTGGGTTAAAGGGTGTTATTTCTGTTCTGTTTTTATGTGTTGTTTTCTGGTGTTCTCCTGCATAATGTTTATTTACATAGAACTGATAGAGGAATATTATTTTGCTATGTCCGCATTCCTAACCAATAATGTACCCAATTATATTACCATCAACACTCCACTATGCAGTTTAAGGTAATTACCTGGAATGTGAGGGGGCTAAACAATAATATTAAGCGGAAACTGGTGTTTGAGTATCTTAGGCAACAATCACCGCATATGATATGCCTACAGGAGACCCATCTGATGGGATCTAGGGCTCTTCTGCTCAAAAAACCATGGATATCTAAATATTACCTGGCCCACTTCTCCTCATTCTCCAGGGGCACTGCGGTGCTCATTAGTAAATCTTTTCCTGGCCAAATCTTGACGGCGTATACTGATCCTAAAGGTAACTATGTGATTATAAAATGCAATTTGGAGGGTCATGTCTTTACGGTGGCATCTATTTATATTCCTCCCCCATTTAAAACGCAAATTTTAGAAGAGATGACTTCAAAACTTCACAATATAATGGAAGGCCCTCTAATGGTAGTAGGAGACTTTAATGCTATTATCGATCCGGATCTTGATAGATTAAACAAAAGTCACCGCACCTTCGCATCCTTTTGTGAGTGGATTAAAACTTATCAGTTATATGACGCATGGAGGTGGAAGTTTCCTTCTAAAAGAGAATATTCATGTTACTCTGACAGTTATAAGACAATGTCACGCATAGATATGATTCTTACCTCCAAAGATTTACTTCCGTATATTATTGATATACAATATCTGTCACATGGTATTTCAGATCATTCCCCTCTGGTGTGTACAATCAACACCCCGGGGTCAAGATGTGCAGGGCTCTGGAGAATGGGGCAGGTGTGGCTGGAGGATGAAACTATCCTGGCCGAATGCCAAAAGAATATGTCGTACTACTGGCGGGAGAATGAGGGTACAGCGGGTGTGGGCATCTGCTGGGACGCGGGAAAGGCTGTACTACGTGCAGCATTTAGATCAGCCATGTCTATAATTAGGAACAATAATAAAGCCCATCAAGAATATATTAGGAAAGAATCAGAGGAATGCAAAAAGCAATTAATCTTGGACCCTTGCCCAAATAGATACACACAATGGGAAATGGCTAGGAGAAAGTTAGAATTGGAACTGCTTAACAATATAAAGCGTAAAGATATAATTCACAAACAAGGCCAATTTGAACATGGCAATAAATGCGGTAAATTACTAGCGTACCTCCTTAAAGCCCAAGTTGATACTACGCCCATACCGGCCATAAAACATCCAGATGGGACGAGGCTGGAGACGTCTGTGGACATGGCAGAAGCCTTTAGGAATTTTTACTGTCGGGTTTACTCCTCCCGCACACACACTGGGGGCGGAGAGGTAGCCACATTCCTTGACCAGCTCTCCCTCCCTATACTAACGGAGGAAGAGGCTGAGCTATTGGAGCTGCCCATTGGTCCGGATGAACTAGGGGAAGCTCTATCCTGCCTTAATAAAGGTAAGGCACCTGGGCCTGATGGCATTCCAGTAGAATGGTATTCTAAAAACAAGGAGGATATACTACCAAGATTATCCTCCCTACTTACTAATATATTTGACCACGGAGAACTGCCAGAATCAATGAGAGATGCTTTGATCACCTTGATCCTGAAACCAGGCAAAGACCCACTGGCCTGTGATTCATACAGACCAATCTCTTTGATCAACACAGACACAAAAATCTTGTCTAAAGTATTAGCAATCCGATTGGAAAAGGTCATGCATAAACTAGTTCATCCGGATCAATGTGGATTTATAGGAGGGAGGTCAACAAGAATGAACATACGTAGACTCCTGTCCAATATCCAGTTCCCTCATCGTAACTCAAATGCCAGGGTAATCCTCTCCCTCGATGCCAATAAGGCATTTGACTCCATTGAATGGCCTTATTTAATGCAGGTTCTTAGGGGGTTTGGACTCGGTCCTCGCTTCTGCAAATGGATTCAAATTTTGTATACTAAACCAACTGCGAGGGTCAGGGTCAACCAGGTTATATCCCAAACCTTCCAAATTGGCCGAGGCACCAGGCAGGGGTGCCCGCTATCCCCTCTGTTATTTGCTCTAGCAATAGAGCCTCTGGCACAGGCAGTTCGCAGAGCCCCTGACATTAGAGGACTCACAATCAACCACACTGTGGAGAAAATATCTTTATACGCAGACGATATGCTCATATACCTGGCTGACCCTGGCCCCTCCTTGACAGCAGTCCTAGAATTATATAATACATTTGGACGAATGTCGGGACTCACTATCAACTGGTCAAAATCAGTCCTCTTTCCTTTGGACACGTTTGACCTTAATATAATCTCACCAATTTCCAATCTGTTGATAGTGGACAGTTTTAAATACCTGGGAGTATGGATACATAGAGATATAAACTCATTTAAAGAATACAATCTGCAACCGGTTCTGGTATCTATTGAGTCTCAGCTGAAGCGATGGTCGAATCTACCACTAAATCTATACGGTAGAATATGCTCAATTAAAATGATCATTGCCCCGAGGCTGCTCTACATTCTACAGATGTCTCCTTGCTGGATTCCGCAAAGTATTTTTAAAAAAATAGACTCCCTTATTTCTAGTTTCCTATGGGCGGGAAGCAATGCGAAAATTTCGTTGCGAATTCTTCGCCTACCAATATCGGAGGGGGGGCTGGCACTTCCTGATTTTCAAGCCTATTACCTAGCGTCCCAGCTGGTGCCCATACAGAGCTGGTTGGGTTCAGTGAGAACTAACTCAGACATGAATACAGAGGCGGACATCGCCACTTCATACGAGGCTCTCTGCTCCGCCATTTATAGAAGTAAAGTCCCAACAGGGAATGAAGGCACTTCACTGATTAGACACACCATTAAGATATACAAAAAAGTTCAACGAATATGCGATCCTTCCCCTAGTACTATATCCCCCAGTTTTCCCCTCTGGCATAATGACCAACTCCCGGAACTCAAAAACATACCTGACATACATTTTTGGTGCAAAGCGGGCATTAAATACGTTAACCAATTATATAATGAGGGTTCCTTTAAGGACTTTGCCACTCTGAGACAGGAATTTCAGCTTCCACGACACTCACTGTTTCGATACTTCCAGATTAGGCACGCACTCAAAACCCAGCTTGGCCTACATGGAGTGGTACTAGCCCCTACACCATCAGAATCTTTACTTCTGCAGAAGGATACTGACAAAATAATATCAAAGTACTATGAATTCATATTACTTGCAAAACTAAGAAATAATGCAAATAGTTATAAGGTCAAGTGGATGGTGGGGGGAGAGGGTATTGCTGACTCAGAGTGGTTTGAATTCCATGACACATACTATAAAACTGTCATAGCCTCAAAAGACAAGGTGATTCAGCTTAAGTGGCTGCATCAGGCCTACTTGTCACCAGCCCGACTAGCAAAGATGGGAAAGGGAGCTACAGACGCATGCTTCAAGTGTGGAGCAGGTAGTGCTAATTTCTTACACTGTGTGTGGTACTGCCCCCAAGTACAGGATTTTTGGAAATCAGTCACTCATTTTATATCCAATAAGCTCAAACTACCACTCACCATGTCCTTTCAAGCATGTATGTTGGGAATCCTGGGGGATGTGGGTTGTGGGACACATAAGAGAACGTTGATACGTATACTATTATTTTATGCCAGAAAGACCCTCACTTCTAAATGGAAACAAAATAAACTACCATCCATACAACAGTGGATAGAGACAGTAAATAGTACCCTGCCGCTATATAAGCTTACTTACCAGTCTAGATCACAGTTTAAAAAATTTGGGAAAATATGGAGCACCTGGGTCGACGCCCTAGATACTATAATAACCCACCTAGACATCTCTGTAATGATACAGGATCTTCATTAAAATAAACAAATCACTATATTGGGCACAATGTCAAGCTATATTTTAAAAGAGTCGTATGAGGTTCGGAATGGGGCATTGTATTACCACTGTAATATTATTACTCTCTGTATGATAATTTGACATATCTCTAGATACAACCTATGTAATTGAAGAAATTATGTCATGAAAACTGTGGGAGAATACCGGATTGTTCTTGTCTTGTTCTGTTTTTATGATGTTAATGTTTGTTAACCTATAAAAATGAAAAATCAATAAAAAAATTCTCTTATAAAAAAAAAAAAATAACAGGTGGCCGCGTGCCATGCATGCACCCGTGATCTTGTGCGCACAGCCAAAACCCCTTCCTTCTGCAAGGCACCCATGGCTGTGGCTTGCGCATGCACGGCCACAGCCCACCAGCAGCGTGCCCAGGCATGCCCGGTGCCCTTCCACAACTGCTGCCCAAAACCCGGCCACATGCCGCACATGCGCATTAGGAAGCTAGCTCACAGGGACACAAGAGGATGCAGGGGCAGGAGAATTATGATGTAGAATTTGTGTAGCAGTGGCCTCTTCTGCAGATAGTTCTAAGTCCGTTTCTTCAGGTGTCTATGAATGAAATACGTTTACAGTGTACGCAAAATAACTGCACTAGTAAATTTGGGTGCCAGGATAGCCGTTAATAGAATATCGGTAACATTGACCGATATTTTACAATTTTACAGAGGCAATTTTCAATAGTAAAATATCGGTAAATGTTACCAATATTTTACTACAGCTAAACCTAACCATACTCTCATATAGAACCTTTCCAGCTCCAATGCCTAACCCGTCCCTAACCATCCCCTGACACCTAACTTCAAAACCCTCCTTCTAATGCCTAACCTTAAAGTGTAACTGCCGGTCATAACATTAAAAATCAATTATTTACTTTTATCTGGTAAACAAGTACTATGGATGCTAACCAGGCAATACAAAAGTTAAAATCACTACTACTTTTCTTGTTGCTAAATGATCATTCCCCAGGTTACCTGACTTATTTGGTTCACATAAAGTTTGGTAAACAAAAGGAAGTTGCAGGGCATGCTGGGTTGTCCTTTTTTGCTTTTCTATTTCACCTCATATACTTAACTAATGCAGCCTGATTGGCTGAAGCCTCTTTCCCTCCTGTTTCCCCCTCCCACGCCTCTGTTCCTCTCTGATTGGCCAATATTTCTCATGTTGAGACAATGCACTTTCTGTAGTGGAGGCACACACAATCAGGCAGAGGAGAGTAAGGGAAGACATTACATCAGGATTGGCTGCAAAATAGCCACAGTTAAAATGGGAAATGCTAAGAAAGATTTTCTCTTTTTTTTACAGTAGAAAAATCACTAAAATCAAAATGTGGACAGTGCAATACATATGTTATATAAGTAGAGCAAGTATTTATCTACTTATATACGTGTTTGTTTTTTTCTGAGATAGTATGGCTGACAGCTCCTCTTTAACCTTCCTCTTCCCACTGTAAACCCCCGTTCTGCGTCTAACTACACTGGTCCTTTCTATCCTGGTTCATTTTCCTTCATATCAACATTTTAAAATTAGTAATATATCAATTTAAGGGATGGGAATAAAGTTTAGAGTCAATCAAACACATTTTTAGTAGATAAATATATACATTTACAGAGAGAGAGGGACAAAGTCCTGAAAGAGGGACAAATGAGGAGGAAAGAGGGACAGTTGGGAGCTATGCAGTTAGGGTTTTATTATATAGGATATTGCTGACTAGTGATGTCGCGAACCTCTGATCTTCGGTTCGCGAACCCCGTTCGCGAACTTCCGCGGAAGGTTCGGTTTGCGGAAAACATGCGCAACATGGCCAGAGTGTAGGCCGTGGCCGTTTTCCAGCCCATATGGACGCCGGGCTGTGGTAGCTCAATGATAGAACAACAGTGACTGTCCAGCTGATCAAATTTGGTCTGACCACAATGGAGCAACGACCTTATTATCTTTTGTGTGCCACCCCCACCCGAGACACTCATATAGCCGGCGGTCATTGCTTCATTGTGATACGCAAGCCCCTTCACCGCGGCAAGGTAATGATCACGAAGGGGGATAGGCACATGTACATGCCTTTTGATTTTTTTTTGTTGCAGTCGCCAGCAGTGCAGCCAGAAAAATTAGGCAGGCATGTACACGCACCAGAAAAATTAGTATAGCGGCTGCTGCTAGCAGCGGCCTTAAAAATTCAGGAATCCGCCTAGAGTCCTGGACCCTGTTGGTGGTGGTGGAGAAGGCAAGCGGCCTGCAGGCAGAGATGCTGTGTGTGGGGACTGACAGTCTTCGGTCGGGCAGTAGCCCTCCGAGATCCATGCCTCATTAATTTTGATAAAGGTCAGGTACTAAACACTGTCGTGACTTAGGCGACTTCTCTTCTCAGTGACAATGCCTCCAGCTGCACTGAAGGTCCGTTCTGACAGGACGCTTGCGGCAGGGCAAGAGAGAAGTTGGATGGCAAATTGGGACAGCTCTGGCCACAGATCAAGCCTGCGCAACCAGTAGTTCAAGGGTTCATCGTTGCTGCTCGCAGTGTCTACATCCACACTCAAGGCCAGGTAGTCGGCTACCTGCCGGTCCAGGCGTTGCTGGAGGGTGGATCCGGAAGGGCTATGGCGAGGCGTTGGACTAAAGAATGTCCGCATGTGTCCGACATCTCCCTGAGATCGCTGGAGTGTCCTGTCCTTGCCTGTGTAGACTTGGGAGGAGGATGATTACTGCCAGTGGTACCTTGATTGCGTTGTGCTGTCACATCACCCTTAAACGCATTGTAAAGCATCATTGCCAGCTTTTTCTGCAAGTGCTGCATCCTTTCCGCCTTCTGTTTAGTTGGTAATAGGTCTGCCACTTTGTGCCTGTACCGAGGGTCTAGTAGCGTCGCCACCCAGTACAGGTCATCCCCCTTGAGTTTTTTGATACGGGGGTCCCTCAACAGGCTGGACAACATGAAAGAGGCCATCTGCACAAAGCTGGATGCAGACGTACTCTCCATCTCCTCTTGCTCTCTCTCAGTGACGGCACGCAGCTCCTCTTCCTCCCCCCAGCCACGAACAATACCACAGGAACGTGGAGCAGCAGAAGCCCCCTGTGACGGCTGCTGCGGTTCTTCTTCCGCCGCCTCTTCCTCCTCCACAGAAACACCTTCCTCATCATCCGAGTCTGACTCCTCTCCTTCCCCACACGACTCTTCTTCTTCCTCCTCCTCCCCCCTCTGTGCTGCCGCAGGTGTTGAGGAAACATCTTGTTCGGATGAAAATTGCTCCCATGACTCCTCCTGCCGTAACTGTTCCTGTTCACGCTCCTCCACAGCTTTATCCACCACTCTACGCACGGCACACTCCAGGAAGTAAGCATAGGCGATCAAGTCGCTGATGGTGCCCTCAGCGCGACTCACCAGTTTGGTCACCTCCTCGAAGGGCTGCATGATCCTGCATGCATTTTGCATCAGTGTCCAGTTGTTGGGCCACAACATCCCCATCTTCCCAGATTGTGTCCTTCTACTGTAATTGTACAGGTACTGGGTGACGGCTTTCTCCTGGTCTAGCAGGCGAGAGAACATGAGCAGGGTGGAATTCCAGTGAGTCGGGCTATCACAAATGAGACGTCTCACGCAAGTTGTTTCTCTGCTGAATGTCCGCAAAGTGTGCCATGGCCGTGTAAGACCGCCTGAAATGCCCACACAACTTCCTGGCCTGCTTCAGGATGTCCTGGGTACTTGAAGGTTGTGGAACTCCGCTCAAACCTCCAACCACCGACAGTGCAGGGCAACAGGCCGCTCCGACCCAAAATCCAAGGCAATAGAAAGTGAAGTCCGCACGATGTCGGTATGGTCAAACCGGCTTTATTGTATCAAACACATGGGCTAAAAACAACACCAAATGCTGACATGTTTCGGACATCACACGTCCTTAATCATAGCATGGGTGCAAGTGAACAAGGGTGGTCTTTAAATAGAGTTGCACCACACCCAGTATCACAAGCTCAAGGCTCCACCCTCACAAAGGAGTGTGTCGCATACATCTTTGGGAAGTACCCCAAACACAATAGTAGGATAAAAACACATACAAAGTATAAAATATAAATACATATAATTAAATACATTGTAAACCTATTGCAACAATAGATATGGCATATAATAACACAGTACTATAAATATTGCACAAAGACAGACCAAAAATGGAAAATGAAAATAAAAAATGAATAATGAAAAAATTAGGCAACGCAAAGACGATAACACTATCAGGTAACTGAATATAGGTCCCATCTTGTATTAAGACCTCTTGGTGAGCGTGTCCCCAACTGGAAAATCCAGTATGCTTCTCGAGTGAGGAGACGTTTGTAAACGTCGCCTCCTCTCAAAGATCTGCTGACACGCTCTATGCCCTGAAATGAAAAAGAAGACATGTCTCCTGAGTGGACTGATCTAAAATGCTTGGCTACATTGGAAACCTCCAAAGTAAGCCAGCCAGCCCCTCTATAATGTTCGCCCACCCGTTGTCTGAGGTGTCGGGTAGTACACCCCACATACTGTAATTGGCATAAAGAACAGGAGACAAGGTAGACAACAGACTAAGTGTGACAATTTATGTATTGTCTAATGGGAAACATTTTCCCATTAGAAAAAGAGACAACGGAACGAGTGGAATTGTGTACACCACAATAGTTACACGTGGAAAAATTGCATCTATAGGAACCAGGGGTGGTCAACCAACACGGTCGCTGAGAACTACTAGAAAACAAACTGGGGGACAAAATACTCCCCAGTGTGGGGGCCCTTCTGCTAGCAAAACTGACCCCCTCTTTGAGAATCTCATTAAAAGTGTCATCGGCCTGCAAGACTGGCAGACATCTTTTTATAATCCGTGTAACCTGTCTATACTCCTGACTGTAGGTGGTCACAAATATTGTGTCCCTAATAGGCTGAGAACGTGTCATACGAGAGCTAGGGCGTAGGAGTTCATCCCTAGCTCTCATAACCGCCTGTTTCCTCCCCCTCTGTATCATCCAGCTAGGATACCCACGTTCCGTGAGACGGGAGCCTACAGCGTCCAACTCCACCCCAAGAGCCGAAGGGTCGGAACAGTTCCTGCGAATCCGGATGGACTCGCCCACCGGGACCGCCCGAATGGTATGAAACGGGTGGCAACTGTTCGCTCTCAGGGTGGAGTTGCCACTGCAGGGTTTGCGGTAGGTGCTGGAGACCACAGAGGCCAAGCCAGGGTCACCCCTAAGAGTGAGGTCAAGATAATTTACCTCAGTTGGTGACCATTGGAAAGTGAAAACAAGATTCAAAACATTATCATTTAGGAAGTCAACAAATCTAACAGCCTCATCGGGCGTGCCGTCCCAGACGACCAACAGGTCGTCTATATACCTGCCATACCACACAATGTGACTCGAAAAAGTATTAGAATCGGCAAACAAGTGGAGCTCCTCCCACCAACCCATATATAGGTTGGCGAGTGAGGGTGAAAACTTCGCACCCATCGATGCTCCACAGCGCTGTAAATAAAACTCAGAGTCGAAAAGAAAATAATTGTGGGTAAGCAGGTAATGGGCGGCACGCCCGAGAAAGAACTGGAGGTCATCGGAGAAAGCCGAATATCTGGCCATATGGAAGTCCAAGGCATCCAATGCTAAGGAATGAGGAATGCATGAATATAAAGATTTAACATCTATGGCTATCCAACTATAATTGCTCCGCCATTGAAAATGCTGTAGACTACCAAGAACATGCTTGGTATCTCGTATATAACCAGGAAGGCGTCGCACTAGGGGTTGTAAATGTTCATCCACCCAGTTCCCCAGACGCTCCCCCAGAGAGCCAATGCCGGCAACAATCGGCCTGCCCTCTGGGGGAAAGCCCTGTTTGTGGATCTTAGGTAGGTGGTGAAACACTGGTGTAATAGGAGATGGAACAGCCAGATATTGTGCTACGCGCTTGGAGAGAACTCCCAAGCATTCTCCAAAAGATAAAAGAGAACGCAACTGGTTATTAAACTCCGGAGTGGGGTCACCTCTAAGAGGGGAGTAGGTGGCCACATCAAGGAGCTGTCTACGCGCCTCGGCACGATAGACCTCAGCATCCAATATGACCACCGCTCCCCCCTTGTCGGCACTCCTAATAACTATACGTGCGTTCTCCCTAAGAGAAGAGAGGGCCTGTTTCTCGGCGGAAGAAAGATTACCACGAGAATTAGAAATGCCAGTCGTGGCAAGTTGAAGTAATTCTCTTTCTATAATGTCCTGAAAGGCATCTACAGAAGGACTACGGGCAGCTGAGGGATAGAAGTCAGGATTGCGGATTGGAATAGGCCTGACATCTTCCAGAGAGACCAAAGGCACCGTCTCGGCAAGCAGCTGCTCCATTGTGTGGTATGGCAGGTATATAGACGACCTGTTGGTCGTCTGGGACGGCACGCCCGATGAGGCTGTTAGATTTGTTGACTTCCTAAATGATAATGTTTTGAATCTTGTTTTCACTTTCCAATGGTCACCAACTGAGGTCAATTATCTTGACCTCACTCTTAGGGGTGACCCTGGCTTGGCCTCTGTGGTCTCCAGCACCTACCGCAAACCCTGCAGTGGCAACTCCACCCTGAGAGCGAACAGTTGCCACCCGTTTCATACCATTCGGGCGGTCCCGGTGGGCGAGTCCATCCGGATTCGCAGGAACTGTTCCGACCCTTCGGCTCTTGGGGTGGAGTTGGACGCTGTAGGCTCCCGTCTCACGGAACGTGGGTATCCTAGCTGGATGATACAGAGGGGGAGGAAACAGGCGGTTATGAGAGCTAGGGATGAACTCCTACGCCCTAGCTCTCGTATGACACGTTCTCAGCCTATTAGGGACACAATATTTGTGACCACCTACAGTCAGGAGTATAGACAGGTTACACGGATTATAAAAAGATGTCTGCCAGTCTTGCAGGCCGATGACACTTTTAATGAGATTCTCAAAGAGGGGGTCAGTTTTGCTAGCAGAAGGGCCCCCACACTGGGGAGTATTTTGTCCCCCAGTTTGTTTTCTAGTAGTTCTCAGCGACCGTGTTGGTTGACCACCCCTGGTTCCTATAGATGCAATTTTTCCACGTGTAACTATTGTGGTGTACACAATTCCACTCGTTCCGTTGTCTCTTTTTCTAATGGGAAAATGTTTCCCATTAGACAATACATAAATTGTCACACTAAGTCTGTTGTCTACCTTGTCTCCTGTTCTTTATGCCAATTACAGTATGTGGGGTGTACTACCCGACACCTCAGACAACGGGTGGGCGAACATTATAGAGGGGCTGGCTGGCTTACTTTGGAGGTTTCCAATGTAGCCAAGCATTTTAGATCAGTCCACTCAGGAGACATGTCTTCTTTTTCATTTCAGGGCATAGAGCGTGTCAGCAGATCTTTGAGAGGAGGCGACGTTTACAAACGTCTCCTCACTCGAGAAGCATACTGGATTTTCCAGTTGGGGACACGCTCACCAAGAGGTCTTAATACAAGATGGGACCTATATATTCAGTTACCTGATAGTGTTACCGTCTTTGCGTTGCCTAATTTTTTCATTATTCATTTTTTATTTTCATTTTCCATTTTTGGTCTGTCTTTGTGCAATATTTATAGTACTGTGTTATTATATGCCATATCTATTGTTGCAATAGGTTTACAATGTATTTAATTATATGTATTTATATTTTATACTTTGTATGTGTTTTTATCCTACTATTGTGTTTGGGGTACTTCCATAGCCGGCCTTTGACCTGTGCGACCAGAGCGGTCGCACAGGGCGCCGGCTTCCAAGGGGGCACCTAATAGCTGGTTACCTATACTGAGAGCACCTACACCTGATTTCCTATACTGGGGGCACCTATAGCTGGCTACCTTTACTGAGGGCACCAACACATGGCTACCTATACTGGAGGCACCTACGCCTGGCTACCTATGGGGGTGATGGAGACCTTCAACTGACTATACTGGGGGCACCTATGGTTGGCAACCTATATTGACGGCACCTACACATGAGATCGGGGGGGGCGTTTTTTTGGAGGGGCGCACTTCGGCTATAACGCGTGGTGCAAATTGTTGGTGCTGTGCTATCATTCTAAATGGGGGGAGGGGGGGTGGCGGCTAACTGTCCCACTGATTGTTTTTATTAATATTCCTGAAAGATTCTAGCCTTCATTGCTAAGTCTATTCAGGATAATGCACTCTTTCCATCCATTCGTGGTTATTAATAGTATTTTTCCTATTATACATATGTGAAGTGTCACAGAGCATTTGGCGTGATGTGTCACAATGTCAAATAGGTTGCTAACCACTGTCCTAGGAGATATCTCAGGAGAAAAGGTGAACTGCATATGGGCCTGTGTGTGTGAGTGCGTGTGTGTGAGCGCGCATGTGTGAAGAGGATGAAAGGAGGGGGGCACAAAAATCAGGTTTCGCTCAGGGCGCTGTGAAACTTAAGGCCGGCCCTGGGTACTTCCCAAAGATGTATGCGACACACTCCTTTGTGAGGGTGGAGCCTTGAGCTTGTGATACTGGGTGTGGTGCAACTCTATTTAAAGACCACCCTTGTTCACTTGCACCCATGCTATGATTAAGTACGTGTGACGTCAGAAACATGTCAGCATTTGGTGTTGTTTTTAGCCCATGTGTTTGATACAATAAAGCCGGTTTGACCATACCGACATCGTGCGGACTTCACTTTCTATTGTCCTGGGTACTTGGACACAAATCTTTGCATGACCAGATTCAGCACATGTGCCATGCAGGGTACATGTGTCAGCTTTCCCGAATTCAACGCGGAAATGAGATTGCTGCCGTTGCCACGTTGCCGATCTCCAGCTGGTGCGGGGTCAGCCATTGCTCCACCTGTTTGTTAAGAGCAGCCAGGAGAGCTGCTCCAGTGTGACTCTCCGATTTGAGGCAAGACATGTCTAAGACGGCGTGACACCTAGAGTTGAGCTGAAATTTTCGTAATTTCGCATTACTAAAATTACGCATGCGAAATTTGCGATTACGATGCGAAATTACAGTAGCGTAATTGCCATTAAAATCGTAATTGAAAATACCGTAAGCGTAATTTTTAACGCGTAATTTCGCGTTTCGTTCATGCCGTAATTTCGCATTAAACGCTACCGTAATTTCGCGTTAAACCGTTACGCTCCGTATAATATAAAAAAGCCGCCGACTTTAAGGGTTAATAGCAAAGCCCCCTTAAATGCTAAGAGCCTCAAATTTGGAGAATATATTAAGGAGATCAGGAGGAATAAGAGGAAAAAAATTTTTTTTCAAAAAAACCTTATAGTTTTTGAGAAAATCGATGTTAAAGTTTCAAAGGAAAAATGTAAACATTTAAAAACCCGCCGACTTTAACGGTTAATAGCAAAGCCTGCTTAAAGTTTAGGAATACCAAATTCCCAGGGTATATTAAGGGGATCAGTGGGAATAAGAGGAAAACATTTTTTTTCAAAAAGACCTTATAGTTTTTGAGAAAATCGATTTTTAAGTTTCAAGGGCGAAAATGTCTTTTAAATGCGGAAAATGTCAGGTTTTTTTGCACAGGTAACAATAGTGTATTATTTTCATAGATTCCCCCAAGTGGGAAGAGTTTTACTTACTTCGTTCTGAGTGTGGGAAATATAAAAAAAAAACGACGTGGGGTCCCCCCTCCCAGACCTCTTTAACCCCTTGTCCCCCATGCAGGCTGGGATAGCCAGAATGCGGAGCACCGGCTGCGTGGGGCTCCGCACCCTGACTATACCAGCCCGCATGGTCCATGGATTGGGGAGTCTCGGAAGGGGAGGGGCAGCCAAGCTTTCCCCTCCCCCTCCGAGCCCTTGTCCAATCCAAAGACAAGGGGCTCTTCTCCACCTCCGATGGGCGGTGGAGGTGGAGGCCGCGATTTCCTGGGGGGGGGGGGGTTCATGGTGGAATCTGGGAGTCCCCTTTAAAAAGGGGTCCCCCAGATGCCCACCCCCCCTCCCAGGAGAAATGAGTATAGAGATACTTGTACCCCTTACCCATTTCCTTTAAGAGTTAAAAGTAAATAAACACACAAACACTTAGAAAAAGTATTTTAATTGAACAAAAAACATAACCACGAAAAAAGTCCTTTAATATTCTTAATTAACCAATAATACTTACCTGTGCCTTTAAATAAATGATCCCTCGAAATAGCCTCGGAAATGTTCTATCAGTTACAATGTAACAAAGTTATTACAATGTAACAACTTTGTTACATTGTAACTACGCCGCACCCGACGTCACTCGCCGCCGCCGCATACGCGTCTGCGCTGCACGGACCCGACAGAGCTCTGAGCTATATAGCTCAGAGCTCTGAGAAGCATCTTTGTATTTTGGCTCCAAGGAGCCCCATTGGTCCTTAGCAGACCAATGGGGTTCCTTCAAATCAGAAGGAACCCCATTGGTCTGCTAAGGACCAATGGGGCTCCTTGGAGCCCAAATACAAAGATGCTTAGAGAGCTCTGAGCTATATAGCTCAGAGCTCTGTCGGGTCCGTGCAGGACGCTAAGTCCCCCGCCGGCTCCGCTGCCCTCCCCGCCTCTCCCACATGTCACCCACATGTCACCCACATGTGGGTGACATGTGTGTGACAGATGTGGGCGGGATGGACAGCGGGGGCCAGCGGGGACTTAGCGTCCTGCACGGACGCGTATGCGGCGGCTGAGCGGCGAGTGGCGTCGGGTGCAGCGTAGTCACAATGTAACAAAGTTGTTACATTGTAATAACTTTGTTACATTGTAACTGATAGAACATTTCCGAGGATATTGCGTGGGATCATTTATTTAAAGGGACAGGTAAGTATTAATGGTTAATTAAGAATATTAAAGGACTTTTTTCGTGGTTATGTTTTTTGTTCAATTAAAATACTTTTTCTAAGTGTTTGTGTGTTTATTTACTTTTAACTCTTAAAGGAAATGGGTAAGGGGTACAAGTACCTCTATACTCATTTCTCCTGGGAGGGGGGGTGGGCATCTGGGGGACCCCTTTTTAAAGGGGACTCCCAGATTCCACCATGAACCCCCCCCCCCCAGGAAATCGCGGCCTCCATCTCCACCGCCCATCGGAGGTGGAGAAGAGCCCCTTGTCCTTGGATTGGACAAGGGCTCGGAGGGGGAGGGGAAAGCTTGGCTGCCCCTCCCCTTCCGAGACCCCCCAATCTATGGACCATGCGGGCTGGTATAGTCAGGGTGCGGAGCTCCACGCGGCCGGTGCTCCGCATTCTGGCTATCCCAGCCTGCATGGGGGTCAAGGGGTTAAAGAGGTCTGGGAGGGGGGACCCCACGTCGTTTTTTTTTTATATTTCCCACACTCAGAACGAAGTAAGTAAAACTCTTCCCACTTGGGGGAATCTATGAAAATAATACACTATTGTTACCTGTGCAAAAAAAAACTGACATTTTCCGCATTTAAAAGACATTTTCGCCCTTGAAACTTAAAAATCGATTTTCTCAAAAACTATAAGGTCTTTTTGAAAAAAAATGTTTTCCTCTTATTCCCACTGATCCCCTTAATATACCCTGGGAATTTGGTGTTCCTAAACTTTAAGCAGGCTTTGCTATTAAGCGTTAAAGTCGGCGGGTTTTTAAATGTTTACATTTTTCCTTTGAAACTTTAACATCGATTTTCTCAAAAACTATAAGGTCTTTTTGAAAAAAAAATTTTTCCTCTTATTCCTTCTGATCTCCTTAATATATTCTCCAAATTTGAGGCTCTTAGCATTTAAGGGGGCTTTGCTATTAACCCTTAAAGTCGGCGGCTACCTAACATTGATCCATGCGTCAACTTTTCCGCTTCGGGAGCATGGCCATACGCATTAATTTCGTAATACCCGTTGCAATGCGAAAATTACGCGAAAATTACGCTTACGCGAAATTTCGTGAAATCCTTCTTCATTACGATTATGTACTTACGGCCATAAACTTTATTACACTAATTACGCGAAATTTCGCGAAATCGTAATTACGCCATTACGCTCATCTCTAGTGACACCGTCGTACCTGGCATGCAGCATAGTCCCTGGGGTGCGGGGGCTGTGTATCTGGAGAGAAGGAGGAGGATGACAACAGCGAAGAGGATGTAGCAGGCGGAGAGGAGGTGGCAGGAGGCCTGCCTGCAAGCCGTGGAGGTGTCACAAGTTGGTCCGCTGTGCAGCCATGTACTCCCTGCTCGCTGCCATCGGTCACCAGGTTGACCCAATGGGCTATGTACGTAATGTAGCGGCCCTGCCCGTGCTTGGCAGACCAGGCATCCGTGGTCGGGTGCACCCTTGACCCAACACTCTTCGCAATAGAGGACACCACTTGCCTCTCAACTGCACAGTACAGTTTGGGTATGGCCTTTTGTGAAAAATAATTTTGGCCTGGTATCTTCCACTGCGGTGTCCCAATGGCCACAAATTTACGGAAAGCCTCTGACTCCACCAGCTTGTATGGTAATAGCTGGCGAGCTAATAGTTCCGCCACGCCAGCTGTCAGACGCTGGGCAAGAGGGTGACTGGCAGACATTTGCTTCTTACGCTCAAATACTTCCTTCATGGACAGCTGGCTACTGCTGTGGGCAGAGGAGAAGTGTGAGAGAACGCGGAAAAGCCGCCACGTGTACTGACAGCAAGGCGGCTGATTCCGCATCCAACACAGCGGTCTGCACGCGGAAGCGTGCATCTAGTGACATGGCAGAACGCTGCGGTTTGCACGCAGCAGCGTGCAGCTAGTGTGGCTGGGCCTGTTAGTTCCCACAGGTTTAGGAATACGCGCACGCGCGCGCTGAAAGGCAGAACTTTTATGATGGTCAAGGGGGGGATCAGCTGACCAGGCCGGTCAGCTGACCTCAGAGCGGGTAACCATTAGTTGATCACTTCAGGGTGGCGCCAGAGAGCACTGCTCTATATATGGTTACTGCTGGCCACTCTCAAATTGTCTGCCGTTGCGATCACTACGTGGAAGCACTCAGACCTTAGTCAGATCCAACAGTGTGTTTGAACCAGGAGGACCTGGGAATTCAAACTGAGCCAGATTACTTGTGTTATCATTCTGTAATACTTCAGACTAGTTCCAGGGTGTAGAGACCACGGACCTCACACCCAAGACTAGGGAACTTGTGTTATCATTCTGTTATACTTCAGACTAGTTCCAGGGTGTAGAGACCACGGACCTCACACCCAAGACTAGGGAACTTGTATTATCATTATGTTATACTTTAGACTAGTTCCAGGGTGTAGAGACCACGTACCTCACACCCAAGACGAGGGAACTTGTATTATCATTCTGTTATATCTCAGACTAGTTCCAGGGTGTAGAGACCACAGACCTCATACCCAAGACTAGGGAACTTGTGTCATTATTCTGTTATACATCAGACTAGTTCCAGGGTGTAGAGACCACAGACCTCACACCCAAGACTAGGCATTGTTTGATATATGTTATGAGCTGTTGCTTTCCTGTCTATCCCTCTGCTTTCTGATTCGGTACCACGCATATCTGATATCACGTTGCCAAACCCTGCCTCACTTGGATACCGAATCAGCCTTCTGTCTTTGTACTTTATCTGTCTGTGTGTTGCCGACCTGGCTTGCCCGACCTCGAGTGCTATCTCTCTACACTTAAGAGATAGTCTCCAAGATCAGTCAGTGACATCCACCTTCAAGTGTCACTCACTCTCTGGACCTTCCTACCTTCAGTCTGACTCCACCCCTTGGAGAGTCTCAGGCTGCTGGAAGGTTTATGTACTCTCCATAGCAGTGACTTCTGTACTGCTTAGGGTCACCTGTTCATCAGGTGGGTTGCTCAAAGTCATACTGTTACACCAAACACTATATATATATATATATATAGAGAGAGAGAGAGAGAGAGAGAGAGAGAGAGAGAGAGAGAGAGAGAGAGAGAGAGAGAGAGAGAGAGAGAGAGAGAGAGAGAGAGAGAGAGAGAGAGAGAGAGAGAGAGAGAGAGGGAGAGAGAGGGGGAGAGAGAGAGAGAGAGAGAGAGAGAGAGAGAGAGAGAGAGAGAGGTGTCCAGAGGTTAGCACTATATCTGTATTATTGGTGATTCTGCAGATCATCCATAATCAGGTATAGATCTGTATTCTTGGTGATACCGCAGATCACCAATAATCAGATTCTCTCTGCGTGCTGACACCGATCGTTACAAGAAGGAACCGCTCAAGGGCAGAGTCGGTGTGGAGGAGGGTGGCTGTGAAGGTGCAAGGGAGAAAGCAGCTGAAGAAGATTATGCACTTGAAAGAGGAAGAGGAGAAGGAGGGTGGCTTGTCTTTTGAGTGCTGCTTTTCCTCAGGTGTTCTTGCCATAGCTGTTTGTGCCTTTTCTACAGGTGCCTTCGTAAGGCACTTGTCCCTACGTGAGAGTTGGCCTTTCCACGGCTCAATTTTTGCTGGCAGAGACAACAGATGGCTTTGCTCCGATCTGGGACACACGTTAAAAAATGTCCAAACCGCTGAGCCCCCCTGGGGTGATGGCGCTACGGTGGCATCAGCAGCGGACGTTGAAGGGCATGTTGGCTGGCTGTCCATAGCTGGCGATACATGGCGCCGGAAACTGCCCCCAGCTGTTTCTGAGGACGAGCTCCCTCTTCTTCTTTCATGGACTCGTCTCCTCCTACTCCTCTCTGACTCCCCCTCTACACTGTCCCCCTGGTCATCTCCTCTATTGGAAACATACGTGGCATCCGTATAATCGTCATCATAATCCTCCTGCCCAGCTTAGCTTTCCTCAGACACCTCCACAACTGCACCAACATCAGGTGGTTCATCATCCCCCTCCTCATCCCCCCCCTTACGTCCATACTATCGCCACCTAACTCAGACGTATTAGGTGGTGTACCTGCGCCTTCTTCTTGTTGCAGTAGTGGCTGTGAATCAGTGATTTCACCACCAAATAACTCCTGCGAAGTGTCAAATGCAGCGGCTGTGGTGCTTGTACTAGTGCTGGTGGCACTGGCTGTGGGAGATGAGGTGTTCTGTGTTAAATACTCAACCACGTCCTCACAATTTTGGGAAGTGATGGCACGTGCCTTCTTCTGAGCACTGTACAGTACTTTGGACCAGGTCCGCACGAAATCATAGCAACACCACCTCGCACAGACCTGCCGGTGCCAGGTGGCCTTCCTCTGGGTCTGCCTTTACCTCTTCCTTTACCTGGTTTGTCCATTTTGTCCATCTCGGGGGGATGCTAGGTATATGCAGTGAGATGAGTTCACTCAACACAAAGGTTGCTATATGCAGTGAACTGGGTTCACTCAACAGTAAAGGTAGTTATATGCAGTGAGCTGGGTTCACTGAACAGTAAAGATTGTTATATGCAGAGAGCTGGGTTCACTCAACAGTAAAGGTAGTTATATGCAGTGAGGTGGGTTCACTCAACAGTAAAGGTAGTTATATGCAGTGAGGTGGGTTCACTCAACAGTAAAGGTAGTTAGATGCAGTGAGGTGGGTTCACTCAACACAAAAGGTAGTTAGATGCAGTGAGGTGGGTTCACTCAACACAAAAGGTAGTTATATGCAGTGAGGTGGGTTCACTGAACAGTAAAAGTAGTTAGATGCAGTGAGGTGGGTTCACTCAACAGTAATGGTAGTTATATGCAGTGAGGTGGGTTCACTCAACACAACAGGTAGTTAGATGCAGTGAGGTGGGTTCACTCAACACAAAGGTAGGTATATGCAGTGATGAGGTGGGTTAAGTAAACACAACAGGTATTAGTAGGTATATGCAGTACTGGGTAGTACAATGTTCAGCTCCCTGTCACACACACAGGTAGTCACTGAATGTGCTGGGCTGCTGGCAGTGACACACACAGTATGAATTAGCAAGGCTGTGTATGCAACAAAAGTGTCAGATTGACACACAGAACAAAAAAGAACACGATTAGCTCTGAAAAGAGCTGTTGAGGGGTGCTATTAAAGCAATAATAATCAGCCAGGAGCAAGCTAAGCCTCCAAGAACCTAACTAATCTTTCCCTAGGAGAACAGTCTGCAGCAGCTCGCCCTAGTCTGTCTAATAGCAGGCAGACGAGTGAGTGTAATGGCCGGCGAGCCTGCCTTATATAAGGGGGGGTGGGGCTCCAGGGCTTAGTGTAGCCTGATTGGCTACAATGTGCCTGCTGACTGTGATGCAGAGGGTCAAAGTTGACCCTCATAGTGCATTATGGGGCGAAGCGAACTTCCGCAAAAGTTCGCCTTCTCTTGGCGAACGCGAACCACTGAATTTTGCCTGGAACCGTTCGCCGGCGAACCATTCGCTACATCTCTATTGCTGACATCTACAGAGTATATAGTCACAACTGTCCCTCAGAGTAGCTCACAGTCTAGTAACTCTACTATATTCCAAGTCTTAAGTCCTTACTATACGCAAGACTAATTTATTTTCCAAGTTTATTTCTTGTAACCACCAGCAGCACAGAAGGAAAGCTGGGATAGATGTTACATGCAAACGAGAGAGACTGTGTCTCTTGGGTGCACTTATCATGCAACACTCATTGTTCCTTCTCTGCCGTGTAGCTTTAATGACTTACGATACTCAGCCACGTGCTGTCCTGGGAAGGGAGTACCTGTCTAGCACCAGAAAGAGTCATTTAAAAAGTGGAATAGAATTACCAGTCATTGATCGTGGCAACGATCCCTCGTCAGAAACCCGCACACGCCTTAGAAACAGCTACATCCTCACGGTGCTTGTCGATATTCTTTAGCTGCTAATTATCCGTTATTTTGTTTGTGGAGCTGGCGATCACACTTGAATACTCAGCTTTTTCACTCAAGAATAAACACGTTTTCCACATGTAAATAGACCATTTGAAAGGAGACAGCCGAGAAGAGCAGGACCTTTTAAAGTGCCACTTAAAGAGAAACTCAGACCAAGAATTTAACCCATTCAGTAGCTGATAACCCCTGGGCTCCTAAAATTAATTAGTATTTATATAGCGCCAACATCTTCCACAGTGCTTTAGAGAGTATATATTGTCTTGTCACTTAACTGTCTCTCAGAGGGGGTTAAAATTTTTAGAAAAATCACAATCTCCTTTATTTGCGAAGTACACCGAATGGCATACACGGAATGGTTTGTGATACACATGGCAATGGCAGTGGAATCTATACAGACTTAGGGCTTGATTCACTAAGACAAATAGCACACCTTATCAGAGTAGCATAGCAAACTTATGCCTGCTAATTGGCAATGGCGAGAGCTCCACTCGTCCTGCCCTGATCCCCTGCGGGTTTGTAGCGACCGCTATGCTACTCTAATAAGGCACGCTAACTTTGATAAGGCGTGCTAACGTTGATAAGGCATTTTATTTGTCTTAGTGAATCAAGCCCCTAGCATTGAGTTGGCATTGGCAGTGTGAATATATACATATATATGCCATGTTGTTGATATCATGAGCATGTACAATGACACAGGTATGAGTAGCATACGTCATATGTCTGTGCATCCATAGTCCTATGTCAAATATCGTGTAGTATTATGATAGAGAACAGAGGCGCCAAAAGGATAAAAACAATATTTAAAAGTTTTAAAATTATTGCCTAGGAGGCAGTGGTGGACTCACCTCCCACAAGCAGACACAACAACTGTGTATTCACAAAAGGGACATTTATTGGTATACTCCAAAAAAGATCGCAACGCGTTTCGCAGGTCAAACCCACTTCATCGGGCAATTATAGGAAGGAGCACACAACAGCAGTATATCCAGATAGCACCTGGCGCCGGGTGCTATCTTTTTTCCAAATATCGTGTAGTGTATGTATGGTAGTCTAGGGCCAATTTAGAGTAAGCCAATTAACTTATCTGTATGCTTTTGGGATGTGGGAGGAAACCCACACAGACACGGAAAGAACATACAAACTCTGCGCAGATAGTGCCCTGGCTGGAAATCAAACTGGGGACCCAGCACTGCAAGGCAAGAGTGATATTCACTACACCACCATGCTGCTATGTCAATGTTGGAATTTTTGAGCAGTACACAGTCAAGTAAAAACAACATTTTCTCTGTAAGCAGCCCATCAATTTGTTATTGGTTCTAGAAAAAATAATTATTATAGGCTACAATCTCCTGATAAGGTTGGGTGAGGCAAAGGGTGCCTTGCTGGCTCTGGGGCATCAAAATGTCCAGAAGTGGCCCTTCCTGTCATTGTATATTGAGAAAGAAGTTTTACTTAAAAGAGGGCAGAGTCATGATGGCACGATGGCATGGGAAAAAGGCTTTGGTTTGGACTTCTCTCTTCAGCAATAGTCCAAGTGCTGCATCATTCTCATTAAAGGAAGCAGTTACTTCTCACATATATAAACTAACCTAAAGATACTACACCTGACCTCTGATAAACATCATAGGTTTTCACCATCCACGCCCAATCCCTGTTTCCGCAATTGTGGCAATTGTGGCAATGTAAGATCAGTGGTGGTTTTGTCCACAAGTGAAGTGATATTGGTTAGAACTGGCAGCCCTTATAGGTACTGTATTGGATATTGCTCTCCCCTGATCCTATGTCACGGTTGCTTGGTGACAAGGTGTGGCCAGGGGAGAGAGCTGCCCAATGGCAACTCAGGATACCCTGTAGGAACACCCCCGGCGGGCGCTTTAGACAGGGAATTCTTCTCTCCTCTGTTTACCTCCAAGTTAGCAACAAACCTTGGGGGCTATAGCGCGCTGGTGAGGGGGGCCAGAGAGCGGCGGTTGGGGGACACTGACCCATGTCATTAGACAGAGAACATGGCTCTGTGTCCCATCTGCCCCCCCAAAGATCCACCTCAGCTTCTCTTTAACGATTCACTAGATACTTTTACTAGGACCTGGCAGCCTTGGCTTTCACTCTTAGATACCTTAGGCCCAGGGCCGGTTCTCTCATGAAGCAAGGTGAAACATTTGCATCAGGTGCAGAGATTTCAGGGGCAGCATTTCTGTACTGTGTGTACCTTCCTGAGGAGGAATGGAGTGGCTGACGGCGAGCAGTTTGTTTGTCACAGACTCACAGCCAGCCAGTGTGCTATTCTGTAGAGCTGCAGCATGTCATGTGAGAACAATAAATGAAGCAGAGTTAATTGTCGAGTGCTGTGCAATCATTCCAAATCGGGGTGGGGGGGGCATCCCCACAAGTTTGCCTCAGGCAGAAAAAAGTCTAGAACCGACCTTGCTCAGACCATCAGTTTTGTCAGTTTGATAATGCTTAGTCAAAATTTTTATGTCCCTTGGGAATTTGATTTGGGCTTCCATCTTTTGCTTTCCTTTATCTCCTGTATACGTGATGATTGATCAGTGACCAACTGCTGTACTTTGTGTGATTTTTATACTGTAATAAAAACTTTAGGAACTAAAAAATGGCAGAGTGGGGAAAGAAATGGAAAAACATACAAAAATAACAAGAACAACAATTACACGGGTGAAACCAATGCGCCTTTATCCACTACAATCTGCAAAGCCGCTCAGCTTCCACTTCAGCCCGCGAACAATCAAGAGACAATATTCATGTGCGCTCTGTGTGAAGTGCTGAGAGATGGGGCTGCTTGTAGGCATGTAATTATAGTGCACAGAAATCATGTACGATCACATGAAGCCCGACACGTGTCCCCTACATTAGCTTCGCAGATTAATTGTCTTTATGCATTGCCGTCAGATAGCGAATGTATGGGAGATCGCTGTCAGCACCGCCTTATCATCCCGGGAATCGGCCTTGTCCCTTATTAATTTCCCATGAATTATTTAAACACGCAACGCCGCAGCCTGACATTGAGAAGCACTCGATAGACGTTTATGTATGCTGAACTAATATTCATAGCTACATTATACAGGTGCGTAATCTTTTACTGGGAAATCTGGGGACTTGTAGTCTTCGGCGTAGACAGTCTTCGCTGTAATTTAAATCAGTACATCGAAAGTCAGAATCAGCCTTCGTTAAATTCCCAGGACATCTGTCAGAGCTACACAAGGCATTTAATAATCTGATGTTATTAAAAATCACCCTCCCTATTCGCTTTGCAGAAAAAAGCTATGAATATCTGAAATGGGCTTCCAGAAACCACTAGCGCTTCAATAGAGGCCTGAAAACAATAATCTTTATTCAGGAACGCACAATGATTCAAAAGTGACAGCCAATGGTACCCACTCAGCCAAAAGTCCCCAGTGAATCAATCACTCCGTGCAGAGGTGGGACTAAGCAGCTGCGGGCCCCAGTCAAGTTTTAATTAGGCACCCCAAGCACATAACAGCCGATATGGTGCATCAAAACCTGCCAAGGACACCCACAGTATCAGAGTAGCAAGAACGGGATGGGGAACAGCTTGTTAATGATTGCTACTATTCAAAGCATCTACTATAGGAGTGATTATTACCATCACAGGACCAATAAACAGCTAATACGGTGGTCGAGGGAGGGGCCCTCAGGGTACCTCTGAATCCCCTATTGCTGCTACGCCACTGACTCTACGTGGATAAAGTCCTACCCAAGGCCAGGTACAGCATGGCAGGAGTTAAAGGACAACTGAAGCGAGAGGTATATGGAGGCTGCCATATTAACCACTTCGCGTCCCTGGTGTTTTCCCCCTAAAAATCCTGAGCAGTTTTCTATATTTCACACTCCTCCCATTCATAAGCCAATAACTTGATCAATACTTATCACACATAAATGATCTATACCTTGTTTTTTTGGCCACCAATTAGGCTTTCTTTGGGTGGTACTTTTTGCTAAGAATTATTTATTTTGTATGCATTGTAAAGGGAATAAACAGAAAAAAAATGAAAAAGTCGTTATTTTTCAGTTTTCAGACCTTAAAAGTGTTACCATAGATAAAACCCACGCATTCTATTTGCCCATGTGTCCTGTTTATTTCAACATTTAAATTATGTTCCTAGTACAATGTATGGCGACAATATATTATTTGTAAATAAAGGTGTATTTTTTCCATTTTTTCGCATTGTACTTTATCAACTTTTACAATTTCGCATTGTATTTTAGTAATTACAAGTCATATTTGACAAAATAACAGTAATTTACCCTCATGGCATACATATTCAAAAAGCTAAACGCATTTATTAGCTTCCACCGCGTAGTTAACCAGATGTGCCCCTTTATTCCCCTCCGCCATACCCCCCCCACCCATATATAACCAGGTGTGCTACTTTATTACCTCTGCCCCCCCATAGATAGCCAAGTGTGCCCCTTTATCGCCCCCTCCCGGTATAAAAAGCCAGATGTGCCCCTTATTAGCCCCTCCCCATATAAAAGGCCCAGATGTGCCCCTTTATTAGCCAGATTCACTTCTTTGTCCTCCCACCCCCATTGATAGCCAGGTGTGCCCCTCCCTTCTTCCCCTCCAACAGATAGCCAGATGTACCCCTCTATTCCCACACTTCTCCATGGATAGCCAGGTGTGCCCTTTTTTTCCCCCAGTATAGCCAGATGTGCCCCTTATTAGCTCCTCCCCCCAGTATAAACACATTTATATGCCCTTTTGACCCTGCCATGGACAGCCTGGGGTGCAGATTTATTTCCCCCTGCACATAAATAGCCAGGAGTGCCCCTTTACTCCCCCCCCCCACCCCCAGAGCTAGCCAGGTATGCTCCTTTGCCCCATAGATAGCCAGGTGTGCCTCTATGCCCCCCTCCACCCATTAATGGTAGGTGTGCCCTTTAAATCCCCCAGCTATATGGGCTGTAATGTATAGTACACATAACATGTACACATAACACACACCCTCTCCAAACAACCCCCCCCCCCCCCCCCATGCAGCGATCGGGCAGCAGGCAGGATTAGCTGCATGTAAACAACACACCTCACCTCGTTCCACCGCAATCAGCCTCGCCTCCGTGCATCACCGTTGCCTGTGTCTTTATGCTGAATGGATCGGGTCCCGGCTTCATGACGTCATCAAGCTGGGACCCGATCCGTTCAGCATAATGACACTGGCAGCAGTGATGCACGGAGGGGAGGCTGATCGCGCTGGAACAAGGTGAGGTATGTTGTTTACATGCTGCTAATACTGCCTGCTGCCCGATCGCTGCATGGGGGAAGAAGGCTCACTACAGGGGATCGGGAGGGGGGTGGGAGGATCAGACCCCAGGAAGGGGATCCTTGTTTAGTGTAGGATGGATGATGGAGGTTAATGAGCCCAGGTGCGTGCTAGCACGCATGCTGTGCTCATTAAAGTGCAGTAACTTATATTCACGTCGTGTGGCTTTCAGGAGCCACTTAAGATGACGTGAATATACTGTATGCAGGATGGGAACTGGTTTAAGAACAAGCGACACCCATGCTAACCTAGAAATAAAAAACACATATATAAGTAGATAAATACTACATACCAGATGTATTGTGCTATCCACGTAATGATTCCTGTGAATTTTATAAAGGAAAAGCAGAACATCCTATTCTAGGCAATGGCCACCTTTGCAAGCTAATGCTGACATCATATCCTCCGTTTCTTGTTTCCCCCCCCCCTCCCTTCTCTTGCTCATTGGGCTCTATTCATAAAACATTTGCGGAAAAAAAAATCTTGGAGGGAAAACACTGCATCGGTATTTTAGACTTTTGTGTGCTAATTCATAAAAAAGTTTACACTTGTGATAAAAGGTCGGGGAATTCCCGCACTAAACTGGCGGTGCTGCTGAGTTGATACATTTTCTCTGTGCAGAGACAGAGTTACTATAAAGGAGGCAGCCCCAACTTCCCTTTAGATGTGCATTTTTTTTTTTAAAACTGCCTCTCTTTGCCCTGAATCTTCTCTGAATCTGTCTATTAGTCTTTCTAAACAATCTATTTAATTGCCAAAGCTTAGAAGAACTTGAAGAAATGTTACACATGCAGGCTTTCTGATGTGAAATTTATCTGAAAACAGGTACCCAAGGGGTTAAAAAACCCAGCCTGGGTATTCTGGGGTGCCTTTTTTGTTCTGCTCTCACTGCTGCTGCCTGGGAGGTCTGTCCCCATTAGCTTTCCTGTTATTGCCGGCTTGTCTCCTTTTCTAAACAGTCAGTATTCTCAGTTCCCATTCCGCTTGCTCTAATCTTTATGAATTGACATGTAGTAATTTCCCGCACTGCTCAGGAATGTCAGCTTTTCATGCGGAAACAGCTTTTATGAATCAACACTTTGCTAAATGGTCAGTAAAGTCAGCTGTTTTGAGAATTAACGCATGCTGTAATGCTTTATGAATAGAGGCCATTGTGTATTAATTAGCTGCCCTCCTCCCAGAGTCTTCAGACACTCCCACTGAGGTGTATTCTAAGGCCCCGTTCACACTTGCGGTTTTGCAAAAACCGCACCGGATGTCCGGACCGCACCGGAGCCGGATCGGACCTGAACCGTACGGTTCCTGTCCGGATCCGGTCCGGATCTGGTCCGGTTGCATACGGTTTCCGTGCGGTATGAACACGGTTGCGGTCCGGTTCCGGATTCTTAAAGAGATAACAACCTGTATAAATACCTGGGGTTCTGGGAGGTCAGCAGAAGCTCTGGGGTCATTGTTGGAGACAGCTGGACGTGTGGAGACCATCCTTGGATACAGAGACAGCAGTTGGGACCATGGATCCAGTCATTTTTTACGCTTATTACCTGGGAATTCTCTCCTTCCTGTTGTTTACCTACTACTATGTGGGGAGAAGGCGTGCTCCTCGCAGGAGATGGTGGGTGCACCCTCTACTAGCCAGGAGGCAGAGGAAGGGAGAGTTCCAGGCCCTCTACCGGGACCTCAGACGACACCCACAGAAGTTCTACAGCTACACTCGGATGTCTATTCCCCTGTAAGTATATAGGCCTAAATACACCAACCCCCACCATCCCTAAACACCCCACCCTCACCCCCACAACACCTCATCCCTGTATACCTAGCTAAACACACCACCCTGACCCCCACACCCCTGTATACCTAGCTATACACTACACCCCCACCCTCCACAACACTCCCAAACCTCTGTAAACACACCTCCCCCATCCTCCACCCAACACCTTGTCCCACAACATACTTTACAGCTTCTTCCTTTCCATCTCCTGACAGGTTTGATACCCTTTTGGAGATGGTGAAGGATGACCTTAGGAAGAAGGATACCACGTTCAGGAGAGCAGTCACACCACAAGAACAACTACTCATCACACTGAGGTATGTAAAAACAAATTTTTTTATTGCAAAAACTACCACTTTCCAACATGGAAACATTCTTCCAACATGGAAGACAAAAAATAACATATCTATGGTATAGCCCGGTCAGTTTTAAGGAACACCAACCACCAACTTTGTGCTGGAAGAGTTGCAGGGCATAGCTGCCCAAGTGTCTTTCGGGGACACCAGTCCCTAATATTAAAGTGCTTCAAAAACCTAACCACTGGCACAGGACCCTCTGAGCCATGGATGAAGGACACAGGTCAGTGAAAAGGCTAGGCCTCTCACCGACCAGTCAAGGTGTCCTTCATCCATGGTTCAAAGGGTCTTGTGCAAGTGGTTAGGAACAAGAACAAAGTGAGGAGCAAGAGGAACCGATGGCAGAGGTGCATGACTACAGGTGCAGTGCAACAGGCACAAGGTTGTGACCCAGGTAGTGTCTTTCGGGGACACCAGGCCCTAAAATTGAAGTGCTTTAAAAACCTAACCACTGGCACAGGACCCTCTGAGCCATGGATGAAGGACACAGGTCAGTGAAAAGGCTAGGCCTCTCACCGACCAGTCAAGGTGTCCTTCATCCATGGTTCAAAGGGTCTTGTGCAAGTGGTTAGGAACAAGAACAAAGTGAGGAGCAAGAGGAACCGATGGCAGAGGTGCATGACTACAGGTGCAGTGCAACAGGCACAAGGTTGTGACCCAGGTAGTGTCTTTCGGGGACACCAGGCCCTAAAATTGAAGTGCTTTAAAAACCTAACCACTGGCACAGGACCCTCTGAGCCATGGGTGAAGGACACAGGTCAGTGAAAAGGCTAGGCCTCTCACCGACCAGTCAAGGTGTCCTTCATCCATGGTTCAAAGGGTCTTGTGCAAGTGGTTAGGAACAAGAACAAAGTGAGGAGCAAGAGGAACCGATGGCAGAGGTGCATGACTACAGGTGCAGTGCAACAGGCACAAGGTTGTGACCCAGGTAGTGTCTTTCGGGGACACCAGGCCCTAAAATTGAAGTGCTTTAAAAACCTAACCACTGGCACAGGACCCTCTGAGCCATGGGTGAAGGACACAGGTCAGTGAAAAGGCTAGGCCTCTCACCGACCAGTCAAGGTGTCCTTCATCCATGGTTCAAAGGGTCTTGTGCAAGTGGTTAGGAACAAGAACAAAGTGAGGAGCAAGAGGAACCGATGGCAGAGGTGCATGACTACAGGTGCAGTGCAACAGGCACAAGGTTGTGACCCAGGTAGTGTCTTTCGGGGACACCAGGCCCTAAAATTGAAGTGCTTTAAAAACCTAACCACTGGCACAGGACCCTCTGAGCCATGGGTGAAGGACACAGGTCAGTGAAAAGGCTAGGCCTCTCACCGACCAGTCAAGGTGTCCTTCATCCATGGTTCAAAGGGTCTTGTGCAAGTGGTTAGGAACAAGAACAAAGTGAGGAGCAAGAGGAACCGATGGCAGAGGTGCATGACTACAGGTGCAGTGCAACAGGCACAAGGTTGTGACCCAGGTAGTGTCTTTCGGGGACACCAGGCCCTAAAATTGAAGTGCTTTAAAAACCTAACCACTGGCACAGGACCCTCTGAGCCATGGGTGAAGGACACAGGTCAGTGAAAAGGCTAGGCCTCTCACCGACCAGTCAAGGTGTCCTTCATCCATGGTTCAAAGGGTCTTGTGCAAGTGGTTAGGAACAAGAACAAAGTGAGGAGCAAGAGGAACCGATGGCAGAGGTGCATGACTACAGGTGCAGTGCAACAGGCACAAGGTTGTGACCCAGGTAGTGTCTTTCGGGGACACCAGGCCCTAAAATTGAAGTGCTTCAAAAACCTAACCACTGGCACAGGACCCTCTGAGCCATGGGTGAAGGACACAGGTCAGTGAAAAGGCTAGGCCTCTCACCGACCAGTCAAGGTGTCCTTCATCCATGGTTCAAAGGGTCTTGTGCAAGTGGTTAGGAACAAGAACAAAGTGAGGAGCAAGAGGAACCGATGGCAGAGGTGCATGACTACAGGTGCAGTGCAACAGGCACAAGGTTGTGACCCAGGTAGTGTCTTTCGGGGACACCAGGCCCTAAAATTGAAGTGCTTTAAAAACCTAACCACTGGCACAGGACCCTCTGAGCCATGGGTGAAGGACACAGGTCAGTGAAAAGGCTAGGCCTCTCACCGACCAGTCAAGGTGTCCTTCATCCATGGTTCAAAGGGTCTTGTGCAAGTGGTTAGGAACAAGAACAAAGTGAGGAGCAAGAGGAACCGATGGCAGAGGTGCATGACTACAGGTGCAGTGCAACAGGCACAAGGTTGTGACCCAGGTAGTGTCTTTCGGGGACACCAGGCCCTAAAATTGAAGTGCTTCAAAAACCTAACCACTGGCACAGGACCCTCTGAGCCATGGGTGAAGGACACAGGTCAGTGAAAAGGCTAGGCCTCTCACCGACCAGTCAAGGTGTCCTTCATCCATGGTTCAAAGGGTCTTGTGCAAGTGGTTAGGAACAAGAACAAAGTGAGGAGCAAGAGGAACCGATGGCAGAGGTGCATGACTACAGGTGCAGTGCAACAGGCACAAGGTTGTGACCCAGGTAGTGTCTTTCGGGGACACCAGGCCCTAAAATTGAAGTGCTTCAAAAACCTAACCACTGGCACAGGACCCTCTGAGCCATGGATGAAGGACACAGGTCAGTGAAAAGGCTAGGCCTCTCACCGACCAGTGAAGGTGTCCTTCACCCATGGCTCCAAGGGTCTTGTGCAAGTGATTAGGATCAACAAAGTAAGGAACAAGAGGAATCAAAGGCACAGGTGCAGGACTACAGGTGCAGTGCAACAGGCACAAGGTTGTGACCCAGGTAGTGTCTTTCGGGGACACCAGGCCCTAAATTATTAGTGCTTCTAAAACCTAACCACTGGCACAGGACCCTCTGAGCCATGGATGAAGGACACAGGTCAGTGAAAAGGCTAGGCCTCTCACCGACCAGTGAAGGTGTCCTTCACCCATGGCTCCAAGGGTCTTGTGCAAGTGATTAGGATCAACAAAGTAAGGAACAAGAGGAATCAAAGGCACAGGTGCAGGACTACAGGTGCAGTGCAACAGGCACAAGGTTGTGACCCAGGTAGTGTCTTTCGGGGACACCAGGCCCTAAATTATTAGTGCTTCTAAAACCTAACCACTGGCACAGGACCCTCTGAGCCATGGATGAAGGACACAGGTCAGTGAAAAGGCTAGGCCTCTCACCGACCAGTGAAGGTGTCCTTCACCCATGGCTCCAAGGGTCTTGTGCAAGTGATTAGGATCAACAAAGTAAGGAACAAGAGGAATCAAAGGCACAGGTGCAGGACTACAGGTGCAGTGCAACAGGCACAAGGTTGTGACCCAGGTAGTGTCTTTCGGGGACACCAGGCCCTAAATTATTAGTGCTTCTAAAACCTAACCACTGGCACAGGACCCTCTGAGCCATGGATGAAGGACACAGGTCAGTGAAAAGGCTAGGCCTCTCACCGACCAGTGAAGGTATCCTTCACCCATGGCTCCAAGGGTCTTGTGCAAGTGATTAGGATCAACAAAGTAAGGAACAAGAGGAATCAAAGGCACAGGTGCAGGACTACAGGTGCAGTGCAACAGGCACAAGGTTGTGACCCAGGTAGTGTCTTTCGGGGACACCAGGCCCTAAAGTTCAAGTCCAGCAAAACCAAAAGTTAAAAAGCCCTGTGATGGTATCCTTCCTCCGCGGATCGGAGGTATTCAGAGGAGCATGTCCAGGAACAATTTGACTTTTTTTTTCAAATTGTATCGGCACCACTACTCGAAAAGGTGGGAGTTGCTGCCTGGAAATCTGGACTCTCTTGGGTGCTGGTCGTGGATGAGCTGGACCCTGACAGCGGTGGCCCATATTGACTGCCTCTGTAGCCGGTGTACATCTGTGATGATTGCCAGGTGGGCACCGCTGTTGGTTGTGGGGGTCTAAAAATTGGTGGTTGCAATAATGGCGTGTCCATGTGCTGTTTAATCACCTCCAGCAAATTGGAATGGCACGCCATCAGGTTTTGGGAAGGCACCTTTTCCAGATATGGTATTAGAGACATCACAGTGTGAAAACACAGGTGTGCCTGCAATTTCAGTAGTTCCTTGCTTTGTTGATGCATTTGCTGCATCATGTTCTGCAGCTGGCCCACCGACTGATGATGCTGCGCACGCAGTTGGTCGATTTCTCCTCTGTGCATCCCATGCATCATTTTAAGCTCGTCCCTGTAGTGCCCATGTACAGCGTCGAGCTCACATTGCAGTGAAGTGATGTGGGACTTGTACTGCTCCATGATGTGGCCCCTGTCCTCATCTTGCAACTGCCGGGTTATGAGAGTTTGGTGGCTCTGAAGAATCCCGAGAAGTCCGGAGACAGCCCCGGACATCTCGGACTCTGTCTCTCTCCTTGTTGGGGGGAGGGTACCTCGACGCCTCACTGGTGTGGTGGTCCTCACTGGTGGTGTGGCAGCATCTTCCCGTCCTCTGGCCTGTGTCGGGGTTGCCCTGCGCGCTGGTTGTGCTGCAGTCTCTCGGTGCTCCTCACTTTGTTCTTGTTCCCTTGGAGCTTCCATAGCGGTCGATTGTGGAGGTTCAGCTTCTTCCACACTCGGTCCTGCAACCTCAACATCCAAGCTCTCTTCTGCCAAGTCATCATCAAAGGAGAGAGTTGGGATTAAGGACTCCCTCCTCCTACTCCTCTCCTCGGGGCAATAGTTTACATCGGCGACGTCATCATCCACCAAGCTCTCCTCACTGCTGAACCGTGCCTCCTGGGTCGGTTCCTCTTGCTCCAAATTGTCTTCAGTCCTGTAGATAAAAACAATATTTATTGGTGTGCCAAACAGCATGTGGCGTCAATTCACAGAGCTAGCAAACACTAGCAATCACTTTATCAACCGTTTCTACCCAACATTTGATAAAGCTTGTGAGAAAAGTTCGCTAGCCATGGGAATTGAGGCCATAGCAATACATGGCCGAAGTCATGGTATGAGCTCTCAGTTCCTGCCCACAGTAGTGGTACTTACAGTCTAGGTTCCAGGCTTGCATTGATGAAAGACAATTGCTTGGCAAATTGGTAGTCTTTTTGTCGCCTTCCCCCGCCACTGCCACTTCGTTCGGCAAGTTTTTTCTTCCGTAGCCATTTCACGTATGCATCCCGTATATTGCGCCACCTTGTCTTGAACCTTTCTCCTGTAACGACATGAAAAATTGATTTCGATTATTTCTCTTGTAGGTACATCGCAACTGGACAAACATATACATCGCTACATGTCACATTTCGTATTGGGAAGAGCACGGTGGCAGGCATCGTCATGAGGACTTCGAGGATCCTTTGGACGCGACTGAGGGCCAGATACATGCCTGTGCCGGACACCACGAAATGGGAGGAGATCGCCCAGGGCTTCTGGACCGAGTGCAAGTTTCCTAATTGTGTTGGCGCACTGGATGGGAAACACATCCGGATTCAGAAACCCGTGGGGAGTGGCAGCCATTATTTCAACTATAAAAAATACTTCAGCATTGTTCTAATGGCAGTGGCAGATGCGGACTACAAGTTTGTGTACGTGGATGTGGGGTCGTACGGTAGTTCCAATGACTCTGGAATTTTCCAGCGTACGACCCTTTGCCGGCTGATGGAGGAAGGCAGACTGCGTCTCCCCCGTGACAGACCCTGGCCTGGGACAAGGGCACCGGCCTACCCCTATGTGTTTGTGGGGGACAAGGCCTTCGCCCTGTCCGACCATGTAATGCGTCCGTACCCAGACAGGGGACTTGATGCCAGCCAGCTACACTTCAATGCTCGGTTGAGCCGTGCAAGGAGAATGGTGGAGTGCACATTTGGGATCCTGGTGTCAAAGTGGAGGGTGTTCCACACGCCCATGCTGCTAAAACCGGGCAACGCAGTTGTCGTGGTGAAGGCAGCATGCATCCTCCACAACTTTGTGCGGCAGGAGGAAAGAGAGACTCCGGAACTTTCGAATGTGCTTCCACTAATGCCCCTGCGGAGGTATGCAACCAGGCCAAGGGTAGTGTCACTGCGGAACAGGGACCAACTGAGACTTTATTTTACCACACCACCAGGACGAGGGTGAATGTTTGGTTTTTAATATGTTTTGTTGAAATGTGTTTATTTTGGAGTTTCAAGTTTTTGAGTGATTTTAAATGTATTAATTTTTTACAATAAATTGATGTATAATAATTGGTCATTGTGTATGTTTTATGTGCACAGGTGGGGTACATCGCAGGTGGGTGGGATACATCACAGGTGGGTGGGATACATCACAGGTGGGGTACAGGTGGGTGGGATACATCACAGGTGGGGTACAGGTGGGTGGGATACATCACAGGTGGGGTACATCACAGGTGGGTGGGATACAGCACAGGTGGGGTACAGGTGGGTGGGATACATCACAGGTGGGGTAGAGGTGGGTGGGATACATCACAGGTGGGGTACAGGTGGGTGGGATACATCACAGGTGGGTGGGATACATCACAGGTGGGTGGGATACAGCACAGGCGGGGTACAGGTGGGTGGGATACATCACAGGTGGGATACATCACAGGTGGGATACATCACAGGTGGGGTAGAGGTGGGTGGGATACATCACAGGTGGGGTACAGGTGGGTGGGATACATCACAGGTGGGGTACAGGTGGGTGGGATACATCACAGGTGGGGTACAGGTGGGTGGGATACATCACAGGTGGGGTACAGGTGGGTGGGATACATCACAGGTGGGTGG
The DNA here is from genome assembly GCF_040937935.1 of Hyperolius riggenbachi. Classification (NCBI taxonomy): domain Eukaryota; kingdom Metazoa; phylum Chordata; class Amphibia; order Anura; family Hyperoliidae; genus Hyperolius; species Hyperolius riggenbachi. Next base: position 58,861,913 of record NC_090655.1, read on the forward strand.
GATACATCACAGGTGGGTGGGATACAGCACAGGTGGGGTACAGGTGGGTGGGATACATCACAGGTGGGATACATCACAGGTGGGATACATCACAGGTGGGGTAGAGGTGAGTGGGATACATCACAGGTGGGGTACAGGTGGGTGGGATACATCACAGGTGGGTGGGATACAGCACAGGTGGGGTACATCACAGGTGGGGTACAGGTGGGTGGGATACATCACAGGTGGGGTACAGGTGGGTGGGGAACAGGTGGGTGGGCAACACGTGGGTGACACAAATCCATAGCAAAAGTGGAATACATCACAAGCTTAAACCACAAGCCCCCCCAAAAAACTTCTAGTCAACATACCCTCTGTGCCTTGCTGTCTCTTGCTCAAGTTCTCAAAGTCCTCCACATACAGCTTGGCAATTTTTTTCCACAGGCCTCTGCATTTTTTGATGTTGCTGTGGTCCGCATCCCCCTTGTCCCACAGGGCTGGTACCTGCTGCACCTGTAGGATGAGGTCTTCTGATGTGTAGGGCCTCACCCCCTCGCTATCAGACAGATCCTGCTCCATATTGCTGCCAAAGAGCTCCAGCATGAAGTCACTGCTGCTCCACTCTGTGAACGCTGGTGCCATGTGGTCCCCATCCAAAATGGCCACCATACCATAGAGTCAGCATAGGAAGTGTGGTACAACATCCGGTTTTTATAGCCAGTGTGTTGTGCGCTCTCCGGTTCTCATTGGTTTCCATTGGCCGGATGCAACATTCCGGCTCCGGTCCGGATACGTCAGCCGGACCAGCCGGACCAAAAAATAGCGCATGTTGGAACGGACGCCGGAGTCCGGATCCGGTCCGGCTCCGGTCCGGACGAAACGGACGCATGTGAACGGTCGCATAGACTTTCATTGCTATGCCGTGCGTCCGTTTCGTCCGGTCCGCATGCGGTCCGGCTCCGGCACGGCTCCGGCACGGCGATTCCGGATAGCAACCGCTAATGTGAACCGGGCCTAACAACTGCACTGTCTATTTTTTTTTATTTACACATCAAATCACCTCAGCCTTGCTTGTAAACACAAGTAAACAGAGGGTGTTTCTGATAGGCAGCTAGATAGGGAAATAAATGGGAGAGGAGGAATATATTATAGATAAAAAGAACTCCCAGCATTCAACTTTTTGGCACTGTTTGGCACTAGGGCCAGTGCTCCTAAAGTAGGTGATAACTAGAAACCATAACAGCAGACAAAGTTTTGCAAGTTTTGAAACAGGATTAGCATCTTTATCACTTAATACACTCAGACCAGTTGCTGTTGAAATTTGATTTTTATGGTGACAATACCGCTTTAAGCAATACCAGTTGCCTGGCTGTCATGCTCATCCTCTGCCTCCTAATACCGTTAGCCATAGACACTGAACAAGCATATGCTGATCAGGTGTTTTTGACATTATTGCCAGATCTGACAAGATCAGCCCCATGCTTGTTTCTGGTGTGATTCATACACTACTGCCGCCAAATAGATCAGCAGGGCTGCCAGGCAACTGTTATTGTTTAAAAGGAAATAAATATGGCAGCCTCCATATACTTCTGACTTCAGTTGTCCTCTAAATATGTAGCATGGATGCTAACACATAAGCAATATCTCAGCCGGATCATTAAAGTGATCCTTAAGCCAAAAATATCAGTTTTACTCACCTGGGGCTTCTACCAGCCTCCTGCAGCTGTCTGGTGCCTTCGCAGTCATGATTGGATCCTCCTGATCCCGCCGCCAGCTACTCTCATTTTCGTCTGACAGACTTACTGCTCCTGGCCACGCTTCTCGTTCTAAATGTTCCCATCCTCAATAGCACCCCGCGCAGGTGCAGGACGCTATTGCGGACAGGAACGTGTAGAAGGCTACTCGTGGCCAGGCCTTTTGTTTAGGCTTAAAGAGAATCTGTACTGTAAAATTCTTACAATAAAAAGTAGAGATGGGACGACTAATCCGGCGAATCCACGAATCCCTCGAATATTGGGAAATATTCGAGATTCGTGGATTCGAATCCCGACGCCATTTTCCACTTTACGAATCCGCCGAATCCCGACGCTGCATCGCCGCGCATCCGCCGCTCGCACTCGTCCTCCTCCGACCCGCGCCTCCTCCGCCCGGCCGCCCGCATACTTTGTATCAACTCACCCGTCCAGTGGAGCGCAGACAGAGCGGCAGACCTCTCGCTGACTTCCTGGTTCCCTCTAGTGACGGCTTTTACAATGACGTCATCAGTAAAAGCCGGTCCGGCCACTAGAGGGAACCGAGAAGTAAGGACGAGGTCTGCCGCTCTGTCTGCGCTCCACTGGACATGTGAGTTGATACTTATGCAGGGGTGAGCGAGGAGGCACGGGGGACGGAGGAGGCCATGGGGGTGAGCGGAGGAGGCACGGGGGGGGGGGGGGGGGGTAGCGACACCTACCTACCTACCACTTTACCTACCTACCTGCCACTATACCTACCTAAAGGCCGCCTATACGTACCTACCTACCTACCGGGCACTATACCTACCTACCTACAGGCCCCTATACCTACCTAAAGGCCCCCTATACTACCTACCTACCACTATACCTACCTACCTACAGGCCCCTATACCTACCTAAAGGCCCCCTATATGTACCTACCTACATAAAGGCCCCTATACCTACCTAAAGGCCCCCTATACGTGCCTACCTACCTAAAGGCCCCTATACCTACCTACCTAAAGGCCCCTATACCTACCTACCTACATACCTACCTATACTTAAGGCCTTGTACCCTGCTACCTATACTGAAGGTCCCTTTAACTACCTACCTACCTACAGGACACTATACCTACCTACCTACCGGCCACTATACCTACCTACCTACCTACAGGCCACTATACCTACCTAAAGGCCCCCTATACGTACCTACCTACCTACCTACCTAAAGGCCCCTATACCTACCTACCTACCTACCTAAAGGCCCCTATACTTACCTACCTACCTACCTACCTAAAGGCCCCTATACCTACCTACAGGCCTCTATACCTACCTACCTAAAGGCCCCCTATATGTGCCTACCTACCTAAAGACCCCTATACCTACCTACCTAAAGGCCCCTATACCTACCTACCTACATACCTACCTATACTTAAGGCCCTATACCCTGCTACATATACTGAAGGTCCCTTTAACTACCTACCTACCTACAGGACACTATACCTACCTACCTACCGGCCACTATACTTACCTACCTACCTACATGCCACTATACCTACCTAAAGGCCCCCTATACGTACCTACCTACCTACCTAAAGGCCCCTATACCTACCTACCTAAAGGCCCCTATACCTACCTACCTACATACCTACCTATACTTAAGGCCCTATACCCTGCTACCTATACTGAAGGTCCCTTTACCTACCTAAAGGCCCCTATACCTACCTACATTTAAGGCCTCTATATACCCTGTTACCTACACTGAAGGCCCTATACCCTGCTACCTATACTGAAGGTCCCTTTACCTACCTAAAGGCCCCTATACCTACCTACATACCTACCTATACTTAAGGCCTCTATATACCCTGCTACCTATACTGAAGGCCCATATACCCTGCTACCTATACTGAAGGCCCCTATACCCTGCTACCTATACTGAAGGCCCATATACCCTGCTACCTATACTGAAGGCCCATATACCCTGCTACCTATACTGAAGGCCCATATACCCTGCTACCTATACTGAAGGCCCATATACCCTGCTACCTATACTGAAGGCCCATATACCCTGCTACCTATACTGAAGGCCCATATACCTTGCTACCTATACTGAAGGCCTATATACCCTGCTACCTATACTGAAGGCACATATACCCTGCTATCTATACTGAAGGCCCCTATACCCTGCTACCTATACTGAAGGCCCATATACCCTGCTACCTATACTGAAGGCCCATATACCCTGCTACCTATACTGAAGGCACATATACCCTGCTACCTATACTGAAGGCCTATATACCCTGCTACCTATACTGAAGGCCCATATACCTTTCTACCTATACTGAAGGCCCATATACCTTGCTACCTATACTGAAAGCTACCAATATTGAAGGCACCCATACCTAGCTAGCTATACTGAAGGCACCTTTACCTCGCTACCTATACTGCAGGCAACTATACCACGGATCGCACAATTCGTATGTGCAGGATTCGTTAGATTCGGGATTCGAAAGGTTCGAGATATTCGAGAACCTTTTTAGATTCGGATCCGGATTCGGATTCGAAGAAATTGTGGATTCGTCCCATCCCTAATAAAAAGCATACAATTCTATTGTTCTCCTGGGCCCCTCTGTGCTGTTTCTGCCACTCCCTGCTGCAATCCTGGTTTGTAATTGCCATTTTTATGCAGTGTTTACAAACAAAAGACATACCAAGTGATACGCTGAGAGGAGCTCAGTGTGTGCAGGGCCGGTTCATGTAACAATTGTGCCTTACGGCAAAATTAGCCTGGGGGCCCCCTAAACAACACCCCCACGACCAAAAAGCGTCATTAAGGGCCCTTTGTTGTAGCCAAATTTCCCTCCTGGGCCCCTAAACTGGCTGCTGACCCTCCCCTAATCACCTCCCAACTTAACTGTGCTCCCTGGGGCCCTGTGGAGCAACAGTTAAGATGTGGGAGGGACACCTTGGGGGCCCCTACAGGGTCTGGGGCCCTGGGCCAATTGCCCATTTTTTCCTATGGTAGCTCCAGCCCTGAGTGTGTGAGTCATACAGAGTGTGCATGGGGCCTGGAGAGGGTGTGTATAGCTTCTATCCAATCACAATCAGCACACCACATTCCAGCTTGACTGCCTCAGCCCGACAGACCCGACAGAGGAGAGAAGATTAGATCATATAACAGAGATAATACAGCCACTGTGCAAGTAGGAAAGGCTGCAGTTAGACAGAGCACATTAGAACAGGTATAGGAACTTATAGGATAGAAGAAATAAGGATGAAAATTTTGTTACAGAGTCTCTTTAAAGATCCCTTTAATTAGAGTGACCAGACGTCCCGGATTGCCCCGGACGCGTCCCGGATTCGGGGTCCGCTGTCCCAGGCTGCATGAGGTCCCGGGAAACGTCCCGCTTTTAGCAGCGGGATGTCCCGGCCTCGGGACTCTGGCAACTGTTTCTGCATGAACTGGCAGCGGCGTCTAAAGACGCCATGCCAGTTCATTGCCTGCAGCCCCGCTCCAGCCTCCTTAGTCTTCTGGTGTCTGTTCCGACACCGGCAGGCGTGCAGGGCTACGGCAAGATGGCTGCCGAAGCCCTGTACTGGAGACTATTTGTGTCTCCAGTACAGGGCTTCGGGCGCCATCTTGCCGTAGCCCTGTCAGCGTGGGAGACAGGAGCAGGAGCAAGATGAAGATGGTCCCGGGAGGCCGGAGACTTTTGCCAGGTGAGTAAATGCTTTCTTTTCCAGGTGAAATGTTGCTCCCATTGCATTTATTTTCTGGTGAAATGTTTCTGACATTGGCTATCATTCATAACAGCTGACTTTACCGAACACTCAGCAAGTTCGGCATTCATAAAGCCTCTTTCCGTATGAAAAACTGACACTACCGAGCAGAGTGATAAATCACTGCGGTGATTTTCGTAAAAAAAATTAACAAAATGGTAATTCATAAAGATTACCGCATGCGGTATGAGGACGGGAAATACCGCTCTCTCTGATGTGGCGATAACAATGTAAAGTTAATAGAGACACAGACCTCCCAGGCAGCTGCAGTAGAGCGGGACACAGGGAAATGTGTCAACTCGGCAGCTTCCTGTGTCTCCGCAAGCCTACCGACAGCCTAGTTTGGGAAATCTCTGCAGTGCTATCGCACCTGAACACTTTTTTATGAATGCCCACCCAGAAGTCTAAAATACCGGCAGCGGTGTTTTCCCGCACTGATTCTCCTTACCGACAGCTCTTTTATGAATGATACCCAATGTGTTTATTTTGTACTGACATGTTTGCCCGCATTGCGTTTATTTTGTACTGACATGTTTGACTGCATTGCATTTATTTTGTACTGACATGTTTGCCCACATTGCGTTTATTTTGTACTGACAGGTTTGCCTGCATTGCTACCATTGCGTTTATTTTCTGGTGAAATGTTTCTCACATTGCGTTTATTTTGTACTGACATGTTTGCCTGCATTGCGTTTATTTTGTACTGACATGTTTGCCCGCATTGCTCCCATTGTGTTTATTTTCTGGTGAAATGTTTCTCACATTGTTTTTATTTTGTACTGACATGTTTGCCCGCATTGCTCCCATTGCGTTTATTTTCTGGTGAAATGTTTCTCACATTGCGTTTATTTTGTACTGACATGTTTGCCCGCATTGCGTTTATTTTGTACTGACATGTTTGCCCGCATTGCTCCCATTGCGTTTATTTTGTACTGACATGTTTGCCCGCATTGCGTTTATTTTGTACTGACATGTTTGCCTGCATTGAGTTTATTTTGTACTGACATGTTTGCCCGCATTGCGTTTATTTTGTACTGACATGTTTGCCCACATTGCTCCCATTGCGTTTATTTTCTGGTGAAATGTTTCTCACATTGCGTTTATTTTGTACTGACATGTTTGCCCGCATTGCGTTTATTTTGTACTGACATGTTTGCCCGCATTGCGTTTATTTTGTACTGACACGTTGCCCGCATTGCGTTTATTTTGTACTGACACGTTGCCCGCATTGCGTTTATTCTGTGCTGACATGTTGCCCATTGCGTTTATTTTCTGGTGTCTGGGGTAACTGTTACTGCATTTATTATTTAATGGTCATAGATGGCTATGTTTGCTACTTTGTGGTTACGGTATACTATTAGCATCACACAGTTTCTGCACACCCACGATGCGAAGTCCCGTTTGACCACAGCATGGAGTAAACACTGCTTTCTTATGCCTCGCTGTTACATCATTACGTTAGCTCCACCCATACAATGTCATGGCCACCCCCATTTTTCACCACGGCGCCCCCCACCCCCAGTCTTTGTCGTTGCGCGCTCCTCAGTCCCCCCACTTTTCAGTGCTGCGCGCCCCGTCCCAGGTTGGACCCACAAAAATCTGGTCACTCTACTTTAATGATCTGGCAACTGGCGGCCAACTCCATTGCTTATGTGTTAGCATCCATGCTGCATTTTTTCGAGGCTTGTCTCTTTAAGTGACCTTGGCAGTCCAGGAGGGGCATCAGCAAGGCTGCACACATGCTAGATTCTTGGCTGAGATGGCCCTTACTGGCCACCTTAGAACAATCTTACAGCATGTGTGTACCGGGCTTTAGGCTGACCACCAGGGCCGTGCAGAGGATCCTCAATCGGGTGGTGCTCAAATTTGAAATCAATAAATCATGCTATACTGTGTATGTAATACCCCCTCTCCAGAAAGCATAAGGCAGTCTTAATCCCCCCCCCCCCCCACACACACACACACACCTACCTTTATAGCAGTATTTATAGAGTCTCCAACTCTTTTGGCGCCACTACCCTCAAATCAGCACCGATACACGGACTCACCTTTCATTACTGGGACCTCTGTCCCTCTTGATCAGCACCCAAGCTTCTTTTCAGGCAAAGAAGAAGTGATTACCAATATGCAGTGGTTGCTAAGCATTAGTAGATGCAAAGCTGCAGTAAGTGCCAAGGTGCAGTGGGTGCCCAGATGCAGTAGATGGTAAGATGCAAAGGTTCACTTTTTGCCAAGTTGCAGTGGGTGCTGAAATGGCAAAGTACAGTCTGTCTCAAGCTGCTGTGGGTACCAAGGTCCAGTTTGTATTGGGTTTTTATTTGCAGTGGGTGCTATGCAGTATTGGGTGCTGAATGAGTAGCAGATGGTGATAAACAACAGTGGGTGTCATATGAGCGCTAATTGGTACAGGGAGCCATGTGAGTGTTGGACATGAGTGAGTAGGGAGTGCCATGTGTGATCTGGATGTGTGCCATGAGAGATTACTGAGTCTCATATGGGTTAGGACCAAGGATGGGTACTGGATGCTATTTGGGTGCTGGCCATGGACGGGTACTAGGTGCATATAATGGCTTTGGAACTTGGTGATATGTGAGTACTGTTCCATGTGGGTGTTGATTATGGGGGTATGTGGGTCTTAGGTGCAAATACTGAGTGCCAAATGGGTACCAGGAGTGAGTACATGGTGACATATGGGTGATAGGTGCTGGCTAGTGGGGTATTTGTTGGCATGTGGATGCTAAAAGCAGATGCTGGGTGCCATGTGGGTTCTGGGTGCTGGCACAGGGTGTCATGTGGATTCTAGCTGTATGGGTGTGTATCAACCATCATGTAGGTGTTGATTGCAGGTACTCAGTCCCTTGTAAGTTCTGGGTGCAAGTACTGGATGTACTATGTGAGTGCTTGGTGTTTGTGCTGGGCACTAAGTGGAGGCTTAGTGTAACTGGAACTACTGCAGATGAAGCATGTGGGTGTTGGGTGCAGGTACTGGGTATCACATAGGTGTGAATGCTTGGTGCCATGCATGCACTGGGTGCTAGCTATGGGTGGGCATTGTGTGTTAAGTGGGTTCTGAATGCAGGTACTTTGGGTGCTAGTACTAGTTATGTGAGTGCAGATAGTGGGTGCCATGTGGAGGCTGTGTGTGCAGGTGTGAGTAGTGAGTGTCATGTTGGGGCTGAGTGCAAGTACTGTGCCATGTGGGTGTGAGTACTGGGTGCCAGCTATAGCATGAAAGGGTGCAGGTACTGGGTGTCATGTGGCTGTGTGATGCAAGTACTAAGTGCCATATGGGGGCCAGATGTGAGTATTGGGTGCAGGGTGCTTGGTGCAAGTACTGGGTGCTTGGTATAGTTGGGGTTACTGGTTGAGTGTAATGTGGGTGCTGAATATTGGTGGGATTGTTGTGGGTGCAGGGGGTGGGGGTAGTGTTGGGCGAACAGTGTTCGCCACTGTTCAGGTTCTGCAGAACATCACCCTGTTCGGGTGATGTTCGAGTTCGGCCGAACACCTGATGGTGTTCGGCCAAACTGTTCGGCCGTATGGCCGAACTAAGAGCGCATTGTCGAATGTTACCCGAACGTTCGGCTAGCGCTGTGATTGGCCGAACGGGTCACGTGTAGTGTTGGGCGAACATCTAGATGTTCGGGTTCGGGCCGAACATGGCCGCGATGTTCGGGTGTTCGAGCCGAACTCCGAACATAATGGAAGTCAATGGGGACCCGAACTTTCGTGCTTTGTAAAGTCTCCTTACATGCTACATACCCCAAATTTACAGGGTATGTGCACATTGGGAGTGGGTACAAGAGGAAAAAAACATTTAGCAAAAAGAGCTTATAGTTTTTGAGAAAATCGATTTTAAAATTTCAAAGGGAAAACTGTCTTTTAAATGCGGGAAATGTCTGTTTTCTTTGCACAGGTAACATGCTTTTTGTCGGCATGCAGTCATAAATGTAATACATATAAGAGGTTCCAGGAAAAGGGACCGGTAACGCTAACCCAGCAGCAGCACACGTGATGGAACAGGAGGAGGGTGGCGCAGGAGGAGAAGGACACGCTTTGAGACACAACAACCCAGGCCTTGCATGAGGACAAGAAGCGTGCGGATAGCAATTTGCATTTTGTCGCCATGCAGTCATAAATGTAATACAGATGAGAGGTTCAATAAACAGGGACCGGAAACGCTAACCGATCACAGATGTTCATTGTTCATGTTACTTGGTTGGGGTCCGGGAGTGTTGCGTAGTCGTTTCCAATCCAGGATTGATTCATTTTAATTTGAGTCAGACGGTCTGCATTTTCTGTGGAGAGGCGGATACGCCGATCTGTGTCGATGCCTCCGGCAGCACTGAAACAGCGTTCCGACATAACGCTGGCTGCCGGGCAAGCCAGCACCTCTATTGCGTACATTGCCAGTTTGTGCCAGGTGTCTAGCTTCGATACCCAATAGTTGAAGGGTGCAGATGGATTGTTCAACACAGCTATGCCATCTGACATGTACTCCTTGACCATCTTCTCCAGGCGATCGGTGTTGGAGGTGGATCTGCACGCTTGCTGTTCTGTGTGCTGCTGCATGGGTGTCAGAAAATTTTCCCACTCCAAGGACACTGCCGATACCATTCCCTTTTGGGCACTAGCTGCGGCTTGTGTTGTTTGCTGCCCTCCTGGTCGTCCTGGGTTTGCGGAAGTCAGTCTGTCGGCGTACAACTGGCTAGAGGAGGGGGAGGATGTCAATCTCCTCTCTAAAGTCTCCACAAGGGCCTGCTGGTATTCTTCCATTTTGACCTGTCTGACTCTTTCTTCAAGCAGTTTTGGAACATTGTGTTTGTACCGTGGATCCAGAAGGGTATAAACCCAGTAATTGGTGTTGTCCAGAATGCGCACAATGCGTGGGTCGCGTTCAATGCAGTCCTAGGCCGAAGAGGTCATAGCCTAGGGTCACAAAAACCTGTTTATTTGGGCTATTTCAATGGTAGTGATGCTGACGTACATAAATCTCAGCCATGGCCGTTAGCAACGTCTGAATTTCACGAAATGTCTCATGCAGGTAGAAGACATATTGTTAGACTTGGATTTCAAAGATGGGGTCCCTACATCTCTGCAAACCAGAGTTACAGGGGTCCAAAATTGGTAAAATCCCCCATAGGCTCTCATTGCCTCCCTATTTCACTTTCCAAAATCTCACATCTTTTCAAAGGGCAATTGCTCAGCAGTGGCAAATTTTCTAGCATTGTAGGGACCCTTAGGGGGATCATGACTGGTGAGTTTTGCCACTGCTGAGCCATTGCCCTTTGAAATGGTGTGAGATTTTAGAACGGTAAATAGTAGGCCCAATGAAAGCCTATGGGGGATTTTACTAATTTTGGAGCCCTGTAACTCTGGTTTGCAGAGATATAGAGACCCCATCTTTGGAATCCAAGTCTAACAATATGTCTTCTACCTGCATGAGACATTTCGTGAGATTCAGACGTTGCTAACGGCCATGGCTGAGATTTATGTACGTCAGCATCACTACCATTGAAATAGCCCAAATAAACAGGTTTTTGTGACCCTAGGCTATGACCTCTTCGGCCTAGGGGCCCGAAACTCACCAGTCATGTTCCCCCTAAGGGTCCCTACAATGCTAGGAATTTTGCCACTGCTGAGCAATTGCCCTTTGAAAAGATGTGAGATTTTGCAAAGTGAAATAGGGAGGCAATGAAAGCCTATGGGGGATTTTACCAATTTTGGACCCCTGTAACTCTGGTTTGCAGAGATGTAGGGACCCCATCTTTGGAATCCAAGTCTAACAATATGTCTTCTACCTGCATGAGACATTTCGTGAAATTCAGACGTTGCTAACGGCCATGGCTGAGATTTATGTACGTCAGCATCACTACCATTGAAATAGCCCAAATAAACAGGTTTTTGTGACCCTAGGCTATGACCTCTTCGGCCTAGGACTGCATTGAACGCGACCCACGCATTGTGCGCATTCTGGACAACACCAATTACTGGGTTTATACCCTTCTGGATCCACGGTACAAACACAATGTTCCAAAACTGCTTGAAGAAAGAGTCAGACAGGTCAAAATGGAAGAATACCAGCAGGCCCTTGTGGAGACTTTAGAGAGGAGATTGACATCCTCCCCCTCCTCTAGCCAGTTGTACGCCGACAGACTGACTTCCGCAAACCCAGGACGACCAGGAGGGCAGCAAACAACACAAGCCGCAGCTAGTGCCCAAAAGGGAATGGTATCGGCAGTGTCCTTGGAGTGGGAAAATTTTCTGACACCCATGCAGCAGCACACAGAACAGCAAGCGTGCAGATCCACCTCCAACACCGATCACCTGGAGAAGATGGTCAAGGACTACATGTCAGATGGCATAGCTGTGTTGAACAATCCATCTGCACCCTTCAACTATTGGGTATCGAAGCTAGACACCTGGCACAAACTGGCAATGTACGCAATAGAGGTGCTGGCTTGCCCGGCAGCCAGCGTTATGTCGGAACGCTGTTTCAGTGCTGCCGGAGGCATCGTCACAGATCGGCGTATCCGCCTCTCCACAGAAAATGCAGACCGTCTGACTCAAATTAAAATGAATCAATCCTGGATTGGAAACGACTACGCAACACTCCCGGACCCCAACCAAGTAACATGAACAATGAACATCTGTGATTGGTTAGCGTTTCCGGTCCCTGTTTATTGAACCTCTCATCTGTATTACATTTATGACTGCATGGCGACAAAATGCAAATTGCTATCCGCACGCTTCTTGTCCTTATGCAAGGCCTGGGTTGTTGTGTCTCAAAGCGTGGCCTTCTCCTCCTGCGCCACCCTCCTCCTGTTCCATCACATGTGCTGCTGCTGGGTTAGCGTTACCGGTCCCTTTTCCTGGAACCTCTTATATGTATTACATTTATGACTGCATGCCGACAAAAAGCATGTTACCTGTGCAAAGAAAACAGACATTTCCCGCATTTAAAAGACAGTTTTCCCTTTGAAACTTTAAAATCGATTTTCTGAAAAACTATAAGCTCTTTTTGCTAAAAAAATTTTCCTCTTGTACCCACTTCCAAGGTGCACATACCCTGCAAATTTGGGGTATGTAGCATGTAAGGAAGCTTTACAAAGCACGAAAGTTCGGGTCCCCATTGACTTCCATTATGTTCGGAGTTAGGGTCGAACACCCGAACATCGCGGCGATGTTCGGCGAACGTTCGCGAACCCGAACATCTAGGTGTTCGCCCAACACTAGGTGGGGGATTACTGTGGGTACTGCTATAAATGGCATAGTTGCTGCTAGGGGAGGTAGAGGTCAGTGTGGTTGCTGGGGGAGGTAGTGCTCAGTGCGGGTGCTGGGGGAAGGGTAGGTCACTGTGGGTGCTGGGGGGAGTAACTGTGGGTGCTGTGGAAGGTAGAGGTCAGTATGGGTGCTGGAGGAAAGGGAGGTCACTGTGGGTCCTTTGGGGGAGGTCACTGTGGGTCTTGGGGGAGGTAGATGTCATTGTGGGTGCTGGAGGAAGGGGAGGTCACTATGGATGCTGCTGTGAATGGCATAGTTGCTGCAAAGGGAGGTAGAGGTCAGTGTGGGTGCTGGGGGAAGGGTAGGTCACTGTGGAGGTCACTGTGGGTGCTGAGAGATGCCAGTGTGGTTAATGGAGGAGGGAGTGGATGCTGGGTGTTGGGAGAGGCCATTGTGGGCGCTGGCAATAGGAAAGAGAGGTCACTGTAGGTGCTGCTTTTGGGATGGGAGGTCCCTGTGGGTGCTGCAGGGGACAGGAGGGTAGCCACTGGGGGAGGGAAAGATCACTGTGGGTGATGGGGGAGGAATAGGTCAGTGTGGGGGCTGGGGTAGGCAGGATCACTGCTAGAGGTGGGGAGGGAGAGGTCACTGTGGGTGCTAGATGGAGGGAAAGGTCACTGTGGGTGCTGGGTAAGGGAGAGGTCACTGTGGGTGCTAGGTGGAGGAAGAGGTCACTGTGGGTGCTGGGTGGAGGGAGAGGTCACTGTGGGTGCTGGGTGGAGGGAGAGGTCACTGGGTGCTGGGGGAGGTAGAGGTCAGTATCGGTCCTAGGTGGAGGGAGAGGTCAGTATGCCACACTAGGATTCCTGTCTGGGCCTCTTCACTTGAAAGTGTCCCGGATGGGGGCGGAGCTTCCCGAGGGTGGGCGGGGCTTATCACGGTAGGGGCGGACCTTATTTTGTGCAGGGAGAGGGGCCTTTTTTGAAGGTTTTTAAAAGGGAGGGGTGCCTGGGCACCCAGAGCACCCCCCTCAGCAAGTGCCTGCTGACCACACCTTATAGAAGGATTTGGTTGTCAGGATTTGCAGGCCTTCTCCTCCTAGCGTGAGTGCAGAGTGCCCACGGAATGAAACCAAGCCATTATGCAGACAGATTTTGGTGCTCTTAGTGGCTGTATTTAAAAACGCCTTTGATTATTTTTTATTGAATACAGTAGTGCTGGACAGAATAGCGGTTTTAGTTGTTTTTTCCAAAAGATAATATCTTCTCGGATGAAATCTCTTTCTAGCACCTCTGAACAGAAGCTGCCACACTTCAGCATAAAATGAAGTTCAGCTGGGAGGTGACAAGTGAGAGATAGAAGTGACATGTGACAATGGAGAAGACACTGCAGAGTGATGTGTAGACAATGAGAACTGACAGATGTGTCAGATGTGTAATGAGAACAGTGAAAGGGCCCCTTCCTATCCTTACATCTCAAAGTTTTAGAGTCCTTAAAAGCAAAATGTAAAAATTAGACTCTGCTCACTAATACAATATACTGTACTTGCATGGCTGAATTCAGCACCAATTTAACCACTTGAGGACCGCGGTGTTAAAAGCCCCTAAAGACCAGGCCATTTTTACAGAACTAGGCCACTGCAGCTTTAAGGCCTCGCTGCAGAGCTGCACAACTCAGCACACAAATGATCCCCCCCCTTTTCTCCCCACCAACGGAGCTTTCTGTTGGTGGGGTCAGATTGCTTCCAGGTGTGTTTGTTTATTTTTTTATAAATATTTATTGTATTTTTTTTTTTTTATTAAATTTCCCTATTTTTTTTTTAATGATTTTTATATCCCTTCAGCCTATCACCGCTTCATTGTCCCCAGGGGGACGTGTCACACGGCTGTCCCCAGTACAGCACTGCCTTAGACCAGAGCGCTGTACATACTTACATACAATCGCCGCTGGAAAGCTGAAGGCGGAGCAGAGTTCTGTCATCAGAGCGGAGATGTGCGCAAACCACTCCCCTGCAATCCCCATTCCAGGCCATTCACACCAATCGGCGTGGAGTGGTCCTGGAGCTGCCGCCGCGTTCATGCAACTGGTGTGGAGCGGTCGGCAAGTAGTTAACATATAAGCTGTAAATCCTGTTGCTTACAATAAGAAATGATTCATCACTTTTCTCTGTAGTCAGGGGTGTGCTAATGTGCTGATAAGATATGCACAGGGATGTAAAAGGAGTACAAACTGTCCATTTCCAACAAGAGAGAAGGGAGAAAACACAACAAAAGCAGTGGGAACTTGATGAAAGCATATTTATAAGGCACAGATTATGGTTAGTTTACTATCAATATGGGCAGAGAGTAACAGCTCATATTGCACATCAGGGCCGTTTCTTGGGCAGTGCGGGCAGGGTGATCGCCCTGGGTGCAGGCCAGAAAGTAGAAGAAGGGGGGCGCAGGCAGAAGGACATAACCGCTAGGGAGCTGGTGACACGCGGTACAGCCAAATGGTAGAAGGAAGATGATTACCAGCGCGATCACCTTCATTGACTCCTCCTGGGATGCTTGCGTCAGTGTCATCATCACGTCACCACCGCGTGATGACACCTGATGCCCTGTAGCAGTACTGCAGGCTGTCGTGCTCATGGAGGAGTTGGATTTTTCGGGCTCTCTTCGCCTGTGTGTTTTCCTGGTCCCTGCTTCCTCCTGGATAAACAGCTGGTTACTAGGCAGATCTACATGTGACCTGTGGCTGTGCGACTGTCCCTAAAGAGTAAGGGGTCGCAAGTCCACGGGGGTGGGGGGGGGGGTGCAATTTTTACACCCTCACCCTGGGTGCAATTTAGCCTAGAAACTGCCTTGTTGAACATATACTGGAGTCGACAGGCCAGCATGGCATTAGTGTTCAGGACATGTTAAGGAGGGATTGTCAAACAAAAAATCAAATTCCATTTACCCACTGCTCTGTGTTCATTATGCAGCCTGCTACCTTACCATGCATTGCAGGTACTCCAATCTATTCAGAAATGTTTCTGCTGTAATAAATCTTCTCAGTCAGCCTGGCCTTTCTGATTGGCTGAGGGGAGTTCAGTGAACTGCTGAAATCTGATCTACGCTATGCTCACATGTGTTTACAAAACAAGCTAGTTATGACAGTGCAGAACAAAAAGTAAGGGAGGAAATTACATCAGGATTGGCCTCAGTTGCGGGTCTGCGTATGGGCAGAACAGCCAACTGTCATGACTGAGCCAGTTTACCAGGACCGATACCACATGAATGGAGACTCAGGAAAATGGCGAGGGACCAGGGGGTGCAGAGGTAGCAACCGCATCAGGGCCCTTGGGCAAGAGGGGCCCCGAAGGGCCCTCCCTCAACTGTAGTATTAGCTCTCTATTGGTCCTGTGCTCATAGTGATCCCTTCTATAGATGCTTTGAATAGTGGTAATCATTAACAAACGGCTCCCTATCCCCTTCTTGCACCTCTGACACTGTAGTTGCCATTGGCAGGTTTTGGTGCGACGCATCAGTTGTTATGTATAGAGGAACACTTCGATGCTCATGGGGCTGAAGGAAAACCCAGGTAAGTATAAAATCTTTTGAAACAGATTGATGCTGCCTCCTGAATCAGGTTTAAAACTACAGTTCCCATCATCCCGAGTGTTGACTGTTAAATACCTGATTCTCCTGAAAAAATGTCAAAGGGCAATCATGAACTGACTGAGTAGGGTGTCGTGTGGGCAAGGTGTGCGGGAATAAAACATGAAAATGCAGAATCCTGATTGCCGGTGTCAGTATGTAGTTCTGCTGTCCATCAGGTGGCCACAGTGAGGCTTAAATCATAGAAGTTGTTATCTCAAACCAGGAAGAGTGATCATATTGGTAAAGCAGGATGGTCAGCCATATAATCAAATTCCATTTACTCACTGCTCTGTGTTTATTATGTAGTCTACATCCTAGCCCTGCATTACAATATAATCATACATGTTTCTGCTGTAATGAATCTCATCTCACGCAGCCTGGCTCTATTCTGAAACATTGCTGGGGAGAGGGAAGCTTTTATCTCTCCTCCCACATTCCCGCTCCTCACTGATTCGCTGAGGGTAGTTAAGTGTTATATGAGGCTGAGAAGGGAAATACACCTCACCCCTCTACAGAAGCTGCATAGATGCAATCTATGCTGTAATCACGTGTTTACAAAGCAAGCTAGATATGACAGTGCAGTTTCTACAGAGCTCAGTGGAGAGGAGAGCTGGCAATGCATACACCATTTCAGGCAGGAGTGAAAAAAAAGCATAAGGGAGACAATGACATCAGAATTGGCGTCAGTCAGAGGCAGTAAAGATGGAAAATGCCTGGATCAGTTTTCTCTTTATTTAATATATAAAATTGACTGAAATCAAAATGAGGACAGTACAATACATATGTTATGTAAGTAGAACAAGTATTGCTGTCCCTGCTGCTTTAACCTCCTGGGTGATACAATAATATCGCCAGGGGGCGGCGCAGCACATTTTTTATTTTATTTTTTTAATCATGTAGCTAGCCTAGCACTAGCTACATGGTAACCGCTGTGCAGCGGCATCCCCCCACCGTTCAGAACGGGATTCACTGTTTGGCTTCCCCCGTCGCCATGGCGACGATCGTGATGACGTCAGAGGGAGTCCCGATCCACCCCTTAGCGCTGCCTGGCACTGATTGGCCAGGCTGCGCACGAGGTCTGGGGGGGGCGGCGCGGCATGGAGGGTAGCGGCAAATCAGCGCGGAGCGGCGGCGATCGGTATATACACGCAGCTAGCAAAGTGCTAGCTGCGTGTAACAAAAAAAATTATGCAAATCGGCCCACCAGGGCCTGAGAAATCCTCTGTGGCGGCTTACTCCGAGCTCAGCTCGGGATTATCGCCCAGAGGGTTAAGAACCTTGTGCAGGAAATAGAGAAGACAGATCTTCAACAACATCTTCATTTAGCTTTACACATATTTTGATCCAGTGTTTTTTTTTTCAACATTTTGCCTAGAGTTCTTCCTTAAAGTGGACCTGAACTCAGAACATCCTCTCTGCTCTAAAGGATACACAACGGTATAATAAACTTTAAACAAAAAACATTTCTCTATTACAGTTGATACAAATCTAAAATAAATCTGCACAGTTTCGACTTCCTGATTCATGGAAGAAGACATATTGTCTAAAGCCTGTGCTTTCAAATGGGCGTATCTGCTCATATGCCATAGGCAGACATGTGACACAGGGGAGAAATCAAATTACAATTGGAGATTAGACACAGAAGAGTGGGAATTCTACAGCCTAAACTCTGTACATACATACAGGGTGCATTTCTCTATGTTTTCCTTCTGTCCTGTGCAAGAGTTCGGCTCCACTTTAAAGTACAAAAACAATCCCAGGGTAGTACAACTTCCCTATAACATCAGTTCCAGAATGAATATCAAGGTTGCTGCAAAAAGACAAGCCCTCTTTAAATCCAGTTGACGCTGCAGACAATAAACAAGGCTTAGATGATTTGCCTGAACACATCAACATAATCCAACACTAATTTAATAACACGGGAAGGTAGCCGTGGGCCTTGTCTCGGTCAATATTATCCTGTGGAGGGATTGGAGCGCTGGGAAGCCGAGACGAAAGAGAATTAAAGCAGCACAAAAGTGATAAACAGAATCACACTCTCTGTTTATATCCGCAATTAGCCTCTAATTGTTCCTTGTTTGAGAAATCACTCAGGGGACCCCCAGTGGGAGACAGGAGGCGGCAGCGGCGAGCGAGAGACGGGCTCCGGAGCTGACGAGATTCATCAGATGAGATAGCAGCATGTGATCGGGCAGGGCAAGAATTTCAATAAACTGCTAAGCTGCATAATAAAATATCTCCAGGCAACCGAGGCTGGTGCCTGGGTCACAGCGCTGCATGACCCAGGCACCAGCCTCGGCTGGTGGGTTAAATGAACCGCGATGGAACTATGACAGAGATTCATAGATGGGAATAGGATTCAGAGCGTTCCAGAAAGACATAGAAATATCAGGGTGATGATGCAAAGCAACATCCTACATAAATCAGGCAGTTGAAAGGACTGGTTAGCACACCGGCTTTTCAAAAAGCAAATTGTATTCTTATTCTTCAATTGACGTGTCAAAACACCATAACATTGGCAATTTCAGTGCAGACATACATGTTGTATATCTGCACTGTTCTGAGGAAGGGCTCCCTGCATGGCCCCGAAACACTTGTCAACATTATGGTGTTTTGACACATGAATTGAAGAATAAAGATTTCAGAAAGACGAGTACTTATCCGAGAGGAGGAGGGGGGGGGGGGGGCCTTCATGTTAAAAGTACCATGTTTTATGGCCTCAAATGATTGTAACTAGTGATGACGAGCAAAAATGCCTTCATTATTTTCACATTAATTTTCGCGAACTTAATGTTAAATTACATTTTCAAGTAAAAATAGCTACACAAACCAGTTTTGTTATTTTTTATTTTTCTCACTTTTCACAATTTTTTGCAGTAGAAATATAGATTTTCTGCATTTTCGTGGTAAAAATGTTCATGGTAAAAATAGCATTTTCTGTGTTTTTGTGCTTTTTGCAGTAAAATATTGGGTTTTTTTTCGCTATTTTTGTAAAAATGTTCTCGAAACCGAAAGTAGCATTTTGAATGTGAAAATGACTTTGGCGAAAATTCACAAGCAACAATGATTGTTGTATTGTAACCTCAGAAAAACTCCTGTTTGGGAAGGTCCTCCGGCATTCTTAATGTTCCAGGATAGTCTCTTTCACGTCCCACCAAATCTACATTTCTGATTCAGCCGCACCCCGCTGCTTTCTTGGTGATAAAATCACTGTTTTCTTCATTGTTTTTGTAAGCAATGAAGATGGCCGCCAAACAGGAAATACATCATCAGAGCAGGTGCCCTTTTGCAGTGGCTCCTCTCAAGCCTGAATTGACTGCTGGAATGTTACTCCACTTGTTGCCTTAGCTGCTTTGTCTGGTCTTTGAACTGAACTTTCTACAATCACAGCTATTCACAAGGTCACAGCTCCGTGAGCCTCATAGACAGGCTGGCTGTGAGCAGAGACCTTGCCTGTGACTCATACCCACAGCACACAGGAGAGCAAAGGGGGGCATGGAGGGGGCATGCATAACTTCTCCCTATCACAGGAGAGGCAGCACATTCCTCCCTATATCAACAAAGCTTGACAAAGAAAAGAAGATTAGATATATTACAGGCACAGTGCAACTAGAAAAAGGCTGCAGTATTTCAGACCACATTAGAACAGGTATAGGAACTTATAGGATAGAAGAAATAAGGCTGAACATTTTGTTACAGAGTCTCTTTAAAGGAAACCAGAGACATTTTAAACAAAGTTTATTTTACATACCTGAGGCTTCCTCCAGCTCCATGCGCACAGATCGCTCCCACACCTTCATCCTCAGTCTTCTACCTCCTTCGATACTGGGTCTCATAACTTCGGCCAGTCGCAGCCAGTCTGACGCAAGGGAAGTGCACATTCTATGTATTTCGCCGCCAGAGAGATACATGGAGGGCGCACTTCTCTTGTGTAGACTGGTAGTGATTGGAGGAAGTAACGGGACTCGGTACAGAAGACGGAGAAGGCTGGAAGCGATCTGCGGGCATGGGGCTGGAGGAAGCCCCAGGTATGTAAAAAACTTAGTTTAAAACGTCTCTGGTACAGTTTAAGCACTAGTACATCTCCAATGTGCTCCACAACCACATCGGATGGGAAACAGTCTTACCAGGATCAAGCAGACGGAGACTATAAGGTCTCAAGTGTTCTATCAATCAAGATGGCAACATTCCATAAATCACCAGTAGTCTTCCCCTCATATGGTTCTCACATATCCAGGGTAAAATGAGGCATGTCGCAAAAGATATAACAAATCATCTCTAAGTGTACATCCTAAAAAAATTGAATTTATTTGCTCAGCAAGAGCTTCAAAATATTGCAGGTACAACATTAAAACTGTGGAACAACAAAAAAAATCAGTGAAAACCACCAACGTTTCGCTGTCCACTCCTGCCCAATCAGTTTTTGCTAATATTGCATCATCAGGGGCTTGCAAAAGTGAAAGAAAGAGATTAATCCAAAGGATGCGCACTGATAGAAAAGAGAACTAGAAAAAAAATCACAGTATATAGCTAAAGGAAGGCACCAGGATGGCCATTGGCACCCACTATTGAAAGAAACTTAGGCACCGCCTTTGGCTACTACCTATATGGAGGTGGTAAAATTAGTCAGTGATTGGCCAATTATAATTGAAAATGTGTACCAGGCTTAAAGTACACCCGAAGTGATATGTGACATGATAAACATGTGTATGTACATGTGCGAAACAGATATTAATAACCAAGCTGTTTAATTTTGCTGGCTGAAAGAGTTCATTTCTAGGCATGGCCTGATCTGATCTGCAATTGTTTTGCAAAAGTTTATATGTTATATTTTGAAAAACTTCAATAACAATTTTGAAACAGGAAGTGACAGCTTCTGTCTTGTCGGTACCTTGTCGGGAATACAGTCACATCACTGATAAGCAAATTGCAGCCATAAAAGTTTTCCTGGCAGAATACACTTTCTGAGGGCAGGGAGAGATGAAATAAATACACATACACAACTACTGACCTTCTTCTAACTCTGGGACACTTAATGGGCTGCCACTGATTATAGACCATAAAACATTCAACCTACTTTGTATATGTTTAAATATAAAAGAAAACCCTGGGATAATAAAAAAAAGGCATTTTTAGGAGTAGGAGGATAAATATAATTGTTTATCTCGTCAGTTTATTTTCACCTCGGGTTCACTTTAAGAGAACCTTAAGAATCAAGTGCATACAGGGTTGTCATCTCATCCCTTTAAATACACATATGAATTATACAGGTTCTGGTGCTACTTACACATAATTAGTGCCTAAACTGCTTCTAACTAGCCACAAGGCATGTATAATTCATATGTGCTGATACTTAAAAGGATGAGGTGCCAACCCTGACTGAATACATAGCACTCTGTACTCTTCCTTGCACTAACAACCTCTACATGGGGATGGAGAAAGGGTACCAACAGCTGCAGATAAAGTGATATCTGCAACCCCTATCCTGACAGCTCAGGGAAAACAGGACTGGCTGGACAAGACTACAAATATTTGGCAGGCGGGTGACATCACAGTTTGTAGTTCACCTGTGTAGTTACGAGTTCTGCAGGAAAAAGCAAAAAAAAAAGCAAATGTTATTAGGATTGAAATTGGCATGTGATCAGGGGCGTAGCAATTGCTATAGCAACCATAGCGATTGATATGGGGCCCGCCCGAGCCCTACATCACAGGGGGCCTGCAGCAGGATGCCCATCACCCCCAGGACCTGGAGGGGTTGCAGCATGAGGGGAGAGCTTGGTGGCACGTCGGTGGGGAGGGGGGACGAGCTCCCCCCTCCCTCACCTCGGGCTCTCCCCTTTAACATTAAATAGTGTGGTTATGCAGTTACATACCTTCCATGCGCTCCAGCGTGGAAGTTTTATACAGGAAGTCGCATCAGAAACTAGAGAGAGGAGCATCCGTGGAGCGCACGGAAGGTATGTATCTGCCACTGCCCGCCGCCTGCATACCCACACTATTTAATGCTGGAGGGGAGCACAGAGGGGATAGGCCGAGGTGAGGGAGGGGGGGCCCATCCCAGCTCCCCACCAACGTGCCACCAAGCTCTCCCCTCATGCTGCGACCCCTCCAGCCCCCAAAAACGCCCCTGAGCGGGCCCGGGGGGGAGGGGCGGCCTAACCTAACCTGGGGGGTGCTGCCTGTCACTCACTACCTAACCTGGGGGTCCCTGTCACTCACTACCTAACTGGGGGTCCCTGTCACAACCTAACCTGGGGGTCCCTTTCACTCACTACCTCACTGGGGGTCCATGTCACAACCTAACCTGGGGGGCGCCTGTCACTCACTACCTAACCTGGAGGTCCCTGTCACTAACAACCTAACCTGGAGGTCTCTGTCACTCACTACCTAACTGGGGGTCCCTGTCACTCACAACCTAACCTGGGGGGCGCCTGTCACTCACTACCTAACCAGGGGGTCCCTGTCACTCACTACCTAACCTGGGGGTCCCTGTCACTCACTACCTAACTTGGGGGTCCCTGTCACTCACTACCTAACCTGGGGGTCCCTGTCACTCACTACCTAACCTGGGGGTCCATGTCACTTACTACCTAACCTGGGGTCCCTGTCACTCACTACCTAAACTGGGGGCTCCTGTCACTACATACACTGGGGGGTCCCTGTCACTACCTGAACTGGGGAGCACCTGTCACTACCTGTACTGGGGGGCACCTGTCACTACTTACACTGGGGGGCTCCTGTCACTGCCTGAACTGGGGAGCTTCTGTCACTGCCTGAACTGGGGGGCTCCTGTCACTACCTTAACTAGGGGGCACCTGTCACTACCTAAACTATCCAGGCCAGCCAGCCCAGCATCACCACCAGCCAACCAGCCCAGAATCACTGTCAAAAAGGCCACAGCATCACCTCCAGTCAGGCCAGGATTTACTTCAACCAGCCAAGCACAGCCCAGCATCACCCCCAGCCAGCCCGGCCACAGCATCACCGCCAACCCAGCCACAGCATCGGCCACAGCATCACCGCCAGCCAGACCACAGCAACACTGCCAGGCCTTTCAGCCCACACATCATCCCCAATCCAGCCAAAAACAGTATTGCCAGGCACAGCAGCCAGTACAGGAGAATTCAGAAGCCAGGTGAGAGGTGTAATACCATATTAACCTCCCTGGCGGTAAGCCCATGCTGAGCACGGGCTATGCCGCCGGGAGGCACCGCTCAGGCCCCGCTGCCGATTTTTTGCTTTTTTGCTGCACGCAGCTAGCACTTTGCTAGCTGCGTGCAGTGCCCGATCCCCGCCGCAACCCACCGATCCGCCGCTCCCCCCCCCCAGACCCCGTGCGCTGCCTGGCCAATCAGTGCCAGGCAGCGCTGTGGGGTGGATCGGAGCCCCCCTTGATGTCACGACGTCGATGGCGTCATCCCGCCCCGTCGCCATGGTGACGGGGGAAGCCCTCCAGGAGATCCCGTTCTTTGACTGGGGGGATGCCGCTGAGCAGCGGCTATAATGTAGCGAGACTTTGTCTCGCTACATGAAAAATATTTTTTTTTTTAAAAACGCATTTGCTGCCCCCTGGCGGATTTTTAGCAAACCGCCAGGAGGGTTAAGGGGGCATTCTGCCTATTTATGTGAAATACTGTCTATTTATGTGCCTCATGACTGCTGAATGTGTCTTGTTTGGGGCCTCATGATTGCTGAATTTGTCTTGTTGGGGGCTTCATGATTGCTGAATTTGTCTTGCTAGAGGCCTCACGATTGCGGAATTTGTCATGTCGGGGGCCTCACGATTGCAGAATTTGTCATGTTGAGGGCCTCACGATTGCTGATTTTGTTGTTGGGGGCCTCACGATTGCTGAATTTGTCATGTTGGGGGCCTCATGATTGCTGAACTTGTCTTGATAGGAGCCTCATGATTGCTGAATTTGTCTTGTTGGGGGTCACATGATTGCTAACTGCAAGACTATGGGAAAAGCTGAATCATCATTATATGAGACAATAGCATTAAACCTACTTTTTTAGCATTTTAAAGCAGAAAATAAAACTGGGAGGTTCTAAAAAAAGAATATATTTTTAAGGAGTAGGATGGATGAAATTGTTTATCTTCACAGTTTATTTTCAACTTGGATTTTCCATAATGTTCATGTACGAGTTAAAACGTTTGTACAGTATTTAGTTTAAATTGCTGTTGCCACAAGGGGGCCCAGCGATTTCTAGATACGCCCCTGACTACTACCTAAACTGGGGACACCTATAGACCTGGCTACTTATACTGTACTTAGAGGGGTGTGGAAATGTTGGGGTGGAGGGTCCTGGAGGAATGTTTGGGTGGGTGGTCCGAGGTCCGTGGGGTTGGAAGGTCGTTGGGGGGGGGGCATAACATTTTTTTTCTATGTGGACCAGTCATTTCTAGCTACGCCCCTGCATGTGATATTTTATTTCTGGTGATGAATGAGGCACAACGGGTTATAAAGTGCCCCTGGAGTCCTGTTGTAGACAGTGACCTATGATGTGCTACGACCTCTGCCCCTGACCTTACCCGTGCTACTGCAATGTAAGACTGATGCAATATAATGTATCTTAGAGAAATACAAGGGAATTGCTTCCATGTGGCCAGTCTGGAGCCCAATAACTTAGAGATTATTTCCATTACATTCTGAAATTGTGACCTTATGACTGCTGCACGCGTCTGTCCTCTCTAGGGATGGTCAGGGAGCTGCTAATCATTTTGAGCTAATGCAAATATGTTCATTTTATGTAACTATATGCAGCTTGAAATTGAACCAAAGTCATCAGTGAGGGCCCAATCACACTAGAAGCGCTTTCCTGAGCGTTTTGCTATTAATTAGCATTTGTTAAAATAGTTCCCATTCACTTTCATAAAAATTGTGGAAAAATCGCAGCGATTTCGCAAATGCGTACGTGAAAATCACAGCGATTTGTGTGCAATTTTTACCGCAATTTTAATGAAAGTGAGTGATTTTAAAAATCCGCTAATCAATTGCAAAACTTTCAAAAAGCGCTTCTTTTTTTAATGGGATTTAATTTGTCCACTTCTGACTCTGTTAGGCCTCTTTTCCATGGACAGTTGATAGGCAGTGAAATGCCCCTTAAACTCTCACAACTGCTTGCTGCTCCCTGGTAACTGCTCACTGCTGCCTGGAAACTGCTCGCTGCTCCATGGTAACTGCTCGCTGCTCCCTGGTAACTGCTCACTGCTCCCTGGTAACTGCTCGCTGCTCCCTGGTAACTGCTCGCTGCTCCCAGGTAACTGCTCGCTGCTCCCTGGTAACTGCTCGCTGCTCCCCGGTAACTGCTCGCTGCTCCCCGGTAACTGCTTGCTGCTCCCTGGTAACTGCTCGCTGCTGCCTGGTAACTGCTCGCTGCTCCCTGGTAACTGCTCGCTGCTCCCTGGTAACTGTTTGCGGAGCACACTGTTCAACTTTCAGTGGAAAAGAGGCCTAAGCTGTAAACAATTGCATCGACTTAAAAGTACTAGCATCTCATTGACCTGATAATCTTTAGTGTTGTGCATTACAAGTACGCAGCTACTCGTAATCTAAATGTAAATTAAAAAGTCACTCCCATGCTTTCTTCATCCGAGTTGAAGGAGGAAGCATAGAAGTGACGTGGAACGCGAGTGCTGAGCAGGGACAAGGTCCTCCAGCACCCAAGGCTGAGACACCAAAGTGCGCCCCTCCATCCCTCCCAACCCAGCTGTCACACACTGATTGCTATTAGACTAAGAGGGCCACAGGGCCCACAACCTCCCCAACACCTTAATATCTAGTTATCTGGCTTTCAGTCACTGCTATGTATCCCCTTTTCTTATTTCTTTCTGCTTTATACACAATTAGGAATGAGAGCTGAATTAATTGTGCGCCCCCTCCTACACTGCGCCCTGAGGTTGGAGCCTCTCCAGCCTATGCCTCGGCCCGGCCCTGAGTGGAGCCCATTGGCTAAGGCGGCTGCATGGTTAAGTTAACCCCCCTCTGGCGCAGGCAGCAATGTCAAATTTAAATTTGAATTACGAGTAGCTACTTACTTGTAGCTACTCATAGCGCACACAGTCCTCTCTTCTCCAGCCTGACACTGATTTCTGCCATTGTACTTTTGGAAAACAAATGGTCTGATGGATGCGAGTCAAGTTTTACCTCTGAGGTCAGGTTCACAGTTGGCAATGTGTTTAATTCCCTGTAAAACTCAATGGCCTGGAAAGTCTGCACATTATACTCGCATTGCATTGCATATAGCGAAGCATACAGTCAATGAAATGTATACTTCACTGTCACTGTTTTGCGGTAATACATTGCATGCAGTGTGCTGGGATGCCACTTGCCGTTAGATCGCACTGCACAGGACGCACTGTGAATGTCACACACAGGATTTACAGTACATTGCACTGCCACTTTCTGCGTTACAGTGCATCCGTTATCTCACACACCACTGAACCACTGTACATGGGGCCTGAGTGTTCTCTCCTCTAAACAACTTCCCTGTCTTTTTATCTGTTGTGACTGGGATAAACCCAAGTTGTACACACTCTCAATTGACAGCCATAGGAAACAGGCTCCATGTACAAGCTCAAACAGGTGTGGATATAAGCAGATACAGCGGAGCAACGCATACTGTTGCTACGGGGAGAGGGATGATGAAGACATGATGGAGCAGTGGGCGGGGTAATAAGAGCTTGGCTTCTGCCAGGTCTTCAAACCTGCTTAGGAGACAACTGTACACATGCTAGCAGGGTCGGACTGGGACACTGGCGGCCCATCAAAGAAATTTCAACCAGGGGCCCACACATCCCATGATTGCGGTGAAAAAAGTTTGTGATCATGCACCGGAAGGTGGGCGTAGTCATGATGTATTATGGACAGGGCCAAATGTACATGATCTTAGCAGCATTGTAATTCAGAGACACTGCTGCCCAGCAAAACTTTGCATAGAGTCCCCGCCTTCAATATAAAGTAATGTCCTACTTTGCAGAGGTTGCGACCGCAGAGGCTGCAGAGGTTGCAACCGCATCGGGGCCCTTGGGCCAAAAGGGTCCGAAGGGCCCTCCCTCAACCACAGTATTACCTCTCTATTGGTCCTGTGCTCATTATAATCACTTCTATAGAAACTTTGAATAGTGGTAATCATTACCAAGCTATTTCCCATCCCCTTCTTGCACCTCAGACGCTGTAGTTGCCATTGGCAGGTTTTGGTGCGTCGTATCAATTGTTATGTATAGTGTGCTTGGGGGGCCCCATTGTAAAATTTGCATCGAGGCCCACAGCTCCTTAGCTACGCCACTGCTCTCAGCATGAGTGATTACAGCACTGAGAAGATAATTTTGTGCCGCAGGCAGCAATTGGAGCTCTGTCAGACAAGGAGGGGGTGCCCACCAGAGACCTGGAGGTGGGGCCCACCGAGGGAAAAAACTGTACTACTGTGGCCCAGTCCGATCCTGCATGCTAGAGTCTCAGGTAAGAAGGCACCAAAAAGACAGCCCAGCTGAGTCCTGTCTAGGATGTCTCCAGCCCTGTAGACACTCTACATTAAGCCATTAGCAGCTTCAATAGAGTTATCTCATTTGAGATAAGTGCACTCCTTTTGACCTCAGTCGTCAGAACTCGTGCTGTCAATTCTTGGAATGCTTTGATCTCTCTCTGCTAGCAAAAAATACAGAAACTGAAAGCAGTAGTCCTCTGTAATTGTCTCACACTGCCCCCTAATGACAAGTGGCCATAAATACACATTATAGCAGTGCAAAATAGAAGCAAGGAAATATAACAAGTAAGGAATAAAAAAAAAAAATGTGCTAAAATAAATTGACCTGGAGCACTTGCAAACCTCTAAATAAATTAGCTGCTAAAGGGTTGAAGACGGCTGAGGCAGCCAATAATCCGGCATTTGTGTGCAGCAGCTCCCAACCACCACCTG
Source organism: Hyperolius riggenbachi (assembly GCF_040937935.1). NCBI lineage: Eukaryota > Metazoa > Chordata > Amphibia > Anura > Hyperoliidae > Hyperolius > Hyperolius riggenbachi. Next base: position 58,890,150 of record NC_090655.1, read on the forward strand.
GCCAGCTATTCACCAGGTGGGTCATGCTGGCCAAACGACGCCCGATAGCTTTGTACTCGCTCCGCCTGCCACTTGACATCTCATCTCTGCCGGCCAAACGCCGCCCACATCACAACAGAAACAAGCTTTTACAACAATGTCTCCCAAAGGATTGGGCCCCAATCCCCGTGACATCAGTCAAGTGTGTGTGTGGGCCTTTGGGAGAAAGAGAAACTAGGTCGTCAGTTGCGTGGATTTGGCTGATATTTTCTGAGCTCTGCTGAGGAGATTGTGCAGTGATGGTTTCTGGGCATCAATGTGGAACTCATGCTTATTTTTTTGAATCTCAGCTCTCTATTAGCCTTGTGCAGCTGTAGAGGGAGGCAGAGGTAAGAATCTGGGAAACTGTCCATATGCTTTAGACGTAACCCGCAGCTGTATGTGCTGGATGTGTTAATGCAAAGCGCAGACTGCAATTAGTCTTTAATGATGGAGTTTTATGTGCAGGAAATGATGTTCTTCGCACACTGGAGGCACATAGTGTTTTCTGCATTGTCTGCTGCGCTGATGAATCTTTACTCGCCTGTGAGGACGGAGGAGGAATCTAGGACAAGCGGCAGAGGAGGGAAAGTACAAGATGGAAAGTCACAGAACTGGGTGGTACATTTTTTACTCATTCCCATTTCCTTGATGAGTCAAACTTGCACAAACATCCACATAGTACATTAGACTGGATATTTGTAAGTCTCCAATCTCCATCATAACTAAAATGGCGTGCATGAAAAAAGGTCGCCGTGAAAAAAAGGGCCCGACTTATTAAACAAATTTGGTGCCAGGTATTAACGAAATTTGCTAATGAGAACAATTCTTGTCAAGCTTTATTAACCACTTCCCGACCGCCTAACGCACAGGGGCGGCCGGGAAGTGGAGCCCTTAAGGACCGGCTCACCCACAGAGGCGGCGGTCCATTTAAGGGCATGGGCGGAGCGATCGCGTCATCCATGACGCGATCCTCCGCCCGGGATCGATGCACGGGCATTTTGTCTCCGCTCGCCGGCCACTTAGCAGAGCCGGCGAGCGGAGGAATCCGCATAATCAACCAATCACTGAGTATAAGGCACTTTGTTAGGTAAACAAAGTGCCTTATACGTGCTTCCTCCTCGCCTCGTGGTCTCATTGTTGCAGAGACCACCAGCGAGGAGGAAGCCTTTTGTGAGTAATACAGCACACGTGTTTTTTTTGGCCTTCAGCCCCCCTGATCTCCCACCCCAGGCCTCATAACCCCCTGATCACCCCAGCAGACCCCTGCCAGCACCCTTGCACCCCTTTAAAACCCCCAACCTCCCCACCTATCACTAACTTTAAACGCTATCCCCTGCGTTAGGTCCCTAACTGCCTCCTAGTCACCCCTGATCCCCCCCTACCTTTAGATCACCCCCACACCCCATCCCAGACTACCCCCCTGTATACTGTATACATCTGTATACAGCTACCTTACCCCCTGATCCCCCTCTGATCCCCCTCTGATCACCTGTCTATCACCTGTCCATCACCCCTCAGCACCCCCACCCATCAGAGCAGACCCTAACTGCCCCGCGGGGGTAACCGATCACCTGCCCAGGCCCTCGATTGCCCTCATACCCCCTTCTGATTACATCCCCTGCTCTTTGTTTACATCTATCCTCCCCAACAATCACTAACTGATCTTTGATCAGTAACCCCCTGTGTCTGCCTCTCATCAGATCAGGACTCAGTCTGCCCCGTGCGGGCTCCTGATCAACCCCCCACCCCCTCAAATCGCCCTCAGACCCCCCCCCCCCCCTAATCACCGTCCATGTGCATTGTATTTGACTGTGCTGTGATTGTATCGATTGTGCTGTGCTTGTATTTGATTGTGCTGCGATTGTATTTGATTGTCCCGTGATCTGCTTCGATTGTCCCGTGATTGTTTGATTGCCTCTGAGACCCCACTTCCCAACAACCCCCACCCCACCACCACCCCCACCCCCCATCACCTTCCGAGTGCATCAGATTTGATTGTGCGGTGATTGGATTCGATTGTGCTGTAATTGTATTTGATTGTCCCGTGATAGGCTTCGATTGCCCCGTGATTGTTTGATTGCCTGAGACCCCACTTCCCGCCACACCCAACCCCACCCTCCCCCCATCAGCTTCCGAGTGCATCAGATTTGATTGTGCTGTGATTGGATTCGATTGTGCTGTAATTGTATTTGATTGTCCCGTGATCGGCTTCGATTGCCCCGTGATTGTTTGATTGCCTCTGAGACCCCACTTCCCGCCACACCCAACCCCACCCTCCCCCCATCACCTTCCGAGTGCATCAGATTTGATTGTGCTGTGATTGGATTCGATTGTGCTGTAATTGTATTTGATTGTCCCGTGATCGGCTTCGATTGCCCCGTGATTGTTTGATTGCCTGAGACCCCACTTCCCGCCACACCCAACCCCACCCTCCCCCCCCCACCACCTCCAACCACCACCTTCCGAGTGCATCAGATTTGTTTGTGCTGTGATTGGAGTTGATTGTGCTGTAATTGTATTTGATTGTCCCGTGATTGTTTGATTGCCTCTGAGACCCCACTTCCCACCAACCCCAATACCTCTCAAATACTCCCTTTTTGCTAGGTAGGTGCTCTTTTCTGGGTAGTCTCGGAGGAAAACCCCATAAATTTAGCAATCCACAATGGCAAGAAGGGGGCTTTCCGATGACGAGGTATACAGGTACATGGACCAGTCGGATGAGTTCTTTTGGGAAGAATCATCCGTCGAATCTTCCGGGTCCGAATTTGAACCTGTAGAAAGCAGTGGTTCCCTGACCGAAAGTGATGACGAGGCTATGGTCCCGGCTAGAGCCAGGCATACCAGACCACAAGTCGTTAGACCGCAGGTGGCGCAGGATCCGCCTCAAGGGCAGCAGGGTGGTGCTAGCGCTGTTGATAGTTTTCTTGGTGAGGCAGGCACCAGCAGCGCAGCATCTCCTGGACTTGGTACCAGTACTTCTGTAGACCCTGGCGAAGTGGTGAGTGTCAGCATGGAAGTTGAAACTGGTACGGTGGCAAGTGCAGTAGTACCCCCGTCGCAGCCACCAAGAAGAAGACGGGCCCGTAGTACACATAGACTCGCAGAGGTGCTGGCACAACCAGATTGGCAATCCCCTGATTCCGCCGCACCCATAGTGCCCCCTTTCACCGCCCAGTCTGGAGTCCAGGTGGCGACAGCTCATCTAGGAACGGCCCTAGACTTTTTGCAGCTGTTCATCACCCAGGTTCTCTTGGACTTAATTGTGGTTGAGACCAACCGTAAAGCCACACAATTCATCACCGAGCACCCGGAGAGCATGTATGCCCAGCCTTTCGGGTGGAAACCAGTCCAAGTTTCCGACATTAAAATCTTTTTGGCCCTTATCCTTCACTTGGGACTAATGAAACAGAATGTATTGCGGGCGTATTGGTCTACGAACCCAGTACATCATGTTCCCTTGTACCCTGCTGCCATGTCCAGGACACTATTTGAGTCCATCCTGCGCTTCCTGCACTTCAACGACGACGAAGCCTGTCATGAAAAGGGCCACCCTGCTTATGACCGGCTCCACAAAATTCGGCCCCTCATAGACCACCTGTCATCAACATTTGCAGATGCTTATATCCCTGAACAGCACATCTGCGTAGACGAGTCCTTCTTACGCTTTACCGGGCGCCTTGGCAGAGATGCTCGGATGTGCCTTATCCACGAATTCGGAAATCCGCGTGGTTGCAAAAAAAAAATCCGCATTCGGCCCCGCCGCATGCGGATTTTCGTCCGCGTCCACGCAACCACGCGGATTTTTTCCCGTGAATGGCGTAATCACGCGCGGATTCACGCCCGGAGGCGGATTTTCTTTTAACGTTAATAACAAAGCCCCCATACATGCTACAGTCCCCCAAATAGCATGGATTATCGAGGTGATAAGGGGCAACATAACTTCAACATAAAAAATTCCCCCCAAAAATTTTTTTCTAGAGAAAATGGATTTTAAAGTGAAATCAACACTTTAAATGGGGCTATTAATTGGTAATAAGTGGTTTTAAAAAGGGATATACGCGTTAGGCAGTCAAAGAGGTGAAGGCGAGTTCCAATGGCACTTGGCGGCGAAGGTACCGCTGGAGGAGGATGAGTGGCTGACGGCAAAAAGGCTCCAGAGAGGTTTTTGTAAATTTTTTTTTTTTTTTGCAGCAATTAGCAATGACATCGCAGCAGAGTTGTCAGTGGACACGGGCAGTGTGAACGCAGAGTGCAGTGGTGGTAGCGACTGAGTCAGGAGAAAGACTATGCGGGCGGTCAGTTCAGCAGCACAGAAGGACCACGGCAACATACTGGTGGTAGTAGTAGCAGCACAGCGTCATAGTGCTGGCCAAAAAATTAAATGCACCCGGTGACCCGGGCAGTAGGAACGCAGAGTGTAGTAGCGACTGAGTCAGGAGGACAAAGCGGGCGGTCAGTTCAGCAGCAGCAGCACAGTAGTAGTAGCACAGCGTCATGGTGCTGGCCAAAAAATTAAATGCACCCGGCGACCCGGGCAGTGTGAACGCAGAGTGTAGTAGCGACTGAGTCAGGAGGACAAAGCGGGCGGTCAGTTCAGCAGCAGCAGCACAGTAGTAGTAGCACAGCGTCATAGTGCTGGCCAAAAAATTAAATGCACCCGGCGACCCGGGCAGTGTGAACGCAGAGTGTAGTAGCGACTGAGTCAGGAGGACAAAGCGGGCGGTCAGTTCAGCAGCAGCAGCACAGTAGTAGTAGCACAGCGTCATAGTGCTGGCCAAAAAATTAAATGCACCCGGCGACCTGGGCAGTGTGAACGCAGAGTGTAGTAGCGACTGAGTCAGGAGGACAAAGCAGGCGGTCAGTTCAGCAGCAGCAGCACAGTAGAAGTAGCACAGCGTCATAGTGCTGGCCAAAAAATTAAATGCACCCGGCGACCCGGGCAGTGTGAAAGCAGAGTGTAGTAGCGACTGAGTCAGGAGGACAAAGCGGGCGGTCAGTTCAGCAGCTCAGAAGGAGGACCATGGCAACTTACTGGTAGCAGTACCATAACACCAAAAAATTAACCAAGGTAGGCACTAGGCAGGTAGTAAATGTCTTTATAAAGGCAGGCATAGTTAACAACAGCACATGCAGCAGCCACTTCATGTCCCCCTGTGTCCGACAATAGGGGCCAGGAACTCACCTTCCACCCAAGCCTGGTTGATTTTCAGGAAGGTGAGTTTGTCCACAGAGGCGTGGGAGAGCCGAGAGCGCTTCTCTGTGACCACGCCACCGGCCGCACTAAAGCATCTCTCTGAGAGGACACTGGAAGGAGGGCAGGATAGTAGTTCCAGGGCGCACTGGAAAAGCTCGCTCCAGATGTCCAGTCTCTTGACCCAGTACTCCAAGGGGTCCACGGGGCTGTCGGTGTCATTGAGCCCGCTGGATGACCCCATATAGTCAGACACCATGGTGGTCAGTCGTTGCTTGTGCTGGTTGGTGGTGGATGCTGTGGCGGGCACCTCTGTTCTGGGCTGCTGCACTGCATACAGGCTCTTGCTTAGGCTCTTCAGGTTTCCGGGGCGCCAGTTGCTGCTGCTGCTGCTGGTGGTTGTTGTTGTGCTGCTAGTGGCAATGGCAGGCACCTCTTGCTGGCTTGGCAGAGCAGTTACAGTGGGGGTGGAATGCTGGGGGAATGCTTCCAGTAGTCTGCGCACAAGGGCCTCCTTCAACTCCCTTGTGCGTTGCTCGGTGATGGATGGCGTCATTAAGTCTCCCAGCTTCCCCTTCAGACGGGGATCAAGCATCAAGGTAATCCAGATGTCCTCCCTTGAACGCATCTGGATCACCCGGGGGTCCCTGCGAAGGCAGCGCAACATGTGCACAGCCATGGGAAACAAGTGGGCCCTGCCAGCAAGATCTTCCTCGTCCTCGCCATTGTCCCATAACGCATGCCTGTCCTCTTCCTGTGCCATGTCGTTGTCCTCCTCAAACCGCCATCCACGTACAACGCCTGCTGCACTCTGCTCCTCCTCCTCCTCCTCATTCAGGTTAGGGACCTCCAACTCTTCCACTACCTGCTGTGAGCCCTCCTCTGAGCTGGACTGTGCTGCCATCTGCTCCTGTTCTTCCAACTGCCTCAGGGCTTCATCCCCACGCTCAATTAAATTGTCCATTGCCTGCTCCAGTAGACAAACCAAGGGCACCCACTGGCACACAGAGGCCCGCTCCTCACTGACCATCTTGGTTGCCTCCAGGAAGGGACTCAGCACCAGGCATACTTGCTGCATCAGTGTCCACTGAGTGGCAGTAATTATGGGGACTTGCTGGTTGCTGGGGACACTTGGGTCTAGCATGTAGGCCCTAAGAGCCAGCCTGTGCTGACACAGCCGCTCCAACATGGCCAGAGTCGAATTCCAGCGAACTGGCATGTCGATGATCATCCGGTGTTGTGGCCTTCCATACTGCTGCTGTAAGGTGGACAAGAGTGCAGAGGCAGTGGCTGACAGGCGGAAAAAGCGTACCACCGCCCGGGCATCCTGCAGCAGCTCGCTCATCCCCTGGTAGGTGCGCAAGAAGCGCTGCACCACAAGATTGAGCACGTGGGCCAAGCAGGGGATGTGCTGGAGGTTTCCCTGCTGCACTGCTGCCACCAGGTTGGCCCCGTTATCGGCTGCCACATACCCCACTTCCAGGCCTCTGGGGGTCAGCCACCTCCGCACCTGCTTCCTGAGGGCGGCCAGGACGTTGGTGGCCGTAAGCCTCTCCTTCCCCAGGGTCACCAATTTTAAAAGGGCTTGGCAGTGCCGAGGCTTGGCGCTGCTGCTGCCGAGGCGGGCTTGCTTTACGGGTGCTGAGGGAGTGTCGTGACAGGACCCTTCTGCATCCCCCCTGATCCCGCGTGGTGGCACCACTAGCTGGGCTGATGCGCTCTTGTCCTCCCTCCCTTCCATCAGTGTCACCCAGTGGGCCGTAAAGGACAGGTAGCGACCTGTCCCAAATCTGATACTCCACGAGTCCATGGTCACGTGGACCCGCTTGCCCACAGAGTAGTCCAGGGAACGGGCCACGTTTTCCACCGCAAACTTGTGGAGTGCTGGGATCGCGCTCCTGCTGAAATAGTGGCGACTGGGGACTTGCCACTCGGGGATGCCAAATTGGAGCAGCGTCCGCATGGCGCTCCCCTCCTGCACCAGGGAGTAGGGAAGCAGCTGTGATGCCATGGCCCGGGCCAGCAAGCCATTTAGTTTGCGGATCCGCCTGTGGCTTGGAGGCAGAGGCTTGGTCAGACCCTGAAAGGTTGTCGTTCAGCAGGGTCTGACGACGCTGGGATGCAGGGGAGGCAGAGGAGAGAGACGAACACTGGCTGCCAGCCTCAATGTCTGTGTCCTGAGCAGCCGAGGTGGAAGAGCGCTTGCGTGCTACTACTGCTGCTGCTGTGGGGGATTCACGACCCCGAGGGAGGGAGGATGCTGCTGCGCTGGTGGGCCTTCTGCTCTCAGGAACCCCTGCCAGCAGTGCCTGCTTCCTCTTAAAGTCCGCATACTCGCGGCAGTGGCGGCTTCTCAGGTGGCCCTGGAGGGATGAGGTACCCATCTTGCTCAGACTTTTCCCACGGCTCAATCTTTTGCTGCATAACCTGCACACCGCATACCTTTTGTCATCAGTACATTCCTCAAAGCAATCCCACACTGGTGACTTTAATTTACTGCGGCCCCCACTAGCAGAGGGTGCAGCGGAGCAATGTGTGGTAGTAGTTGCCGGGGGTTGCATGGTGGTGGTGCCGGCTGAAGCAGTGTCCTGTCTACTTCCTCCACGCCCACTGCTGCCGATGCCCCTGCCCCTGCCTGACATATGGCGATATCCTTGCCTAGGCCGAGGTGACTCGTCATCCTGCTCTGACCATTCTTCCACGGACTCAGCAGGCTGCACATAGTTAGGGTCCACAACGTCATCATCAGCAGCATCATCATAATCCAGCTCTTCCTCTGACTCCCCCGCCTCCTCTTCTGTCCCTACATCCCCAGACACAGACCCCTCTTCTTCATCACCAGAACTCAACAACGCTTGTGATTGTGGCCCGATCTCAATCTCTGCCACATCAGTCCCCAGTAAGTCCTGTGCTTCTTGCATCAGCAGGTTCCCAGATGCCGGACTGAGGGACAGAACGCTGTCATCCTGGGAAGGCTGCTGACCAGTGGGTGCTGGGGTGGATGTCACAACAAGCGTGGGATGTTGGCTGCTGCTGCTACTGCTTGGAGTGGTGCTCACAGTAGAGGTCTGGGAGGAAGTCATGATGTCCATGAGTACGTCAGGTTCCATTTGCTCAACCACCACACGGGGACCAGAAACTTTAAAATATTTGGACAATGGCGTCCGCTGACTCGGCCCAGGCTTTGCTGCCCCCTTTTCTGCTGCATCACGACCACGTACAGCTGGGCGTCCTCTCCCTGGACGTGGAGCAGTCCCAGAAGTGGCTGAGGCAATTGAACTCCCTTTCCTCTCACCCCGCGAAACCCTGCCAGACATGTTGCTAGTAATGAATCACTGGATGCAGTGGGCACAGTACAAGGTCACTGAAGGATGCAGTGGGCACAGCACAAGGTCACTAAAGGATGCAGTGGGCACAGTACAAGGTCACTGAAGGATGCAGTGGCCACAGTACAAGGTCACTGAAGGATGCAGTGGGCACAGCAGTGGGCACTGGATATACAACTAGGTCACTGAAGGATGCAGTGGGCACAGTACAAGGTCACTGAAGGATGCAGTGGGCACAGTACAAGGTCACTGAAGGATGCAGTGGGCACAGTACAAGGTCACTGAAGGATGCAGTGGGCACAGCAGTGGGCACTGGATATACAACTAGGTCACTGAAGGATGCAGTGGCCACAGTACAAGGTCACTGAAGGATGCAGTGGGCACTGGATATACAACTAGGTCACTGAAGGATGCAGTGGCCACAGTACAAGGTCACTGAAGGATGCAGTGGGCACAGTACAAGGTCACTGAAGGATGCAGTGGCCACAGTACAAGGTCACTGAAGGATGCAGTGGGCACAGTACAAGGTCACTGAAGGATGCAGTGGCCACAGTACAAGGTCACTGAAGGATGCAGTGGGCACAGCAGTGGGCACTGGATATACAACTAGGTCACTGAAGGATGCAGTGGCCACAGTACAAGGTCACTGAAGGATGCAGTGGGCACAGCAGTGGGCACTGGATATACAACTAGGTCACTGAAGGATGCAGTGGCCACAGTACAAGGTCACTGAAGGATGCAGTGGGCACAGCAGTGGGCACTGGATATACAACTAGGTCACTGAAGGATGCAGTGGGCACACAAGGATGTCACACTGTGTAATGAGATGCTCATATGCCAGCGAGCGAGCGAGCAGTGGGCACTGGGCACGGCACAAGGTCACTGACAGAATGAATGAACAGCGCTGGCAGAGAGTGGCGGCGCCGGTGGTGTGACTGGCTGCCTGCAAATAGTACAAGTGTATAACTGTCACTGGAATATACAAGTGAACACTGCAGCTGCACTAACCTGCCTGCCTGCACTCTACACACAGATAATCCCCACTCCCACTACACTGCAGCACTGAACCTGCCTGCACAGCACTACACACAGTTAAATAATCACTAGACTCCCACACTCCCACTACACTACACTGACTACAACTAACTACAGCAATCACTCACTGACTAGCTAACTGTGTACAGTATAAGAGCAGTGTTAGCAAAAAAAAACGCTTTGTTTTTAACACAATAAATGCACTTGCTCAAACAACAATGGCCTGGAGATAATCCTCTCAGCACCACAGTCTAGTAGCAAGGACAGAGCTTTTCCATCATGGCCGCCGCTTTATATTCAGGAGGGGAGGGCATAGCTCCCCTCCTGTGATTGGTTGCTAGGGCCTGGCTGGGGCACTCTGATTGGCCTGCAATGTGTCACTTCCGCATAGTTTGACGCATTTCCGCAAACCACGACTTCAGCCCCGGGTTTCACGAGCGTGAACGCGGATTTCTGTCCGCATTCACACGAAGCCGAAGTAGATTTTCGTGGTTGAAAATCTATTCACGGCTTAGCGTGTCCGAGGCGGAATGCGTCAAAATGGTCGTGAATCCACGCGTAAGCGTGATCACGACCTGGCGGTGAGCACCACTGCGCCTTGGCATCAAACAGTACATCCCAAGCAAGCGCGCCCGGTATGAGGAGAAACTGTATAAGCTCTGTGAAAGGGCCACAGGCTATACATGTCGTTTTAGGGTCTATGAGGGAAAAGACTCAAAATTGGAGCCGGTCGGATGCCCTGACTACCTGGGGAGCAGTGGAAAGGTTGTGTGGGACTTGGTGTCACCCTTGTTCCAGAAGGGGTACCATCTTTTTGTGGACAATTATTACACAAGTGTGGCCCTCTTTCAGCACTTAAAGTTAGAAGGAATCTGATGCTGTGGCACTGCGCGGCCTAGTCGCCAGGGCTTCCCCCAACGGCTCGTTACCACCAGACTTGAACGGGGGCAGAGGGCCGCCTTGCGTACTGAAGACCTGCTCGCGGTGAAATGGAAGGACAAGAGGGACGTTTACTTTCTGTCCACCATTCACACAGACACGACAGTCCAAATTCAATGGGCAACTAAGGTCATTGAAAAGCCCCTTGTCGTCCACGAATATAATGTCAACATGGGAGGGGTGGACTTCATGGCAGTTTATAACAGCTTTGTTCTCTACAGTAAGGCTGGGAGAACTGGATCTTTCCTCCAATTTCAGGAAGAGATCATTCTGGACATCCTGTACCCAGGAGGTGCCAGGCCCCCCCCCCCCCCCAGATGCAACTAGCCGACTGCATGGAAGGCATTACGCCTATCAGCTTCCGTGTGCCCCAGGTTAACTCATCCGAAGAAAACGTTGCCGTGTCTGCAGCAGGGCTGAAACAAGGACTGACACCGTTTATTATTGTCCCCGCTGTCCTGACCAGCCTGGCCTATGCGTAGGGCCGTGTTTTGAGAGGTACCACGAGCAGGTACACTATTAGAACCTAGGGAACTCCAGACACAGGAGTAGGCACACACTCAGTGGTCTTTCGCACATTGTCGCGGGGAGAGGAGAGGTAAGCTTGAAAACCAAACGGGTAAGCATAAAAGTCGGAAGAAGGATCGGTTTCCATGCTTGATATTGCTGATCTGTCCTGGGTTGGCGATATAAGACGGCATGTTTGAATTTCCCTTGAGTGTGGACACCCCCGGTTTATATGTGATTTGGGCCTATGATGATGCTTTAATGCCACACAGAGTCATCTCTATTGGCAGGCATATTGCTGTATCCTACAGGCATAATGCTGTATACTAAAGTTCTGAGGCCCAGTCACATAAGTTGGTGGGTCACCCTGAGTGCAGGGTGGCACGGGGTGTCTCTCTCCTGAGGTTATCACTGCCATTGATGTGGAGGAAGATCTGCCATTGACGTGGAGCAAGGTATGTTTGCCGTTCATTTTTCCTTTCAGCCCAGAGTGCATTACTTGTATACCCAATATAAGGAGTATAGCAGAAACTCCTAATACTGGCCATACATGTAATGATTGCAGAGACCCTAAAATGCCAGGACAGACTTCACAAATGACCCCATTTTGGAAAGAGGACACCCTAAAGTATTATGTGAGGTGCACGGTGAGTTCATAAAAGATTTTAGTTTTTGTCACAAGTTAGCAGAATTTTTTTTTGTAACAAAGTGTCATTTTCCGTTAACTTGTGACAAAAAATAAAACTTTCAATGACCTCACCATTCCCCTCATGGAATACCTTGTTGTGTATTCTTTCCAAAATGGGGTCATTTGTGGGGTTTGTTAACTGTCCTGGCAAGTGGGCGGGGTGCTAAATTTTGAGCACCCCTGTAAAGCCTAAAGGTACTCATTGGACTCTGGGCCCCTTAGCGCAGTTAGGGTGCAAAAAAGTGCCACACATGTGGTATCGCCGTACTCGGGAGAAGTAGTACAATGTGTTTTGGGGTGTATTTTTACACATACCCATGCTGGGTGGGAGAAATACCTCTGTAAATGGACAATTGTGTGTAAAAAAATCAAAAGATTGTCATTTACAGAGGTATTTCTCCCACCCAGCATGGGTATGTGTAAAAATACACCCCAAAACACATTGTACTACTTCTCCCGAGTACGGCGATACCACATGTGTGGCACTTTTTTGCACCCTAACTGCGCTAAAGGGCCAAAGTCCAATGAGTACCTTTAGGATTTCACAGGTCATTTTGAGAAATTTCGTTTCAAGACTACTCCTCACGGTTTAGGGCCCCTAAAATGCCAGGGCAGTATAGGAACCCCACAAATGACCCCATTTTAGAAAGAAGACACCCCAAGGTATTCCGTTAGTAGTATAGCGAGTTCATAGAATTTTTTTTTTTTTGTCGGCTGTAACACTAGCTCACCCCGCCCCCCTCCCATCAGCAGCAAGTACTCAGGTCATGGCACTATCAGCAGACAACCTTGTCCACTTGTATGATCACAGCTAAACATTTCTCTTCCCATTAGCATCATGCTGGAACATTTTATTTAGAATTGATTTTACATTCTGGAGTAATTGAAGTTCAGCTTGGTTGCTTTCCTGAAACAGGGACGGCTGATACGGTCTGGACGCTAATTAAACGCTGATTAAAAGCGATCTGGTGATACGATGAGACAGGCGGGAATGTTTACTCCATGGCCGGAGGCTTGGCGTGGCAATCAGCTGGATGTCTCTCCGTACACCGCCCTGCCGGGAGAAGAGCAGAGATTTCCACCAGGAATTCTTTTTCTTTATGTTAGTGTTATTTCTCAGGTTTAGCAAAAAAACAAAAATATAGACTTGATGGTTTCATTACGCTTCTTTAAAACGGACCTGAACTCCTCTCTGCTCTAAAAGATAAACAACAGCATTAGAACCTTTAAAGAAAAACATTTCTTTGTTAGGGCTGGTGCACACCGAGCGGCTTTTTGGGCGTTTTCAGATCCGCTTGCGGCTGCGGATCTGCTTGGTCAATGTATCTCAATAGGGTGGTGCACACCAGAGCGGCAGGCGTTTTGCAGAAACGAAAAATGCCTGGGTGAGGCATTTTTTGGATTTCGGATGCGTTTCTGCCTCAATGTTAAGTATAGGAAAAACGCAAACCGCTCTGAAAAACGGCACTTCAGAGCGGTTTTGCAGGCGTTTTTGTTACAGAAGCTGTTCAGTAACAGCTTTACTGTAACAATATATGAAATCTACTATACTGAAAACCGCAGCAGCAATCCGCAAAACGCTAGCAAAACGCCTCATAAAAATAAAAAAGAGCGTTTAAAAATCTGCTAGCATTTTGTGGATCTGCTAGCGGGTTTTGGTGTGCACCAGCCCTTACAGCTGATACACATCCTGCAATAAATCTGCAGTGTGTCTACTTTCTGCTTTCATGGAAGAAGACATAGGGTTAACATCCTGTGTTTACAAATCAGCTGCTCTGCTGAGATTCCTGAGCTGACAGAGCTTAGAGTTCAATTTACAGTTGTGATTAGTCACAGATGAGGGGGAATTAGACAGGCTAAACTCTCTAAATACACACAGGGTTCATAATTTTATGTTTTTCTTCTGTCCTGAGCAAGAGTTCAGGTCCACTTTAAAGTGAACCTGAACTCTTGCACAGGACAAAAGGAAAACAGAGAAATTAAGCCTGTATATGTATTTAGAGAGATTAGCATGTGTAATTCCCCCTCATCTGTGTCTAAACACAATTTGAAATGGAATCCCGCAGCTGTGTCAGCTGACTGCCATGACAGATAAACTCATATGAAAGCACAGGATGTTAACCCTATGTCTGCTTCCATGAAAGCAGGAAGTAAACAAACTGCAGATTTATTGCAGGATTTGTATCAGATGCAACAAATAAATGTTTTTTCTGTAAATGTTGTTATGCTGTTGTGTATCTTTTAAAGCAGAGAAACAGTTCTAAATTCAGGTCTGCTTTAACCATTTACCGGCAACCTAGCGTATTAAAACGTCATGCTTTGCCTGTTAATGGCAACACGACGTTTTAATACTTTGCTTGTTCCCGCCGTCGCTCCGCACGTGTGCGCGCCGCTACCGCCGCCGTTTCCGTCGGGTTCCCGTGCTGGGTGATTGGGGAAGAGGACCGAGAGGTCCTCTACCTAATCGCACTGCCTGGAGTGAATGGACGCGACCGCCAGGGTTGCTCGTAAACTATGCCAGCGCGAATCTACGCATCGTAGTACGCAACTACGCATCGTAGTTTGTAGGCGAAGTTTAAGAACTACACATACGCATTTCCGCGTAGTCGTAGTCCCGCTATGCGAAGCTTCGCCCGTTACGCGTAGTTGACGTATGTATTGCGAAGTCAACTACGCGTGCGGTAACTGCATCAATTATTGCGCATGCGCAGAAATTTTATTGCCCTTTATACGCATACAATTCCGCATTGGATGGTAGAATGTATGCTTATATTAGTTTATATATGCGCATAGTTAGTAGATTATTGCGAAAATGTTTCCGCATAAGGGCATAAGCGGTCGCATCAACTACGCTGCGCACTACGTGAAGCTTGCGTATTTCAACGCGTAGTCTACGGAATGCTAGCGTAGCGAAGTTGCTGATTTCGGAGCCGTAGATTGCGAAGCGTATCTGCGTAAAAATACGCGTAGTTCCAGCGTAGCGAAGTTGGCTGACTACGACCATCCCTGGCGACCGCGAACAGCGGCCGCGTCCATTCATAAAACAAGAAACTGTTAAAGTTTAATAAAGAGTAAAAAAAAAAAAAAAAAGTGATCACTTCCTATACGGGAGAGTGTTCACTAGCGCCATCTTGTGGCCAAAAAGTATATTACACATATAAAGCACATACATATGCAAGTACATACACACGAATAATAAAATTAATAAAATTACACTTACAACCCCCCCCCCCCCCCCCAAAAAAAAAAACACTTGTAAAAATAAAAACAGCTTAAAATAAATAAATAAATAGTTGCCTTAGAAACTCAGCTTTTTTAATCAATTAATTTTAATTTATTATATAGGGGCAAAAAAAAAACAAACAGAAAAATAACACCTATATTTCAAAATAATATATTGTTGCCATACATTGTGATAGGGACATAATTTAAACGGTTTAATAAACGGGACAACTGGGCAAATAAAATGTGTTTGTTTTATCCACAGGAGAATGTTTAGTTTTAAAACTATAATGGCTGAAAACTGAGAAATAATGATTTTTTTTTTCATTATTTTGTTTTTTTTCCCCATTAAAACGCATTTAGAATAAAAAAAATTCTTAGCAAAATGTACTACCCACAGAAAGCCTAATTGGCGGCCAAAAAAACGAGGTATAGATCATTTGCTTGTGATAAGTAGTAATAAAGTTATTAGGGAATAAAAGGGAGGAGCACTGACAAGTGAAAATTGCTCTGGTCCGTTAGAGTAAAAACCCTTGGGGGTGAACTGGTTAAGTACAAGAAAGTTCTTGTTTGGGTGTTGTGTAATAAAGATGAGGTGGTTACATAAAGAACATGACTTATTTTTCATGCTAATTTGTAAAGCTAATGAAGGAGATAAACAAATAAGATGAGATAAACAGATAAGGCCCTATATGCAGTTCACTTTTTTCACCTGATTTTTCTCCTAGGTGCCTAAAACTTGCCAGTAAAATGCCCTTTAAACCACCAGCAAGCAAAAAAATACAAAAAAAAAAAAAAAATTTTGATAGTACTTTATACCTACTTGTTGTTACTTTTTTCCATTGCAAAGTGCTAAAAAGTTATTCTAAATCAAAGATTAATTTTTTTCTCCTAGAAGAAAACTCAGGTAAAAAAGTGAATTGCACATGGCCCAAAGAGAGATGAATCATGAGTTAAGTGAAATAAGGAAAAGTAAACTATGACATAAGTCAGTTACAAAAGGCATGAATCACTATCGCTAAGCTAGATAACGAGAAGTAAATAGTGAATTCAGTCAAGACAAGACACAGAACATTTATAGGGAGACTTGCCCAAGGTCTCTTTCCTGAAAAGGTCATTTAAGAAGCAATCATGGCATGGTGGGTGAAGTAGTAGGGCCTTATCTGCAGGGCTTTGCGAGGGGTCTCGGCTGGTTAAGTTAAACCCCTCCCCATAATGTTCCTCTGAAGCCCCGGGATAAGTTCAGCAGCCACAGATCGGACAAATCTGCTGTATTAGATTAATGATGGCCCTGCTGCGGCCATTTCTTAATGTTATTGTTGGTTAATATGAAGTCTCATTTCCATTTTTCACTGGACCACCTGCAGAAACATCATATATTTAATGTATTAAGCCATTATGGTGACATTAAGTATCGTTAATGCCGCGCTATTCCCTAAGAAGGTTCAGCGGCCACCATAACTTCCAGTCTCAGTGGTGCAATAATCATTACTGACTGCCCAAAGCGCATATTTTCAGCTCTCCCCCCCTCCCCCCACTCCCACAGGGATCCCATCCAGACCTCCTTCAGCTTAGTCCTGATGTGTAGTGTTCAAAGGCACTTACAGTATATCGGCCTTGAAATACATACTACTCACAAAATAATGCCTTATATATATATATATATGTATATATATATATATATATATATATATATATATATATATATATATATATATATATATATATAAAGGTGAAATCCTGTTTGCTAGTAATCCTTGTAATATATAGCGCAAAACTGGAGAGGTTATTGATCTCTCAACAAAAGCGGAATTATACTGAATATCACACTTTTGTTATGCAAATGCTATGACCTACATGAGCCATTTTCTATTCAATCTTATTAAAAATGTTCTTTTCTTTCCAGTTTCCAGTTACCTATGGATGAATAAAAGGGCCGGTAGCCTCAAACAGCAATTTCTATTTCTTTAAAGGAAACCTGAGACTAACAAAAAAAAAGAATTTATACGTACCTGGCCTGGGGCTTCCTCCAGTCCCCTTCAGGCCGTTGCCTCCCTTGCCGTCCGCTGTTTTCCGCCGCTTTGCTGTACCAGCAGTCTCTGGTCCTTAAGGGGGCAGAGTCTGCTGGTCCAGAAATGGTTAAAGAATCAGCATTTCCGACCATCACTACTCACAACTGGCAAATTCGGCCATATTCAAGAAAACATGGTATTACCGTTTAGCATATGCGCACACATTAAGGTAAGCAAGTTGAAATAATTTGGAGTATGGAGGCTTAGTAGTAAGACGGTAGCACTCTGAACTTACAGTGTTTAAAGAGAAACTATAACCAAGAATTGAACTTCATCCCAATCAGTAGCTGATACCTTTCTCATGAGAAATCTTTTCCTTTTTCCAAATGGATCATCAGGGGGCTCTGAATGGCTGATATTGTGATGAAACCATGAAGGGCCATGGTTCTGACATCATACTGTGGGAGCCTTGTTGCATTGTGGGAAATAACAGCTGTTTACAGCTGTTTCCAACTGCCAAAAAATCAAGCAGCATCTCCTTCCACTGACATCACCTGCCCGCAGTAAAAAGTCACCATGTGATAAATGTCAGAATGTAAATCAGGGATAGGAAAGATTTTACAATGGGCAAACACTGACTAAATCATTTATACATAATTATTGTAAAAATGAAGCACATTTTTTATTACATTATTTTCACTGGACTTCCTCTTTAAAGAGAATCTGTAACATCAAAACGTCCCCTGGGGGGTACTCACCTCGGGTGGGGGAAGCCTCAGGATCCTAATGAGGCTTCCCACGCCATCCTCTGTCCCTCGGGGGTCTCGCTGCAGCCCTCCGTACAGCGGCGACGTAAATATTTACCTTCCCGGCTTCTGCGCAGGCGCTCTGGCGGCTCCGAAGTAGGCGGAAATACCCGACCGCCGTCGGGTCTGCTCTACTGCGCAGGCGCAAGTCTCCGGTGCCTGCGCAGTAGAGCGGACCCGACTGAGATCGGGTATTCCTGTCTACTTCAGAGCCGAGAGCAGCCACAGCGCCCCTGCTGGAGCCTGGAAAGGTAAATATTGAATCAACAGTTGGGTCTGTCGACGGCTGTTCGGAGGGCTGCAGCGAGACCCCTGTGGGACAGAGGATGGCGTGGGAAGCCTCATTAGGATCCCGAGGCTTCCCCCACCCGAGGTGAGTACCCCCCAGGGGATCTCTTTGATGTTACAGTGTCTCTTTAAAGGAAACCCGAGATGAACAGGTACCTTTAAAATCACCCCCCCCCCCCCTATATCACGGCTCCACTCCTGCGTCCCTTTCCTCCAATCAGCTTATGGAGTCAGGGAGGGAAGGGACGCATGCGGGAAGCCGCAATAAAGAGGAGGCGGGGGAGTGGCGGTGACTGGCAGCATTAAGGTAAACAGCCAGCTAGCGACAAGCTGCCTGTCGCTAGAGCATGGGGGGGGGGGGTGACCTGGGGGGACACAGTACAGACAGAGGCTGGTGATAGTATGCAATACCAGCCTCTGTGTCCTAATAGCATTCTTCAAACCCACCTCGGGTTCTCTTCAAGTCTCAGGTTTAGATCTGGGCCATGAACCAATTTGCATAGAATTTACGTGTTCTCCCTGTGTATACATTTGTTTTCTCTGGATGCTCCGGTTTCATCATGCATCCAGAAAACACGCAGATTACTTTGGCTCACCCAAGAACTGACTTTACCTTAGACCACGATAGGGACAGAAGACTAGGACTAAAGTAGGAATTACTCATTCAGTAGTAATGTCGCAAACAGTTTGCCGAACTGTTCGCAGCGAACAGGCCATGGGGAATGACCTAGGGCCATTTCCGCATTCGTCATAGTATGCATTACTGCACAAGCATCTGTGCAGTAATGCGTAGTATAATGAATGCGGCAATGACCCAGAGGTCATTCCCCATGGCCTGTTCGCTGCAAATAGTTTGGGCCATCTCCATACATAGTCTATGGCTACATACACACGAGGCACGATGTCTGCAGTTGCATGGTGACAAGCAACAGTTGAAAGTCTCCAGCTACGACAGTTGTATACAAGCAACGATTGTATACACGCGGCAACAACCTGTCTGCAACATAGCGGAAACTGTTGCTCAGCAACGTCTGTCGCAGGTTCAATGAGCTGTCGGACTCACAAGAGTTGCTAGAGACTAGCATACACACGACCGCACCGACTTGAAGGCCCATACACACGGGCTACAACTGTTGCTGGAAACACATGGCGCGCGCATGTTGCGGCAACAGGTCCTCCATGTGTATGAGGCGCGCGCAAGCAACTGTTGCTAATCAGAGCTGTCTCCAGGCGATTGACTTGTTCAATCCCCGGCAACAGCTGTTGCAGCAACCGTCCCTAGTCTCAATTCGGTGCGGTCGTGTGTATGCTAGTCTCTAGCAACTCTTGTGAGTCCGACAGTTCATTGAACCTGCGACAGAAGTTGCTGAGCAACAGTTTCCGCTATGTTGCAGACAGGTTGTTGCCGCGTGTATACAATCGTTGCTTGTATACAACTGTCGTTGCTGGAGACTTTCAACTGTTGCTTGTCTCCATGCAACTGCAGACATCCGTGCCTCATGTGTATGTAGCTTTAGACTAGGGGCGGTTGCTGCAACAGCTGTTGCCGGCGATTGAACAAGTCAATCGCCTGGAGACAGCTCTGATTAGCAACAGTTGCTTGCGCGCGCCTCATACACATGGAGGACCTGTTGCGGCAACATGCGCGCGCCATGTGTTTCCAGCAACAGTTGTAGCCCGTGTGTATGGGCCATATAAAGCACTGCAGAAGTGCCGCATAGATACAGAATCATAATAATAACAATATGTTTCAACAAAAGCAGATTTGGCCCTTTAAGTAACTAGCAGGGAATTTAGTATCTACATGAAGGAAGACACGCTCGCTCCCAGTATGGATAAACATATAACGGATCTTGTTCTACGTAAAATAACCACAAGAAGCACAGAGACACCCTTCCCTGATGTACAAAACATAAATGTTTATGTAAGCACTGTAACCTCAGGAATGTAATTATATTCACCACTGGGAGAAGATCTTTTCTGAAATTTGCTTTTATAAATTCTCAGAATCCAGGCAATCCCTGATCTCTCACATATCACAACTCCCTAAAGTCTTTACATTTAAAGGGGTTGTTATGTTTTGTATATTTTTTTCTTGTTCTGTACTAAAATACATAGTTTCCTCTAGGAACATTTTTGATATTACAAACTAATGTTTTTTTGTTTTTAATTTAGTACACAACCTATTGACTTAGCTGGCGAGTCTTCTCTCACACGAGGCTGAACTGCACAGTTGAATTACATTTTATCCACCAATTGGCCAGGCAACAAATGCCATCTGGTTGCTATGTAATATAGTGATGAGCACAAAATCGTAATTTCGCATTTTAATTCACAATTACAATATGAAATCTTAACGCGCAATTTCAGGGAAAATCCTAATTATTTTTGTTCATAAATGTTATCGCGATCGTAATTCCACAATTTTGTATATCTTCATCGTAATTTTTCAGTTTAAATACCATTTCTCCTTTGCGTTTTTAAAATAGTTTTCTCAAAAACTACAAGGTCTTTTTAAGAAATATATTTTCTTGACTTTTTCCCACTACCATACATTGCAACTTTGGTGATGATAGGCTGTACGGAAACTTTTCTATTAAAGCGGATCTGAACTCAGAACTTCCTCTCTGCTCTAAAAGATAAGCAACAGCATCTTTAAACAAAAAATATGTATTTGTATCTACTTCCTGATTTCATGGAAGCAGACCTGTTAACATCCTGTGCTTTCAAATTAGCCTCTCTGCCGACACAGGGGTCAGATCAAAATTTCACTTGTGATTAGTCACAAACGAGGGAGAATTAGACAGGTTACACTCTCTAAATACATACAGGGTCGGAACGAAATTACGCAAAAATGACATCAAAATTACACAAAATTATGAATGGATTACATAAAATCAGTGGACTGTCCAAACTGTAACTACGTATGACCGTCATTGCAAAAATTTCATGCGATTTTGGGCTGGTTAGGTTGGTAAGCCCATTAATAAAGTACGAGGTGGTCATAGGAAAGGAGCACGCGATCACGTAGTAATACAGACAATGGTATACACAAAATATAGACACTGGTACATAATACATAATTGGTAGACATAGTAATAATACAGTGACAGATGCAAAATAATGAACAAAATGTATGGCAAATTCTGAGACACAAAAAGCTGAGTGAGCCCTGTCCTTGCGAACTTACAGTCTAAAGGCATAGGGAGGAAACAAGAGGTGGCGTAGTGTAAAATATGTATACCTAGAGACAGTGTGTTTTCAGGTTATATTTAGTAAGGGACACAACTAGTCCAGAGGTTGAAGAGGGAATGGCCTAAGTTAGAGTGTATGCTTGTCAGAAAAAGTGAGTTTTGAGGGAGCACTTACAGATTTCAATGGTTGGAGAGTGACAGATGTGTTTTGGAAGGGGATTTCAGAGGAATGGTAAGGCTCATGAGAAATCTTGAAATACGTGAATGTGAGGAGGTGATTCTAGAGGATGGCAGAAGGCGATCATGTGCAGAGTGGAGATTTGGGCATTTATCTGCATGAGTTGATCCTCAAAGGGTGTGGAGGTGGTACTGTAAGATTGTTTAAACTGAAGACCCTTTACACCATTAAACCCCAACCTACAAACCTGATGTTTTGTCTCATTACGTGCTTGGCATTTGGTCAGGACCTACCATGTTGCACAGTTGATATACTGTATATGCTAATGGGCAATTATCACCATTTTGCCAATAATGTTTCGCAGGAAGAATAAGCAGTCTGCAAATGGAGAACTGAAGATTAGGTATGACAATGCTTAGAACTCATGAAGCAGCATGTAATCAGTTTGATCAGCTGATAGATTTGTAAGGTTCTGATTTGCTGTAATGACTTCCTGGCAGGGATGTAGCAATAGCCATAGCAGATGTTATGGGGCCCTAGAGCATAGGGGACCCAGTGGGTACTCAATATATCCACCATTAACTTTCTTGTGTTTCTCTCGCCCTCTGTCTCAGTGTCCATGAAATATGTAGTGTTAGTTGCATGAGAATGTAAATTGCCCAATAAACTCATATCCATGGGGGAGGTGCACATGACATTGTTCAAGAGTGCCTCTATCTGAGGGCCCCATGAAAGTTTTACTATGGGGCCCCATGATCTCGCTACGCCATTGCTTCCTGGTTTAACACGTGATCATAACCAGCAAATCAGAACCTTACAAATATATCAGCTGGTCAAACTGATCACATGCTTCACCACCATTGTTTAAAGTGGAGCTATCAGCCACACTATCTAAGAAAAAAAACAAATATAAGTAGATAAATACTTGCTTTATTTACATAACATATGTATTGCACTGTCCACGTTTTGATTTTAGTAATTTTTCTATAGTAAAAAAAAGAGGGGAAACTGAGGAAAGAGGCTTCAGACAACCAGGCTGCAATAGTTAAGTCTGAGAGGAAAGTGAAGAAGAAAAAAAGAAAACCCAGCATGCCTTGCAACTTCCTTTGTGTGGCCGATATACCAAATAAGAGCCAGGAAAACTGGGGAATTATGTTTTATGGAGAAGAAAAATAAGAGTGATTTTTAACTCTTCGAATTGCCTGGTTAGCATTCTTATTACTTGTTTACCAGATAAAAATAAAGAATTGATTTTTTTATGCCCAACAGTTACACTTGAACGCAAGTGAAAGGGGCTTCTTACCCTCACTACCTCCCTATTTTCCACATTTCAATGTCTCTTCATCAGAGAACACCACCTGTTCCCTCTCAAAACTTCAAAATGCAGATCTGTTTTCAAATCAAATTTCTTTTTTTCCCATGACTTTAAATAAAAAAATAGCTTGAGCACTGCCCACCCTTCCCCTGCCAACACATGCTCAGTGGGCTGCAGTCCTCCGGGGCACAATTTATACTTCTGTTAGCAGAAATGTTAAACCTTTATTGGCCTGGATAATCGTATCCGATGATACCAATTGCAATATTTGTTTATATGATTACGTATTCACAGTACTGCTGTAAACTTAAAAAAATCAAAACTCAAAACTTTTGAAACACAAAAAATAGCTTGAGCAGCGAATAACTAATAAAGTCTACCTCTCTTTAAATAAACCCTCCGCTTTGCAGAATCTTGATGGGTGTTTTCATCCTCCTCTCTGCACTGCAGTCCCTGCAGTCCGGCTCACCTCTTATTACTTTAGCTGGCTGCATATATCAGATTAGTAAAACTTACAGAGAGGGTGTTTGTGCTGAGAGGATTGCTCAGAGTTCCCTCATATCAGACAAAGGATGATTCAATTAAATGTCTTATTTCGCTGAGGCTTGCAGCCTCATCACTTTCTTCCTCTGCCCTTAAATTCTCTCCACCGCTTGGCAATAAATATTTAATGTGTGTGTGTGTGTGTTATTTTACACAATCTGTTTATGGATAAGAAGAATTTCTTGATTCGCCCAAGGTGAACTCTTCACATAAAATATAGAGTGAGCAAAGAATTTACTCTTTCCCAAGTTCCTGTGTTTCTATTAAACTGTTTCTTTAGGTGTTGCTGATGGTGGAGGAGGTCAAAGGTTTGGGATGAAAGAAAAAAAATTCATGAATTTTAAAGAACCG